>NW_017728931.1:50391732-50410572 GCF_001723895.1 Crocodylus porosus | reverse complement strand
GTGACTGGTGCCTCCTGGGTCTGGGGGGCCACCCAGGGTCCCCCCATGGTCGATCACTGAGCTGGAGGAGAATCGGGGGCCCAATGTGCTCCCCGGCAGACCTGGAAGTGGACCAGAAGTACTTCTGGTCCAGGTTCGCCACTGAGCACATAGAGGGGCCCCCACTCCTGTGGGATGCTCCATCCACCGCAGCATTGCAGCATTCACAAGCCATGCCTGGTATCTCAAGGTACTAGAAAAAATATATAAAACTGTGTCTATGTCTGAATCACTGATTTAACAAATCAAATCATTGTCCCTGATTTGGGCCAAATCCAAATCAAATACAGCTTGTTTTGCACACTCCTACTAACAAGTAGAGACCTACTTAGATCATGATTTTGTGGATATTGCAAAATGTAGCATTGCCCACAAAATCCATGGGGGAAAAAAACTTAATGAAAATAAAATGCTGGGTCCCCAGAGGGAGTCAGCATTCCTCAAGGATTTCCAGCAGCCCATTGGAGCGGGGAATGGGGGAGGAGGAGCAACCCACGTGAAGGGCTGCCAGCAAGATGACTGCTGCCCCTGCCTCTCACCACTGATTGGCTCTGAGGGCAACCGCCAAGTGGCCCTGACCCTCTCCACCAATCAGCAGCAAGGAGCAGGCTACATGACAAACCGCCCTCACAGCCAGTCAGCAATGATGGGCAGGGCCACTGGGGCCCCTCAGCCAATCAGAGGCATGGGGGGGAGAGATCTGCCACGCTCTGCCTGCAAAATGGGCAGGCAGCCACCTCGAATTTGGTAGGTCCCTACTAATAAGTTCCACATAGCTCAAGTAAACTTAACAGTCAGTTATTCAGCCACAGGAATTCCTTTGATAACCTAAACAAGTCAAAACTAAACTTTTATGAGAGGTCATCAGTCCTAGCTACACAGAGCCTTATTATGCCCTATGAGACAATGCTAGTAATGCCTGACTTGAACAACATGAGCTGCTCCGCTCATGCCAGCAGTCCTCCTCTGAAGCCACTGGCACACTGAAATGGACTTTAGTCTGGACATTTGTATGCTGAGTACCTCTGATCTTCCCAGGTCGACCAGATAAATGCTGACTTGAATGCTGAGCGCAGCAATGCCCAGAAGAATGAGAATGCTCGCCAACAAATGGAGCGTCAGAACAAGGAACTTAAGGTCAAGCTGCAGGAAATGGAAGGCATTATGAAGTCCAAATACAAGTCCAACATCACAGCTTTGGAAGCAAAGATAGCCCAGTTGGAAGAGCAGCTGGACTCAGAGACCAAGTAGGTCCTAACAGAACCTCCCATCGTGCCACAGTTTACCAACCATGCTGATGTACTAGTACAGAGCAAGGTTGGCTCCTGAGTCCTGTATGCTAGCCCCCTGGAGTGAGGTCTCCATCCTGGGTGCAAGGAGAGTGGATGCAAGATCTCCACCTTTCCACTCACTCCTGATCTATGAAGCTTTATTCTTCCTGTCCATCATTGTTTCCATTCCTGTCCACCTCCCCATGGCTCCTCACCCCAAACCCAGGTAAAGGCTCACACTGAGATTAGCCAGTGTCTGCTGAGCATGTCTGAAAAAGCCTAGTTCTTGTCCTCATTACCCTGAGGACTTGTAATGGAGCTTGTCTCCTTTCATTCCCCTGAGGTGCAGTTACTAGTGATGGCTTATTTCTGACCCAAGAGCTTGATCTCAGTGCTCAGGATAATTCCCAGAGGGACACAGTAAATCTCCCATCTTAGCTGACACTATCTCTGAACAGGGAGCGCCAGGCTGCCAGCAAGCAGGTGCGCCGTACCGAGAAGAAGCTGAAGGATATATTGCTGCAGGTGGATGATGAGAGACGCAATGCTGAGCAGTTCAAGGATCAGGTAGGTGCAGTTAACCTTCTTACAGTCTTGAGCCTAGAGATCTCCCACGATGCCCAAAGCCCAGTCTATAACATGATGGCAAAAGTTTTCCTATGGACATTTTTTCCCATCCACTCTGACTGTTAAAAAATGGTAGAGTTGAAAGGGTGATGCTTTGAGAACAGTTTCTCTTCTTCAATAATTTCCACATCAAATTTGTGCAGCATGAATGAGAACAAGTGTTCTGTAATAGAGTGAGATCAGTCTGGCCTCCGATCATCCAAATTCTCTGTTGCTGATTTATAACGGGAGGGTAGATTTTTAGATGGCTTCCTTTGTACTGTGAGAGAATGTAGGCATGTGACACAGGGTGCTGGCCTCCTGAAGGAGCTCAGGCCTGAACTTCCCATTCTCTCATGTGATATTTCTGCACTAGAACTGGTGAACATGGAGCAGCAACAGGAAAGACTTAATATTAAAATAGGTCTAAGCAGCTGTCCCCAGGGAGGCGGCAGACCACCACATTAGGGACTTGGCTTCCTGCTGGTAGAATTGCTAGAGTTCCAACAGGGGAAGAAGGGAATGGGCTTTTTGAAAGTATTTCTCTTTTCTCCTCTTCTGCAGGTAGATAAGTCCCATGTACGCTTGAAGCAGCTGAAGCGCCAGCTTGAGGAAGCAGAGGAAGAGGCCCAGCGAGCCAATGCAGCCCGCAGGAAGCTGCAGCGTGAGCTGGAAGATGTCACTGAAACGGCTGATGCAATGAACAGAGAGGTCAGCTCCCTCAAAAGCAAACTCAGGTAAGGGCAGTCCTCTCCCAGGACTCTGCTCCCAATTCCAACCCAGCTTGTGTTTTGTTTGAGCTGCAGGCAGAGCCCTCAGTGCTTGGAAGCACATCCAGTAAGAAGTGGGGCTAAAGGCTTTCCTTAGAGCTGTTTTTCTGTAGTGCTTGCTCTGTCTGATGGATTAAACACATTCTGTTCCCTTGACATGCTGCTCCTCCGTTCCTAGGCGCGGGGACCTGCCCTTCGTTGTGCCACGTCGGATGGGCAGGAAGGGTACAGGAGAATGCTCCGATGAGGAAGTGGACGGCAAAGCAGATGCTGGTGATGCCAAAGCTACTGAATAAGTCTCTCCTTTGACCCAGGTTACACATGATGGAGTGACCCACCCGCCCACCTTCCGCTCTCCCAGTGGACTTCCTGCAAATCCCCTCCTAAAATCTGCCAGGGAATGCAAAGCTCTTCCAGAAAGAGCTCTATCTCTGGAGCCATTGGGCACCTGTATTCCTCATTTCCTCCTCTTTCCAGCTTCCAAATCCTCTTTGTATTTAATGCCAAAGAGTCAGGGCTCTGAAATCTGACCAGCAGTTTGGCGACTACAAATACCCATAGAACTGTCTGTGCCATGGCTGCTGAAGAATCCTTACATGGTTGGAGGGAGAAGGGGTTAGGGAAAGATTTTGCTGTAAATCTGTTTTCTTCAGTTCCTAGTCCATTGTAGTTGCAGGGAAAGTTCCTTCCCCTCAGCTCTCCCTCTTTGCTTTTGGCAATCATGTTCAGTGACCTCAGACCTCTGCTTCTAACCTGCCAGCCAAGATGGCTGGGGAGCATTTTCAGGAAATAAGTGAGCTTTGGCCATGGCAGTTCACCCTTTCTTCTTTCTAGAGCCCTATGCGCACACAGAGAGGGAAAAGGTGGAAGCTCCTCTTGGGAACAGCGACGTGGGGGACTTGCCAAAGTGATACCTTTTTTTTTTTTTTTTCCCTTGTTCTTACTGCCTGGACAGATCTCTGAAGTGCAATGATGTCCTTTTTTAGTGTCTCTGCCTCAGTCTGAGTGGTTTTGTCTCTGGTAATGTGGACCAATAGTTAGTGACAGGCAGAAGAAGCAGAAGGCTCTCTTGTTTGAGAATTTCTTGGGGACCAAATATATTTAATGGTATCAGACTGAATCTAGGAGAATTTAATGGCGGGGGGGGGGGGGAAATTTTTTTTTTTTTTTTTTTTTAATTGACATGTCCAAGCCTCTTGTACTTGCTCTGTAACCAGGGGTTGGGGTTAGTTATTCTGCACCACCAACTAAGAGTATATTAAAAACCCGTTAATCTGCACAGATACATGTAAAAGGCCTTTATATCTCACATAATAAGTAATTAAGAAAAAAATAAAGGTCTTTATCACTGCCTTTCTATTGGGACCGTGGTTATATAGAGATAGTCTTTACTTTTCTACACTGTACACTGGTTGCTGGATTTACCTGTATTCTTAACCATATTGTATATGCTGCATTTAGACTTACCTACGAGCAAAGTAAAAAATATGAAGCTCCATACTGTATGCCTGAAAGCGCTCTAAATGCAGGAGCCTCGCGTCCCAATCGCTGTCACACAAAATTTAAAATCTTTTTTTATATAATAAAAGTGCCTTAGCATGTGCCTCAGCTGTGTGTCACCACTACAGTCAGTACTGGTTTACTGGTGCTCCACTGATGTTGCCAATAAAGATTATCCATGTGCTGCAGTCGGGGTGTGTGCTTGTGTTGTTGTTCCCTCTTCTCTGAACCCAGTAGGAAAATACACAAGGGGGTAAGAACATAAGATATGCTATGCCAGCAAGTCCATCTAGCCTAGTAGTTCTGCCTCTTGGCAGCAGAGAGTGGATGCTAAGGTGAAGAACATTTTTTAAGGCATATCCAGAATTACCCATTAGTCTCTGCCTCCACAGCTTCCAGCATTCAGAGGCCTAGGACGTCCTTATTTTTGAGGTTGTACCTCTAACTATAATGGTCAATACCCACTAATGGACCTGTTCTGGAATGATATTGAATTGACCCACATAGTTTGTCCATCATGGCACACAAAATATGGTAACTAACATATTCCGTGTAGCTCTCGATGCAGCTAGACACCAAACGTGCATGAAGTCTGGAGAAATTACCCTGAAAGTTCTTATCTTCCTCTTACAGTGTAGATGGTGCTCCTTTTAAAATTCCAGTCTTACCTATTCCTGTGTTGCTCCACTAAATGCCAAAGGGTTAAGTTTAGATAAAAGAAATGTACAGCGGGACACGGCCGAAGAGACTGCCTTACATCCTCAACTGAACTGAGCTGATGGGCTGCTCTTGCTGAATCAAGGAGTATCCCTTGTTCACCACCAGGTGGCATTTTGAGATCTCTATGTGCTGCTACAAGGAGGTAAGGATCTAATAGGGAAGCAATGGAAGAATGGGTAAAACAAGTAATACTGAGAAAGCAGCTGTACATTTTTTATCTGGGCACAAGAGTAGGGCCCAAGAGGTGATTGGAATTGGACTCCTGTCTACACAAGAGCTGACAAAAAGGGAGAGGTAATCCACAGTAGATAAATTCTTGGGGCAGGGGAGTGAGTGCAGGACTGAAAGGGAAAGGTATGTGCAGCTGAAAGATCCCCATAAGTTGCTGCAGTAGTGGGCACAATCCCATGCAAGCGATCAGTACCAACTGAAAACTTAATTTCTACATTCACTTATAGATTGCAGGCCTCCCCATTATAAAGCAAAATGCTATCTACTGCTTGTCTGGTGGGTGGAGAATTCTCTTTGCATTTAAGAATAAGTTGAATGCAGATAGTGAACTTGCATTGGAGCCCTGTATGAAATGATGCAAGTCATGCAGGAAACAATGAACACATTGCTGAAGTGTTGAAATGGTTTGCTCAAAAAAAAAAATGTGTGCCTATATATATAGGCTGGTTCACCCACTGTTGTGGTTCAGTGGTACAATACTTGTCTGCCACACAAGGAACCCAGGTTCAATTCCCAGGTGTGTATGTCACTATAGCTATTGAGGCACCAAACATCTGGACTTGATCTCGCCTTTGGATACTGTCTCAATGGTCTAAAGGGGGATGTCTAGGCATATGCATCAAAGATCCTGGTGACCTTGCACACACATGCCATGATCCAGAAGGATTGACATTTGCCTGCTACTATATGCTGGATCAGGCTTTCTCCAGTGTAATGAATATTTACTTAATCTGAGCAGGCATCTCCTCCGAGATTGCAGAAAGCAGAAGGGACATGTTTGTCTAACTACTTGCAAGGCAGGCTTTGCAGCATGTATGTGACTGACTTGATTTTACCAGCGTCTCATGCAATGTTAACACCAAGATTTTAATCACTCTGCATAATACAATCTGGGAATGTACTTGTTCAAATACATGGCACTGGCCTTCATGCAAATTATCACTGCAAAAGCAAATGTACATAGCTGTGCAAATCATGTGCCCTTAAGGTGACTTTGAAATATGCACTCAGAGCTTGAGCTCATCTTGAAGTTAGAACACTAGCCTGGGAAAATAGTGCAGTCTCTGGTCTCAGGATGGTCAGACTCAGCACGTGTTAGCCTGGTGCCTGGGCAGAAAGCACCTTAATATCATGGAATGGCATAAACCGGACTGTTTCGTCAATTTTGCAGCCAGGATAGCATTCCTCTCCTGAACATGAACACTGATCTACTGCCAGTTTAGAGGAGATGCTGGATATGTCCCAGACTTTGCATGTACTGTTGTGTATGACTTGGCATGTTTCATGGAGGTTGCTCTTTGAGTTCTTGTGCATCCTGGAAGGATGCCTGCCCCTACCTCTGTTCAAACAACTCCAGCCTTTCTCCTAGTTGTGAGCTGATGTTCAAAGGAGCGGGCTTTAACTCTTGATCAACAAGGTTGTCGTCCCCCCTGCCCCTGTATGTACTGAACCTTGTACCGTGCAACCTTGATCTAATTAACTGTGGGTTGGTTACACTCCTTTGGCCTGTACTGACTGCAGTTTGCTACCTATGGAATTGCTAGAGGCCTCTAATAGTGCCTTTACAGGGCTGTAGCTGTACCCAAGAGGTGTTTTGTTACGAAGATCTCTTTATCTTTTTCTCTGGAAAATTCAACTTGCCTGTCCCTGAAGAGAGTGTGATTTACCTAAAAATACCAAGTGTGGTGGTGATACTTGTGTTGGTAATTTCAAGTGTAGAGGGAGCTATGACTAGTGCCAGACCCTGGCAAAATACCTTCCTGTTAAGTGAACCTCTGTACTTATGAAAGTGGAGATTCCCATTGGAGCAGGGAATCCATTACCCAAAAGGATACTTCTCACCCCCAGTCTCCACTGCAAAGGAATTGGAGCTGCTTAGACAGCTTAGCTGCTGGCCACATGGAGATTATGGGATTCCAGTGAACTGAAGTTGTTATAACTAAATGCAAACACCAGAAGCCTGGTTCTCTTCCATCTCTAGACTTCACAGGAAAAACTATTTTTCTTCCTTGAGGGAAGGAGGGGAACTGACCTCTCTCTACAGCTGACGACTCGGTGGATATTTACAAGTGTGTTCGCTGCTTTAGCGCTGCAATAAGCAAGAACGGTGTGGACAGAAAATCAATGACCGAGCCAAGTCTGTGTGGAGCAAGGCCAATGCTAGAAATCCAATGCAGGAGATTTGCCTGCTACCTGTGTGGTCAGGCCTCTCTTCATCTGTATTAGGAAATGTGAGGGCTTGTCTGTACAGGGAACTGGGGAAAGCTGAAGACTTATGAAAAACTGAGGAAAGTGCAGGACTCTCTGGGAAAGGGATTTAGGTGAGAAATTGAAACAACTCTCATCTCCCTATAGATGCCTTTCACTCTTGTGTAGCATAGTAGATTAACAGAGCTTTCCCTTAGTCCTAATCTAAACTAGTGGTTCTCAGTCTTTTATGTACCAGGATGTATTTGTAAACGGCAATGGCCAGTGCCCCCCAGCCTCCCAATGTGTAGGGCAGAGGGTGGGTGTGTAAGGGAGGAACGGGGGTGGGGCAAACAGCTGCTCGCAGGCTGGAGCTCTATCAGCCTGCAAGGGAAAAGCCAGTTTCCCACATTTTTCCCCATTAACAAAGAATCCATGTTGAAAGACGATTGATCCATTTTTAAAGTTTGTTCGCAACCTTTTCATATATTCTTGCAACCCACAGGTTGAGAAACATTGGTCTAAACCACAGATACGAGTGACGTGATGCTAGGCCTATGATGTTCAAGTGACACATGCCTCTGAATGGTATGTAAGTAAGGGGGGAGGGGAAAGGATGATCTTTGAAAGTCTCGGCACAAATTTTGTGTTGGGGATGGGGTGGGAGGAAATGAATGCCGAGACAAAGCAGTCTACTGTGATCTGCAGCAAGACTACAGGCTGCACACACACATACTTACTGCCTAACTGGAGATCTGTAAGGGCAGGTTTGAAGTATACCATTTGCTTCTGCCAGCTAATGCTGCAGTCTAGGAATGTCTGTGAGCTCAGGGAGGCTTGTAGTACTAACCACCGAATGTTCCCCCTCCGCTGTCCCTTCTAGCCCCTAACAGCTATGAAACCGCCTGGAACTCACTCCTTGCTGATCACTAGGAAGGGCCTAGGCTCCCCCCCCACCCCGCTTTGGAAACCTTATCCTTCTGTATTTGCCTCCTAGCCACAGTAACAGCTGGTTTCCAGATGTTCTTCTCCTTCCTCAGCCTGATGCTCTTTGTTCTGTACAGAAGTGCCCCGAGGCACCGCAAAGGAGGCCAGGTCCCGCCTTGTGGCAGCTGCCCTGCACATGCATGACAGACAATGGGGAATTGTTTTAAACATTCAGTGATGCTTGTCCTAGAGGTGACTCTTCTCCAGGCCAAAGGCAGTATCTGGTGTGCTGGGTGTAGCTCCTGCTGCCCACATTGTTGTTCTGGAAGGGGTTGAGAGCTCTGAGCCTCCTGTGTAGCTCTCTGCAGTCTTGTCAGACAAGAGAGTATGGGCAGTTTTTAACTTGGGAGCAGCCTCTTTGTTTGCTTTGGCACCTGGCATAGAGCCTTGCAGCAGATGAATGTCAGCCCTGCTTCAGCCTCTTTAGCCAGGTCAACCTAGCTTCAGCATATAATTGGATGGAAGCACTGGGCAGCACTGAAGGGACTGTGCGGTACCAGGAAAAACACCTTGCTTCAGAACAGAAAGGGGTCCATGGCCGCAGATGGAGAGGGACGGACAGGATTCCTGGCTGTGGATCTTGGTTTAGCAGCTGACGGCCACTCTGTGGCACTTTAGTAGCTATAAGTTCTTTACCATAGTGATACCCCGGCTCCATGCCCATCACCACAAAGGCACTGGAGGAATTCATGGAGACTTCTAAGCAAAGTGTGTGGTTGCTTTTCTCAACTCTTCCAGGCACCCCACGTCGTCTGCTCCAGAGGACCCCACCACCACCACCACCACCATTTGTGGGATCTGGCCGTGGCATTCTCCACCCAGCTGCTCTTCCTGCTCTGAGGGGACTGGGGACTTAAGGCCTCTGGGACTCTTCTTCTGCTTCCCAAGGAAAAAGTCCAGTAGTGTTTTTTGGTGACAGGCCTGTCACTGTTTTTAATCTGTAGGAGAGCAACGTGCAGTCTGACCATCCAGACTTTGAGGACCAATCCCATTTCCCATGTAGTGTTAACAGGGAGCACAGGACAGGAGTAAACAGAGACTATCTTGTATTTTCTGTCAGTCTCCAGAGTCTCTTGGTGACCTCTTAGCCTTTCCTTTTGCTCATTCTTGATGGAGTAAGTGGAGACCCCATGTACAAGAGACAATCTCTACAGTATCTCATCCTGCCTCCAATGAGACAGTCATCAAGACTTCAGAGGATTCCTGGAAGGCAGCTGTATCATTGCCCTATTAGTAGCATAACTGAGACAGCAGTTCCAGGCTCTGTGAAGAGGTACAAAAAAAGTTGATGTCAAAGTGATGGCTGACTGCACCACTGCAACTGGTGCAGCCCTGGGTGCTGTGTAAATGTCCCAGATGTAGAGCTGCTCTGCTAGGCATCTGGCCCCTATAGTGCCTGTACTGCGAAAAGGATGAGAGAGGGAATCTTTCCCCAGCTGGATTTGGGATTTTAAGCCCCTTCACACTGCTCTGACTTTTCTACCCACTAGGTGCATCTACATGCATGTATTTACTGTGCAGTAACCAAAATCACTGTGCAGTACAGGCGCACATCTACATGTGCATGCCTGTATCACACAGTAAATATGGCAACTTGAGGGTAAAATGTACACCTGATTTGTTACTGCACAGTAATTCACATGTAGACACCTTACCGTGCAGTAACACTCTGTGTGTGGACTGACTTGGGACTAAAGTTAATGTGTTTTAATACCTGCACATTTAGATGCTAGCCTATTCCCACTTACTGCGCAGTAACTTACTGCACAGTAAATTTAAGCTAGTGTAAATGCACATGTAGGCACGCCCACTATTTAAAAAATGTGTCCCCGCTGAGCCAGATGTCCTCAAGGTTGAGCATAGGCCCAATGTACCTAATGCAACAGAGAGAAAGCGGGTCTGAACAGAAATGAGGATCTCACCCCAAGTGACCATAGCAAGGCTGGACCAATTCTGTTTACTTTGAGAAGGAATGCTGATTTTTGTCATAAAGAAAAGCAGGAGGACTTTGAAGCATAAATATCTAGCTAGCCAAGAAAATGCTTTGATAAGGTAGCAATCAAATTTTCCATGTTGAATTTTTCTACTCCTGATGTAATTGTACCTGATGCAGCTTGCCACAAATAGGATCATCATTTTCATAAGCACAGTTCACCCAGAATGTCTAATTCTGAACATGTCCTTGTGAGAAAAGGATGGCTCAAGCTATTTTGCAGTCTTTTACATGCAAATAAAACTTGATGTTTCTCCTAGAGCAGATCCCCCTAGTGGGGCATTTCTGGAATTCTCTTTGAAGGGTGTTTTTTATTTCTGCAATAACCTATCATTAGTAATGAGCTCAGTTGGACCCCAACCAAGAAGTGGGGGCAACTGCCACAGTGCTGGCTCAGCATTAAAGAATGCATGTCCCCACTGGACAAGATGTCCCCAGAGCTGAGTATAGACCCAGTGTACCTGATTTGTAAAAGAGAAATTACCTTTAGGCAATTCATATGTGGTCCTTGGTGCATTTATGCTCAGCCTTACTCCTGAATTTGAGTTTCTGCAGCATGTTTCCTCCTTCCTCCTCTGAAAGGTGCCTTTGAGGAATGGTGGGGTTTGATCCATAAGAAATGGGAAGGATGAGGCAGCTTGTATGTTTGTTAATGAGACAAAGGTGTGAATGCGTGTTCAGTGGGGGCTGTCAAGAGTAGTTGTTCCTGGTGCCAGGGACTGCACATTCATTTCAAATTTTACTTACATATGAGCTCAGTTTCACTGGCCCAAAATCCACTTCCTGGATGCAGAGGTTGGAAAACTGAGACTAGTCCAATAGAAAGGCCAAGAGGCAAGTCTTAATTTGAAAGTGATGTGTTGCAGACCAAGCTGGTAAGCTGATTTCTGGCTACAGTTCCGCAGTGACCCAACATAATCTCCACCAAAAACACCACAGGATTGAATCAAAATAGGATACTGTAAGGGTCTAGGCCCCTGGGGAATACCATGTGCCGTATTACTCCCCCAGCTCTCAAAGAATGATGGAAAGTTACTGTGAGGGGTTCAAAGACAGCCATAAATAAGAAACTCTCTTAATGAAAAATGCATTAGGAATATTCGCCTTACAAATGAGCTGAATGAGAGGGGACAGACTAGAAAGCTGAGAAACCATGAGTAGTCTAGAAAAGGTAAACTGGGAGCTTCTCTTTCATGTTTGGTAATAAAAGAGCAAGGACTTTTGGGAACTGTACGGAAGTTCAGGAAAGCTAGCTCAGTCTAAAAATGGTCATCCTGATCTAAAATAGACTACCTCAGAGTAGGGTTAACTTAGATTGGGTAGGCCAATTTTAGACCAATCTAATCTTCCTGGAACTTTTGCACAGTTCACACTTAGATTGACTTATCTAGGGATCTAAGTGTAAGGTCTGTGCCTGGGTGAACTAAGTTAGATCAGGTGGCCATTTTTAACGTGATCTAACCACCCCTTGACCTAGGGTTCCCGTAAGTCTCGGTTTGGCTGGGACACTCCAGGATTCTGCAGCCTGGTGCCAGCAGTAGCACGTCATGAAATGCACCCATGAATACCTAGACTTTCTCACCCTACTTTGCCCTAAGAAACAGCACTGAAACCCCAGTGGCAATCTGTGTACAAGTCAAGAGAATATTCCAGAGAATAAACCCTGACTGACCTCCCAGGTTTTACTGTGATCATGGTTAGCTATACTTTAAAGTCAGGCAGGCCCATCCTGATCCTCTGGTCTGACTTCCAGCACAACATAGACTCTACCCAGTGGCTCCTGCCCCTAGTGCAGCTGTGGATGGAGCTACAGTTGATCATGTAGACGGCCATCCAGTCTCAGTGTAAACCACCAAAGTGATGGGCAATCCACTGTGTCTCTGGAACAGTTATATTAATGAGTAGAACTGGATGGAAAAATGTGAATTGAATGCAATTTGTAAAAATTCTGTAATTCTGCTGAGAAGCGGGATGCTTTCCTGTCAGCTCCCTTGCCCAGCTCCTTAGCAGCACGTACTGAGAGTCCTGGGCTCAAAGACAATCTGCCAAACAAGCTGCCCCAGAAACAGGGCTCCCTGCGGAGCTACAAGGAAAACAATAGTTCTGTTTTATTAATATCTTTATAATCTTAGCTTTTCGTTCTGAAATAGGTGGTGTCCAGATTTCACTATCTTGGTATCCTCCATAAAATGAAATTACTGTTCCCTGCTCAACTCTATAATGACAGATGACTAAACAACTCCTTTTTTAACACAGATTTTTTTCTTTTTTACAAACGTAATAACTTTTATTCAGTAATGATCCTCCACTGCACTCACCCCAGCTGCATTAGGAGTTATGAGCAAAGTTGACCTCTGCGGTAAATCAAGGAGTCCCTCAAGCAAGATAAGCTACTGAAAAACAGCAATAAAAATATATTCAAGCTCTAACCTAGATTCTTACTATGGGAAACTTGTACTAAATGTCAACTGGACTTTCTACTTGCCAGTAGTTGTTCATAGGTATTTATATAAAAGAGAAGTGTTTTGGCTTTGAAAACAAACACGGCGATTTTAACAAAGGGTTCCCAAAAAAACTTCCTTTTTTTTTGCCAACGATGAGCCCAGTTTCCCAGCAGTCTGGTTGCTGTGAGGAAGCACAGGGGAATTGGATTAATCTTCCCCATTTAAACAAAAATCTTTCATAACCACAGGTAAGGAGGGAAGAAACAGTACTTGGCAAACACAGTTACTTTAAGTGCCTTTGCTGCAAGTGTTTACACTTTCATCCTGAAAAAATGGATTATCATGTTAATACAGGAGTACATCCAGCTTGCGTTGTTTGAACAGAGATGGAAATGAGAAGATGTTTAGAAAAACCCTTCCAATCTGGTGCAATCTAGGTTGTTGCAAAGCCCAAAACCCATCTCTTCTTCAGAAATGATGCCAATGCAAGGATAAATCATTCGTATGTGAGTTGCCTCAGCAGTCTTTGGGGTAGGTGTTTAAAGCTTCGCTACTAGTAGTAGGCGAGACAACAGAATTATTCTGAGTCAGACATCAATTTACTGAATGCAAATGAAAATGAAGCTTGAAAATGAAGTGAAGCTGGAGTGACTTCTCCAGGGTGCAAAAACCTAAGCAGTGTATATGGAGATACTGAACTGCCCACACACCACTGTCCCCATCTCAGTCTTGCTGGTTTAATCCAAAGGAAAGGCAGGTGCCAGTATGTCTGAGGCTAAGAAATCTTCCAGGCTGCCCCTCTTAAGTTTGGCATTACAACTACTTGCCTATATAGTTGTACGCTAAATTGTTTTCCTACTAAGAAAGCCTCTGACAGCTCCTAGGGTACATCGCTGGCCACCCTCAGTATTTGTAGCTCGTGAAAGTGCCTAATGCTTGTAAGTGCCCCTGTATAAATTACTACATAATTGTAATAACATTTGCCATCTTGGGATGTCTTGCTGGAATTGTACATCAGAGAGGGACACACAAATCTTATGAACTGTAGGGCTGCTGACCTGCTTCCCCAGCCTGGGACTGATTGAATGCCATGCCCAGAGTCTGCTCAGAGCCTCCAGGGCACAGTTTAAGCTTCAGACAAAGCCCTCACAAAGTAACACCACAGCAAAGATACTCTCCTAATCAAAGCAGGCTGCTGAGGCCTTTCCCCTCACATCTGGGCTTCAACCCAGGTCTAGCTACAATGGCCCACCTGCTTCCCCCCTGCAACCCCTTTCAGCCCTTTTTAGAAATCTCACAACCCCTTTTCAGCTGGTTTTGATAATCTGCCTATGTCTTATGGGGACCAAACACCTATTTGTAAAGGGATCTTGTCTCTAAGCAGGGCTGGCTTTCCCCACTGCCCAAGGCACTTGAAGAGGCAGACAAGCCTGTAATTCGCACCAGAACAAAGGTATTTAAGACTTTGTCTTGATTTGGAACAAGCCCTGATTTCAGCCATCAGAAGAGCTCCACCAGGGCAAATTAGAGCTTGCTTTAGATGCAGTCCTGGTGCTGCTGTCTGAGAGGGTGAAATTGTGACTTGTGCCAAGGCCGGGCAAGGCCCAAAAACACTTGAACCTCCATTTGTGACTGAATCAGGCGACATGGCAGAGCAGGAATATATAAGCAATTTCAACCAATAATATCCTGTCTTAGCTCAGGCCTTGCTAAATTCAACCTGGTTAGCATTCAAGTCCTCTCTTCTTTGCATCCTATTTATACAATCTTTGGGCCCTGCTGTGATCTTGTTCTGCCAGAAGTAGATTTAATGCCCGCTAAATTCTGTTTCAGCTGAGGGGAATAAAAACCAGCTAATATTATTTTTACCCACATCTAAAAAATACATAAAAGTATCTAAAAGGATCAGGTAGTATTTCAGAATCAGCAAAAGCCGGTATTGTAGTGCTGAATTCCACAAAATTAAATAGTGCCTCAGGAAAGTACTACTCCCTTATTCTAACCTCTATTCAACATCTTACATTACATTTTTAGAAGATGAAAATAAAGATGTAGATGGCAAATATTTGGTTTTGAGTACCCTTCAGAACCTTTAATATAGATAAAAGTTGGTTGGGATGGAGAAATTGTCCTGTGGACCAAAAAAATTAATTATGGGATTAAATAGTAATTGATAAGTAGGAATGTTAGAAGTAGACATTTTGTCTTGCAGGGTATCACACTTAATACATCACACTCAAGTAAGAAATACCCTTTCTTCTGTCCATTGTTCAACTATTATATATATATTTTTGGCCACGTGCACTAATAATGCACATATATTAGTTATATATGGAAAGTGGATGGAGTTAAGGTTGTGTGTTTGATTCTGATGTAAGGAATATGGTTATTGATTATATATTGAATGTGTTAGGAGTCTGTGGCAGATGTGAGCCAGCTGTGACTTTAGATCAGGTTGCCATATGGCTATTAAGGCTTATGAGCAATGGTTGCTTTAGCGGCTTAGCTGGTGATTTCCTTACTTTGCTAGTGATGGTTTTAGAACAACTTGCACTCAAGCTGTACTGTAAGCTAACTTTCTTGTTTGAGGGAACTGGTTTATGAAGCTAGAACATCTTAGATCTATGGATACTGAATATGAAGTACATCTCCGCCTCCATAGCTGAATGCCCTTTTGCCTGCAGAGTAGACTGAATACTCCTTGTGGGCAAAAGTGTTCATCTTAGCTGATGGGCTAAGAACAACATCCTTCCCAGAGGACCAAACATCTGCAATCCTCTGAGTACTACATACAACTCCAAATATGCATCACAACTTTGCAGGAGAACTTCAGAGAAATTTAGAAATCATCTTCTTCACTTAACCTACTTCAAAGAGATCAACTCCAGGAGAAAAATCACCACATGCTACAACAACATAAACGAGAAAAATCCAGACATCTTCCCAAACATTATATGCTGTATACAAAGAAACTGCCAACAATTTTCTACAACATCCATCCAACATAAAAAGAAGAAATTGAACCATTTACTTCAGGAACAACTTTCCCAACAACAAAACAACCATCAGAGAAAACACACCAACACTGTACACCATTCCAACCGCAACCTTAATGAAACTGAAAGATGCAACCAACCCTCAAACAGCATCACTCTCTCCAGACACACACACACCAAACCTAAAAAATTGTCCTCTCTACTGGCCTGAATTTTTATCCAGAAAAATACCCTAATAAAATACTTCAATGTCGAGAGCTAGAAGAATTCTTCTGATGCCTCTGCCTCAAGGAATATTTCCACAACCAAAATGAATCCACTTCCAACAACACTTTATCCTTTGACATTGAGGAAAAGATCAAACCCCCAAAAACCCCAAAAGCCATCAGATTGGACACCTAATAGCGGAGGAAATTCTAACTATGACCACTATATTGACTGGTTCAGGGAAAGAATAAACAATGAAATAATCAACAACACATGCCACCATAACAACCTCTCCCTCTCAGAGAGAAGGGCCACAGAATCCCTAAGATCAAACCACCAAATAGTAATAAAACCAGCAGGTAAAGGAGGAGTTATAGTTATCCTTAACCATGAAGACTACATAAAAGAAGCTAACGGACAACTCTCTGACGCCACCTACTACAAAAACTAGAGGCAGATCCTACTCCCCTTTTCACTTTCAAACTCAAAACTACCATCAAATCATTTCCATTAGAACTACAAGAAAAAATACAGACCTTGATCGCCTCACTACCCAACACAGGGACTTCTTACATACTCCCTAAAATCCACAAAGAAGGGAACCCTGGCAGACCTACCATATCTAACCATGGAACCCAAACTAAGGAAATATCATGTTTCAGCAAATCAGTCCTCAAACCTCTTGTCACACAAAGAGCAAGTTTTGTCCAAGACATAACAGACTTTCTATGAAAACTTAAAAACACAGACCACCTTCCCAGCAACACCCTCCTAGCCACCATGGACGTTACCAGCTTATATACCAACATCCCACCCTAGGATGGCATCCAGGCCTGCCTTACATATCTACAAGCGCAAGATTACACCTTAGAGTACAGACCCAAACATATTACTGAACTTTCAATATTACAGCTTCACTTTCAATAATCAACACTTCCTCCAGACCGCTTTCAGTTCCAGAAGTGTCTGTCTTGTGATCGGCTGCAGCGATTGGCCATGGGGGGACCCCCCCAGTCAGCAGGATTGGCCATGGGGGAGACCAGTTGCTGACTGGTTGCTGGGGGGGCGGGGCACGTGTCCCCCCCGACTAAGTCGCCTATGTTTCCGACTATTTGAGTTGGTCTAATAAAAGATATCGGATTTACCCAAAGAACCTTGTGCACCTCAGCTGATGTCACTTGCCTCAGCTTCATGATTCAACATTTCTCATGTCCATATTTCAAAGTACAGATGTGTGTGTGGACTGGAGGCAAACAGGGAGAGAATGAAAGACATCCCTCTCATTGAGAGAGAAGTAGGTGTCAGAGTGTATATTTATGGACAGCCTGACTCACTGCCAGGGCCTGAGAGTGAGTCATCAGTAGCAAAAGGAAGGGAGGGGTTGTGTGTTGTAATTATACCCAGTGGTGGCCTTAGGGGCCCTGAGCAAGAGGGTCATTTGGGGCCCTTTAGAGGCTTAATTTTGATGACCTATAAGCAAGTCAGACATTTTGGATTTCAATTTCACTTTGCCCTATCCATGAAACTGCATTGAAAGTATCTTAATACAATATTGATAGTACAAATATTCAGTCCAATTTATTTTTATTTTTATAAAGTGTGGGGCCCCGGGCGGTTGCCCAGTTTGCCCTCACCTAAGGCCGCTACTGTTATACCCTTGTGCTGGGTCAGGGGCCCTTGAAGATGCCTTGGAGAGGAAGAGCCTGGGCAAGGGGCCCCACATGGCTTCAGGTTGTGATGGTCCTAGAAGGTCCTAGAAAGTTTTGGCAGTTGAGGAGCAAGTTGGGGGCTGGTGGCTGTCAACAGTGTGAGCTCCTGAGTTTGGGCCCTCATTCCTCCCCTCCATACCGTTTTCCTTAAGAAAGACATCAACATCATTGTTGTCATCGCCAGTCCCTCCAAGTTGAGGATGATGTCCATCAGGCTTGATGGGTCCTCAGGTGACTGAGGAGCCTGATTCTGGATACACACATTCTTTGGCAATGGGGGGTACGTTGTTGCATGGGGGAGTGGGATTCACAGCCCCAGGTTGGTCATCTCCTCCTTCCTCCGCCACTGCTATTCCATCTCAGTATCAAGTTGTGGGGCCTCAGAGTGGTGTGCACCTTAGTGGACCATGTCCTTCTTGTCTTAAGAAAGACATGGGGCAGATCCCTCTACAGGTGTGTGTTTGAGACCTACTCCAGACTTGTGCTAAAGGTTGTTCTCTGTTGACACAGCTGTGAATGGGCACGTGCTCCTTTGAGCTGGGGAGTCACAAGGGGCTGGATGTACTGCTAGCCAAGTCACTTCCTTCTGCACCATTGGCTGTATCCAGGCTAGCTCAGAGGGTGTCTAAGCTCAGGAGAACCTTTGACTGTGACTTTTTGATCCATTCCTTAGGGGTCCAGCAGTGGCCCCTGGGTTAAAATGGATAATAGTAACAATAAGGAAAGGGAGGCGATACTGGCAAAGGGATGGAAAGGGGAGAGGAAAAGCTGGCCTGAAACAGCTCATGCTCTCCTGATCTTTCCTACACAAGCTGCAGAGATGCCTCAGGCTGAGGGAAAGACTCCACAGGTAACAGACACCCACATGGCAGTCCAGTCTTGCATCATTCAGAGATCAGGGGCAACTGGGAGAAGTAGAGGAAGGGGTTAGCCAGCCACACCTCTACCAAGTCAAGCACAAAAACACATGGGAGCTTAAGCAGCCAGACTCCAATGAACTCTTTGGAGCACAGAGAAACCTTGGGTCAGGTCAGGGAGCTCAATGAAAAGGGCAAGGGCTCTTTTTTGACAGAGGTGACTGGAGAACATGCAGCATTGATTTGGTGAGCCATTGCTTTGGTGATGAGAAAGATGACCTATGTGGTCCATGGGAAGCACTTGCCCCCATTAAGGGGAAAGA
>NW_017728931.1:50385798-50391562 GCF_001723895.1 Crocodylus porosus | reverse complement strand
TGACAGGGATATTGTAATTATCCCCAAAATGTTATGTTCCAAACACAGGAATTATTAAGACTGAACTATTTTAAGGGGGAAAAACAAATCAAAATTATGCCAGAAGCCTTAGCTCTGCTGCTTATTCCATGAGGAAGGGAATAGAAAGAATACTGATTGTGCCTTTAACACCAGATTGGTGGAATCTGGAAACATAAAGAAGTAAAATGCTGCATTCAGAATCACATTGTTATTGCAGCACAACCTGTAGTGCAGAGTTAAGGTTGAGTGGATGCCTTAACTGTACATTCTCCTGGTTTAAGAATATGCTGAGATTTCTTTGGAGTTAATCCCTCACTCTAAATATCCTGGGTTTATAATTCTTGTTCACAGGGGGATTACTGCAACATTACCATAATGCATTTTAACCTAAACAACTGATATGCCCTCTCTACCTTGACTCTAGCTAATTGTATTATGTGTTGGGCAATAAATGGCATTAATAATGTTTAAAGTAAGTTCTTGGCTGGATGGGGATTTACAAAGTAATGGTAATCCTGAATCATAAGAAAGATATATGGTACACTTGGCCCATAACCTCGTAAAGCAAGCACCCAGTACATTATTAGTATCAATCATGCAGGAAGTCCACAACAGTTTTTACACCAGCTCCACAGGCCTGTGATATTCCTTTTTGATTTCTTTAGGGATTATATTGCTTTATTTTGGATTGAATTTGTGGCTGTGCTCTCCTTCCAAATGAATGCTTAGCATGAAAGAATGAGAGAGAGAAGGGGTTGGAAAATATGACTAAATATGGCTGAGTTTCTGATAGAATAGTCAGCCCCTCCCTGCCAGCAGCCACAGCTGGACAGCCAAAGGTTTGAAGAGAACTGGGAAAAACTGCAGACCAGCCCTCCTTTGTTTTCTGTGGGGAAATCTATAGCCCATTGTCTGGGTTAGAAAATTTGGCATGCTTCTGTTACCTATAAAATTGCATTAGGCTTTTATATTTCCTGTAGAGGATTATGAATCATCTGGACTTTCTATAATTCAGGGAGAGGGCTAGTTATGGACTCTTGCAGTGGGGGCTCTTAATTGCATTTGAAATAATCTAATTTTCTTGGAGATGAGAGCACTAATAGTCAGCAGGGAGGACCATGTATTCCAGGATAGATCCTAGTAGTGTTGCATGCCTGCTGGTTTTATATGAACACCAAACTGTGTACACAGATTGTGGTCCTGACTCAGCAAAGTACTTAAGTCCATGCCTTACTTTAAACATGTGAAGCATCCCATTGTCTTCCATTTAGTGTTGTATGCTTGTTATTAGACAAGTGCTGAAATACATTGCTGTATGGTTGGTCAAAGTCTTTCCCGCATACATGTGGCCAGGTTAGGTGTCATTCATGCAGACATCCAAGTTTCATGTACATTCATAAGCAATTGGGAGTATGTGCATGTGTGTGGATGTGCACACAAAGTGGGTTTGCTCACCTTCGAAAATGTTGCCTGGAATATTCTCTTGACTTTTACCCCAGATTGTTGCTGGGGTTTCACTGCTGTTCTTCAGAGCAAGCCTGAGTGAAGGGAGAAAGTATAGGCATTCATAGGAGAGCACATGTGTAAAGCTATGCAGATGAGTACTCCCGTTGCTGTGACTGTTGGACTGTAAAACAGCCAGCAGGTGGAGTCATCTATAATGTATGCAGCAAGTTCCTAGAAGCTGAACTGGATCCAGGGAAATTTCAGATAAAAAGGTGAGAATAGGGAAAGCGTAAGCAGCACAGAAGTGGGAGAATGTGGAATACACTACAGTTTAGAACCTCCGTAGCATCTGAGGACTCGTTGGTGTAGCTGAGGAGGGGCATGTGAGGATGGCTTAGACCAGTGGTTCTCAACCTTTCTTGTAGCAGACCCATTTTTAAATATTAAATGGCCAGTCCCAGCCCAGTTCCCCTCACTCCCGACCCACTACCCTCCATCCCCAGGCCCAAGCCCCCAGTGTGTGGGGTAGGGGGTGGGGGTGGTGCTATTGGAGCCCCAAAGAGCCCCTCACAGGCTGGAGCTCTGTCAGCCTGAAAGCAAAAAGCCACCGTTTCCCACGTTTTTGTCCTTTAAAGGACAATCCATTTTTTAAAGTTTGTTGATATGTTATTAAAGTTTGTTCATGACCCTTTCATATATTCTTGTGATCCACTTTTGGGCTGCAACCCACAGGTTGAGAAACACTGGCTTAGACAACTTGCCACATCCTATTCTTGCTGTTACTCCAGGGTTCAGAGTTTCCAGGCATACTTTACAATCATTGGAATTTGCACTGGCTGCTTACAGCCTCAAGGGCTATGGACAGACATTAAAAAAGCTGAAGCCTGAATTGACTCAATCTTTGCAGGTTAGTCTAACCTGGCTAGGCTACATCACTTTCTAACTGTACAGACATCCCAGAAATGCAGGCACATGCCGACAGTGGCTCAGGCTAGAAGCCAGGGGGTGCTAAAGTAGCCCTCTCTTCCTTCCACAGCACTCAGCTGGGGGTGGGGGGGAGGGTGGGGTGTGGCCAGGCCCTGGCAAAATGCTCCAATTAGCCCAGTAGGGGATTGATAACAGTGTTTAATCACCCCTAACTCAGTATTTAGCAGCCCATTAAGAAAACAGAGGGACATTAATCAGCTACCTGTTGATTCGGCATGGATAGTAGCCAGCACATGGTCTGCTAGCTAGTAAAGAGACACCTCTCTGCAAGGTGGAGGGAGCGGGGAATTCCTGCTTAGCAGGAAGTGGTGAGCGAGGAGTAGGGGAGCAGCAGCC
This sequence comes from Crocodylus porosus, assembly GCF_001723895.1. Classification (NCBI taxonomy): domain Eukaryota; kingdom Metazoa; phylum Chordata; order Crocodylia; family Crocodylidae; genus Crocodylus; species Crocodylus porosus. The sequence goes on along the minus strand of NW_017728931.1, from coordinate 50,388,772 downwards.
AAGGAACAGAGGGGAGAGGCCAGCCCTGCTGTAGAGCAGAGAGCCCCGCCCAGTCCAGAAAGCATGCCAGGATGCTAGGGGTGTCTGATTCATTTCAAACCAGCAAGAGGTCTGGGACAGATATTGCATAAATTGGTTTGACCCAAATCAGTTAAGTCTGATACTACATTCAACTAGTAGTATCTCAGGTGTTGGCCTTCTCCTCTGCCATGGTTCCCTGCACAGGGTACAGAGAGGAAAGCTGAGGTAACAGTTATTGTAGCTCCTCTATCCCAGAATCCCTCCATACTGGAGAAATTCCCCTGTGCTCATTAAGTCTCTTTTAGACCAGAGATCTGTACAATACTGTATATACATTGCTGCATTTGTAAGCCGCTTTTTGATAAGCCCATTGGTAAAAAGCACATGGATAAAAATCAAATCAGGCAATTAATTGGAGGAGGTGAACGTGAGGTGGGATCAGACAGGGTATATAGATCTTAAGACAGACAACAACAGTGAAGTCAAATGTTCTACCTTTACAAAACGGGCAATCTTCAGCTTAGTGGACCTTTTTATTAGTGTACTGTATTCTCTTTGCCTTGCCGGACTGTTGGATTGTGGAATGTCTCTGGGGCAGGGTATTTGCGTTCCTTTTATTTGTGTATGAGTTAGTACATTGTGGTCATTGCTGGAAACAAACAATAAACTACTAACAATCAATATTGTTGTGTTTTTTGGGCATCCATGTAAACCAAAATTTTGACTTAAAACACAAACAAACCACCAAACCCACAAACCAGCCACTCATGTCCTATATACATTATGGTGTCCATCTAAAGGTGTTACACTTTAGAGCAGGGGCAGGCAATTATTTTGGGTGGAGGGCCGCTCACTGAGTTTTGGCAAGCCATCGAGGGCCACATGACAAGCAATCAGGGGCAGATAAATATTAAAATTTCTAAAATGTTTAGGGGCCCCGCGGGCCAGATAGAATGGCCTGGCGGGCTGCATCTGGCCAGTGGACCACATTTTGCCCACCCCTGGTTTAGAGGTATTGCTAAGATATAATCACCAAGACATGCCTGCAGAGGATGTGGCTTCGAATTAACTGCCAAGCATTGTATCAGTACCAGACCATCAAAATAGACACCAGACACCATGATCTTCCACTGCAGTTTTGACAAGTTGGTAAGGATGTTGCCTGGCCCCTTGTAAGTAGCTGTTAAAGATCTATCTACCCCCTTTCATCTACTGTCATGTCTGCATTGTACAGTTGAGCACTATTAGAGATACCCGTGCTACCTCCAAATGAGTTGGTATGCCTATACAGCATAATGCAGTGTTGTACAGTTACTAGCTTGAGTCCCAGACCCCATGTAACCATGCTGGCATTGCACTGTAGCTAAGCTAATAAGCCTGATTTCTTGGGACTTCCTGCTTCTAGTTCCACAGCTAGTGCATGCAGAGCTAGTAGGCAGCATCTCCACATGGTTCTGCGTCCTACTGTGCAGACATACCCTACCTAGTTTATGTTCTTTCTTGATGTCATCCGCTTTTACTGCAGGTGAGCCAATCACCTCTGCATCCTCACCCCTGAAGATAGATTATGATTAATTTTCCAGGCCAGATCTCACTTTTTTTGTATTGATATGACTTTTAGAGGGGGTTGTGGCAGGCCAGTAGGGGCACTTCTGCACTGAGACACCCACCTTGCTGCACCTGACCACTTACCAAGCTCCAAGTGTCTCCCCTGGGACACCTACAACCAGCTGACCTCCTTCCTGGAGCACACTTGCAAGCCTGGGGTAACCACCACCCCTGGGGTCTGGTCATTGCTCAGGCCCTATGCCCCCCCAGGGTGCATAAGCCTTGTAGACCTTAGCCCCCTGAAAGATCTTGGAGTGCTTCCTTTAACCTGAAGCACAGAAAGTAGTCTCCCTTAGTCAGCTAAACCAAGGGAATAAAAAATAAAAAGTATTAGCATTCCCTCTGAAACATGCACCACAAAGCTGGTTATAGTGGACAGCTTTATTGGGTATAAGAGAGTAGGCTTGGGGTGGGGTACAAAGTCAGAGAAGTATCAAAAGAATACCCAGAGCAAACAGAACTGACCTGATAGCTATTTAATTCACTTCTAAATTACTGTAACCTACCGTTCTAGTTAACTTTCTGGTAATTTACTCACTTCAGCATCTCAGAAGAAGGTAAGAGTTGTAGAGGTTCCTGTTGCTGTGTAAATGTTCCAACATGGCTGTCTTCCTTCTTGGAGAGCCTCTCTCTTAAATAGACCCCCGACCTCACCTGCTAGCTCCAATCAAGGCTGGGTGCTGTTTTATGCTGACCAACCAATGTGAAAAGGATCACACCTTGAGTGGGACTCAAGCCCCTGCCCCCAAGTCATGAGGTCAGAGCTCAAACCATAGGGAGGTCAAATTCCCTCCCTCATACCTGTGGTCAGTCATGTACACAGTACCCCAGGGCAATCCAGCTGGCAGACTAGTGAGAGGACAAAGAGAAAGGGAAAAAAAAACCCAAAAAGAGGAGACTGGAATGGAGTTATTTTACAGGGGTAATTTTCTTTTTCAATACAGGTATACTGGTACAGCCTCTGGGGTGGCTGTCATCAGTACAAAGGGGTTAAGTTGATTACAACTTATTTCCCTTTCCTTATAGAAATAGTATAGTATTGGTATAGAAATAATACTGGTATACAGCATCCATGTACTATTGTTGCTGTCCCCCTCCCTCTCCAAAAGGGTGACATTACTTTAACAGCCATGGTACCGTTATAGTAGTACAGCTTTTAGGTTGCAGACAAGCTCCCAGGGATCTTCAGGGCAATCAGCAGCCAACAACTAATTTCATTTGCATTTAGGAAAGGTGGAAGATAGCTACAGCTATTCAAGGAAGTTTCATGAGCAGATCTTTTGTGGGGTCACAGCTGCTGATACTGCTGTGTCATGGGAACACATGGAGGTTTAGCTACTTTTGC
>NW_017728931.1:50382055-50384233 GCF_001723895.1 Crocodylus porosus | reverse complement strand
GCTTTTACTGCAGGTGAGCCAATCACCTCTGCATCCTCACCCCTGAAGATAGATTATGATTAATTTTCCAGGCCAGATCTCACTTTTTTTGTATTGATATGACTTTTAGAGGGGGTTGTGGCAGGCCAGTAGGGGCACTTCTGCACTGAGACACCCACCTTGCTGCACCTGACCACTTACCAAGCTCCAAGTGTCTCCCCTGGGACACCTACAACCAGCTGACCTCCTTCCTGGAGCACACTTGCAAGCCTGGGGTAACCACCACCCCTGGGGTCTGGTCATTGCTCAGGCCCTATGCCCCCCCAGGGTGCATAAGCCTTGTAGACCTTAGCCCCCTGAAAGATCTTGGAGTGCTTCCTTTAACCTGAAGCACAGAAAGTAGTCTCCCTTAGTCAGCTAAACCAAGGGAATAAAAAATAAAAAGTATTAGCATTCCCTCTGAAACATGCACCACAAAGCTGGTTATAGTGGACAGCTTTATTGGGTATAAGAGAGTAGGCTTGGGGTGGGGTACAAAGTCAGAGAAGTATCAAAAGAATACCCAGAGCAAACAGAACTGACCTGATAGCTATTTAATTCACTTCTAAATTACTGTAACCTACCGTTCTAGTTAACTTTCTGGTAATTTACTCACTTCAGCATCTCAGAAGAAGGTAAGAGTTGTAGAGGTTCCTGTTGCTGTGTAAATGTTCCAACATGGCTGTCTTCCTTCTTGGAGAGCCTCTCTCTTAAATAGACCCCCGACCTCACCTGCTAGCTCCAATCAAGGCTGGGTGCTGTTTTATGCTGACCAACCAATGTGAAAAGGATCACACCTTGAGTGGGACTCAAGCCCCTGCCCCCAAGTCATGAGGTCAGAGCTCAAACCATAGGGAGGTCAAATTCCCTCCCTCATACCTGTGGTCAGTCATGTACACAGTACCCCAGGGCAATCCAGCTGGCAGACTAGTGAGAGGACAAAGAGAAAGGGAAAAAAAAACCCAAAAAGAGGAGACTGGAATGGAGTTATTTTACAGGGGTAATTTTCTTTTTCAATACAGGTATACTGGTACAGCCTCTGGGGTGGCTGTCATCAGTACAAAGGGGTTAAGTTGATTACAACTTATTTCCCTTTCCTTATAGAAATAGTATAGTATTGGTATAGAAATAATACTGGTATACAGCATCCATGTACTATTGTTGCTGTCCCCCTCCCTCTCCAAAAGGGTGACATTACTTTAACAGCCATGGTACCGTTATAGTAGTACAGCTTTTAGGTTGCAGACAAGCTCCCAGGGATCTTCAGGGCAATCAGCAGCCAACAACTAATTTCATTTGCATTTAGGAAAGGTGGAAGATAGCTACAGCTATTCAAGGAAGTTTCATGAGCAGATCTTTTGTGGGGTCACAGCTGCTGATACTGCTGTGTCATGGGAACACATGGAGGTTTAGCTACTTTTGCTAATGCTGCATGTCCTCAGGATGTGAGTTGTGTCAGCAGAAGACCCAGTGTAGTGAGGATAGGTGCTCAGGGCTTCTGACTGCTGATTTTGCTATGATGCAGCAAAAGCTTCAGTTTCCCTTTCTCTTAAATAGAGCTAATACTGACCGCACCAGCATGCTGTGAAGACTAATTCATTAATCTTTGTAAAGCACTTTTACTTTTTGTTATGGAAAGCACCACAGAAATATGGTCTGTCATGGAAGTGTTATAGAAAGCAGATGATGTCTTAGAACAGTGGGGACCAACTTTTTTGGCAGGCATGCCACAAATTAGCCCTGCACCCTTTCTGAATGCCACTCCAGTCCCTTTCCTCTATGTGATCTGCTGCTCAGCTTCTTGCTCTGTGCTTCCTGCCTGACCTGATGCTCTGCTTTCTGCTCCCCGCCTTGTCTGCCTCTGTGCTTTCTGTCCCCTCCCCAATCTGCTTTATGCCAAACAGAGGTTGCCCGTGCCACGAGTGGCATGCATGCTGGAGGTTGGCTACCCCTGTTCTAGAATATGCCAGTGGCAGCTCCTTGACAGTTTTTTAGGTAGGACACAGTGACTTGCCTTAGCTTTTCATGGGTTCATTAATTGAAGGCAGTATGGAAAGTGTCCCTCAGCGCCAGATAATAGCAGATAGATTGCTCAGTTAAGTCTAGCAGTTGCTTACTCTTTGGAGAACTCTACTGGAGTGTCCTCACATTGAGTCTTCA
>NW_017728931.1:50377833-50381685 GCF_001723895.1 Crocodylus porosus | reverse complement strand
CCTTGAAAACTATTTCTGTATTGGGAAAAATAAAGCATATAGGGTGGCTGAAGCCAAGTATAACAACTGGAATTCAAAACTGAAGCCTGTGTAATTTCATGAAGATTCGTAACAGTTATAACCATAAACTACGATAAGGCTAATTGATTCTCAGGCTACAGGGCATAAGATGATAGCTAGGGAGTCAAGAAGGACGTCTCAACTCCACACATTCACTACTGGTAGGATCATTGTGTGTGGTGGGGTTTGTTTGTTTTTTACTGCCTTCTCCTGAAGCATCAGTGGATAATAATTGTAAGGCAGGATGCCTGAGCATACAAGGCAATGCTCAGTCCCAGTACAGCAAACCTGTTGGATATTTTAAATGGTAAATAGCTTCATCCATACCGTCTAACCAAGAGCCAGATCATGATGATGACTTCAGTTTAAAGCTATGTATACACTAGAAGTACTTGCAACAAAACCAGTAAGAACAAAAGTGCAGCAGGGCACACTGAAGTGAACAGGGAAGTTCACTTATCTTGGAGGTATTGTCATCTGATGTGGTGGCAGCACAAATATATGCCTTAGAACAGGGAAAATCCAAGTAATTTTTTGTCCCTGTTAAACTAGTTTAGAAGTTGAGACCAATTAGATTGAAGATTTTGGGACAAATCTAAAGTTAGTTTGATTATATGGGGCACAGCAATGGAGAAATACAGAGGGGTGAGGACAAGGCTTCAGATCTGTGCAGGCTGCTGCCTGTGTCAATTTGTAGATAACAAGAGGCCTGAATGGATAATAAATGCGGAGCTGCGCAGGACAACATGGGAGAAACCTAGCTACATCATCAAACTGCTTCTGCGGCAGCAAGGCTTAACTTATAACAGTATCAAATAAGGTGTGAATTTAAATCCATACAACAGTGATTCTCAACCTTTTTAAACTCCAGAGCTGTTCTAAATGTAGTGGCACCCTCTGCAGATGAAAGCAGAGGGAGCCCACCCTTTTCATTGTGCAAGGGAGACATGCCATGATACACAAAGCCCACCAGGTGCCCCTGACCCACTTGTCTTCCCTTCCATCAGGCCAGGCTGCAGCAGGGCACCCCTTTCCTGCCTCAACTGCTTTCCAGGTCTGGCCCTGTATGTCTTCTGGAAACAGAGGCACAAAGGGACAGTTCCACCTGGTAGTAGTGCAGGACAGCACCTTTAAAGGGATCCCATAGCACCCTAGGGTGCTGCATCACTCCAGTTAAGAATTACTGCCATATAGTTATACACAGATGACATCTGTTGACACTTGCTCTGGAATGAGTGATTTTGTTTCCATTTAGCATATGTCGCTATGGAAGAGGCCTAAGCTAAATGAGAAGTCACTGCTTCTGGAATTGCCAGTGTCTATACAGAGACTTTACTAATGTAACTATTTGTTTAATTATAGTGTGTAACTGGGAAAAATTTCTGGTATGCGGGTCCTATGAGATGGGCAATGAAGTAGGTATAAATAGTCATTTTTCAACATGACAAAAGAGATTAATGATGCGTGCTCTCAAAAGGCACTCTGAGACCAACACTGGAAAATGGAGGATAAACAGTGTTGTGGTAAAATCTGCCAATGAAACAAGATTACTTAGCTCAGTGAGATTACGATGCGCTCTAAACAAGATAGGCAAGTAGGAGCATGGTAGGAAACAAAGTCTAGTGCTGAGAACTGCAAGGAAAAGCAAAAGGGAAGGAGCGATTTGAGCATGGGAGGCAAGGGGATGGCCTCTGAATAAGAACTTTCTAGACTTTAAATGCTGCAAGCTGCAAGTGGGAGAGGAACAGTGGGAAAAACAGTGCCCCCCGCCCCTCTACAGAAAGGATGTGGACAAATTAGAGAGAGAATTCAGTGGAGGGCAATGAAAGTGGTTAGGGGGCTGGGACAGATGACTTATGAGCTGAGCCTGAGGGAACTGGGCTTATTTGGTCTGGAGGAAAGAAGACTGAGGTGGGGATTTAATAGCAGCCTTCAACTACCTGAAGAGGGGTTCCAAGGAGGATGCAGCTAGACTTGTTCTCAATGGGCGCTTGTACATATGTCAGGGGTTTAGTCCTCAGTTTTATTCTATGCCCCTTAAATCGAAATGGTGGGTTTTTAATTGAGACCCACTGTTTCAGTTTTTCCATTGTGTTACATACAGCAAGGGGCCCGATCATTTTTTTTTCTTTTTGGAGCTGGAGCCTGCCTGCAGCCAGGGGGTGAGCTACTGGGGCCGGCGCCTTGCCTAGCCTCACGGCACTCCCCATCCCACCACCTGAGCCAGCTGGAGGACACCAAACCAGTCTGCTTTTCCAGTCTGTCGCTGCCGTCTCTAAACACTCATGTGCCACACTATCCATCATGTTGCCCTCGCATCCTGCCTAGACACCAAGTGGCGGAACCTGCTCAGTGAGGGCATGGCTGGGGCACCCCAGTGGCTGAGCCTATATTTCACCTTCATCCCACCAGCCACTGGGGGCCTGAGCTGGTGGCTCCTCCATGGAGCCGTTGCCACAGGCGTATATGTGGTGAGCTTCACAGGCCCTGGCACACATGCAGGAATGACACATGCCCCTGATGGCTGAGGGAGCATGGTGGTAGTGGGAGTGCGGTGACGGTAAGCAGGAGCTCCTGCACACACCAGCAACAGTGTCATTGTCGGGGGGCAGGTGAGCGCCCACAGACACCACCAGCAGCATCGTCATTGGCCAGCGGTGATTGCTGACCACCCACAGATGCTGCCGCAAGTGTCAGCAGCAGGGATGGCGAGCAGTCACTGCATGCAGGCAGTGGTCCCCTTTTTTGTAGGGGATGCACGTGCACCCGCATGCATCCTCTACGCGTCGCCCCTGGGCACATGACACTCAAGTGCACCAGGTTGCAACCCTTCCACCTCCACCTTCAGATGAATTTCACCCCCACACCTTTTTATTTTTGGGCACTCCATCCATGGCCCCACCAAGTCCCGGGACCTCCTGGTCAACGTCCTCCTGGCCCTGGCCAAGTGGGCCCCTATACATAACTAGGAAGAAGGCTCTGGCCAGGAAGGTGCCTGGGGAGTGTGGGGCTGCTTTTCTCTCACTCATCCATTCATGTTTCTGGGCAGAACATGGGCAGCATCCACCAGCTCCTCAGATGTCTTTGAGGACCAGTGGGTGCGGGCTATGGGGCTCTGCTCAGTGTCCCCCACCCCAAGCACTTATTTTCACATTTTGACCTTTTAACCCCCTGTCACTCCTAACCTGCTTTTTCCTTAGTTGTCTCCCCAAAACATTTAAAAAAAATTAGTTGTGTCTTTCACCCTTTGGCTTCACACAGTGGGGGCTATTAGTTAGATGGGTGGGCCTTAAGGCCCATGTTAACTGGAAGTGGCAGGGGATGAGGATGGTGAGCAGCTGGACGCAAGGGGGCCCTTGGCTGTGGGGCACCCTGTGGCCACAGGTTTTGCAGGATAGGAAGAGCTGGCCCTGACCCGGGCTCCTAGCAGCCCATGGCCCTGGGGCACACTGCCACCATGGAGGGAAGGACTAGGTCTCCAATAGATCAGGGGCCACTTGGCCTGCCGGCAGCTCAGCCCCTGGCCACAGGAGAGGCAGGCAGGCTCTGCCAAAAAACAAAGAGGATTGGGCCATGACTGCAGGGGCGACATGTAGGAAGGGGGTAGACGTGGGTGCACATGCATCCCCTGAGTGTGGTGGTGCACCCCCCAACAAAAAGGCGCTGCCAACACTATCGGCGACGCCTGTGGGGAGTCACTGCTTGCCACCCGGCCGCCGACACCACCAGTGGCATCTGTGGGCAGTCCGCAATCCCCGCTGGTCTGTGGGTGGTTGCTGACCCCTGGTCGGC
>NW_017728931.1:50368779-50375562 GCF_001723895.1 Crocodylus porosus | reverse complement strand
GGCGGAGGGCGGCAGCCAGCCCCAGCCGCAGCCGCAGCCGCAGCCCCAGCCGCAGAACCAGCAGCTCCTCCCCGGCGGCGGAGCCCCCAGGGGCGTCAAGCGGGAGCCGGAGCCGGAGCAGCCCATGCCTGGCGGGGACGGCGCCGAGAGCGGCCACAGCAAGCGGCTGAGGACGGAGGCGGAGGCGGCCGAGGGTGGCGGCATGCAGGTGCGGGAGCAAAGGGCGTGCGGGCCCCGCCGGCCCCTCTTCCTAGCTGGTGGTTTCCCGAGCCCCCCCCTTGCACAGAGCCTGGAGCTGGGCACCGCCATGGTCAGGGCTTTAACCCCCCCCTCCAACACAAAGTTGATGTCAACTTTATTCTTGGTAAAACACAAAAATTGAGGGTGGCCTTGAATTTATGCCGGGGTTTGGCCCCCGCCTGCTTCTGCACTGGCGGCGCGGCCTGCTGCCCGGCAGCCTGGGCAGCCTGACATTGCACAGCCCTTTGTAAATGTGCCCGGGGCCGGCTTAAGCAGGTAAGATTTGGGGTCAGACTTGTTGGTGCGTCTTGCCTGGGCTCCGCCGGAGCCACCTGCCCTCCAGGTACGCGCTGCCTGCGCGCGCAGCTGACTGGGCAGGCTTCGAGCGGCCTTCGCGAGGTTGGGGTGTCATACGTGTGTCGGGAAGGACGATGCACAGGCCACAGTCCCCAAGGAGCTGTTTTGCAGCCCTGAATGCTTTGCTTCGTAAGAAATTGCCTCGATAGTTAGGCTGAAAGTCCTGTGTCACCCAGGGGCTGAGAGTTTCGGGCTGCTCTCCTCGAACACGTTTTCTGTCGCCAGGTCCCTCGCCCCCTGGAATTGGGCATCCTCCTGGAACTACGTTTCCCCGTCTAGCTAGTGAAAAGTGCTTGTTACCGGCCTTGTTTGTTCCTCCACCCATCCCTATCCGGTTTTTACTGAGTGACAAGATCAGAGAGTTAGAGGAACCCATACTAGTTTAGAGCCTGGCGGACCACGGGCTGCAACGTTCAGTGTATGTAGTAAAGCGTACCTACCGCATGGGCAGCATGAGGGGGCGAGGGGGACTGACTGGGCATGTTAGCATCCACTCTGGCACTGATAAAGATGGGTGTGAACTCTTGATTTCAGATGGGCACGTGTCACTTCAGTGCATTTTAATTTTTTGAGGGCCCCTTTCCTCTAGTAGGTGTTTTTGCTGTTTGGTCTTCACTGGGCCTCCCCTTCCTATCCTGCTGCATTTCTGCCTCCGACTCTTACTTCTTTATATTATAGTAATGTCTATACATATTATATCAGCATATAATGATACCTCTGCCTTTCAGGATGCTGTAGAAGGGGGTGGTTCATATAGTGAGCATATATGTTTCTTGTCAGCAGTGACACTTGGCTTGCTCCTGCTCTTGTTTGTTTGCAAATGATATTGAATAGTTGTCAGTGTACCTGGTAACAGAGGAGGAAGGTTTGGGGACATCACATGAGACATTTCCAGGGTTGACAAAGAGAGTGCTATCTCTCATCACTGGATTTGAAGGTAGACAGGTTGGAGAGAAAAGATTCTGTTGTCTTGCCTCAGCGTATTTTGGTCATTGTTTTGTGCTTTCCTTTTCCAGATACACTTATTTGAGTCGTTTGGGATTCTGGATATTGTTATTTTTTCCTTGGCTATATTTAATGTAACATTATTGTGCTTAAGCAAGTGAGCAGGTGATCTCAGTGCTTCTTGCTACTGCTTCTTGAACTGAAGGTGTCGGAATGCCTTGAGAACAGTGTGAGCTATTCATCCAGAGTTGCTTCTGGATTTGTGTCTTGTGTTGATTGTCTCTGAAGGGAAAGCCCAGAGCTTTTTCTCCTGACCCTTCTCAAATGCCAGTGGTTATACAACTAGTTTTCTTCACTTTTTTGTTCTGGCTTCTCTTCAGTTACCATGCTGCAGGCTTTTTAAACTCCTTTGAAGCAGGAGGGTGTGGGGCTTTTTGTTTGTTTTAGTGTGTTTGACCTTTCCTGCTTGGTTTTCCTTTGTCACATCACTATATGGTCTGAACTTGGTTTGGAACGTCACGTTCACTGTTTGCAGTACTCCATGCCCCTGCACGGGTCACCAGAAAGCACTCTCACCTTCTCTGTGGCCAAAGTGGTATTTTTGTGAATTTGCAAATCTGCAGGATTGCGCTGGAAAAGCTGCTCAGTGTTGATGGGAATTGTGTATATTAGATATAAATGGAAGTCTCTTGAATGAATGTATGAACTCTGATATAGACAGGCAAGGTTTGTTGAGTAGATGTGATATCTTTTATTAGACCAGTTGAGTAGTTGGAAAGAAGTTCTTGGCAAGCTTTCGGACACTGCCATGCTTCTTCAGGCATAGGGAGTCTCTGCTGGTCTGAGATGCCCAAGGAATGAGAGAAGCGAAAAGTGTGGCAGGATGTCAATGGGAATGTAAAGAGGTAGAAATTAGAAAGACAAAAGGTAAAGCAGGGGTGAGTGGGGGGAAGGCCAAAGGGAGACATTACAGTAATAGAATACAAGGTAGAAAAGAGGCTGTCTGTGAAAAGGGAAACAGCGGAAGATCAGGAAAACGAATGAGGGAAGCTTAAAAGTGTGACAGGATGTCAGTGAAAATATAAATAAGTAGAAATTAGCAAAAGAAAATTAGAAAAACAAAAGGTTAAAGCAGTGAACACTGATAGGAATTTCTTCCAGCTAATAGGAAGCCATGTTATGCCAGGTTTTGTCCCAAATGAGAGATCCTGGTGTGACTAAAACTAGTAGTTAATTTTGTTTGATATGGATACAGGCCAGTTGTAAACCAGTGTAAATATGCCCACAGGAGGTTTTGCACTTGAGTTTTAAATTGATTTAATTAAACAATTTTATTTCCACTGGTGCTACTTTTGTATATAAGAAAGGCATCACTGACTGTCAGGCAGGCAATGCCTTTTGTTTTATGTGCCGACATTAACACAGTAGAGCACTGTAGAAGCCTGGCCTGTGATTGGAGCTTCTGGGTGCTACTACATCAGAACAATAGGGTTTCGTATATGATCCATAGACTCAGCATCTTTAGCTATTAATGCTGTCCATAGGTGTAATACAGACAGACATAATATGCTTTCAGTATTGAAAAAAGCAATATATGGGCAAACACAACTAGTAAAACTTAATTTTCAAAATGATAATTTGTTTATATTCCATATGTCAGTCCTTCAGACCAGGAGCGCTCTCTCTGTCCATCACTCTTAGTATTATGGTTGCAGTTCCATAGATAAGTTGGGTATTCTCAATTTTTAGTTTGATTTGAATCCTTTCTCTACATTTTGTGATAGTTCCCTTCCCTCCAAATTTTGTGTGTTTATTTTTAGATTGGAAGAGAATGATTTTTCTTTTCTTTTTTTTTCTCCCGGGGAGATTCTTTTTTTGGTAATTGGGAGAGGAGGACAATGAGAAGCTTGAAGTAATAAGACAAGTCATTTTTGAGTTACTAAACTTAGAAAGAATGATTGTGGTTTAATATTTTGAAAATTTTTGTCCTTCATAATGAAAATGCCTTAATGCAAATGTTGTGTGTGTTTAGATGAAAACTGGTGGTTAAAATGAGTTGCTTCAAAAGTTAAAATTGTCTAAAGATTTAAAAAAAAAATTTTTTTCTATGTATACCTTGGGTGTCATGTTTGCAGAAGGTACAAGTTGTGACTAGCACATATTTAAAATTTGAGAGTATCAGAGGTTTTATGATGCTCGAAATAACACAAAGTTAGTCATCATACCTTGTTTCTCCTGCCACTCTTGGACATTTTCTAGTTCTTTTTCCAGAGCTGTTTAGGCAACTTCTTGATCCTCTGCCTGTAGACCTTGTAAAGATTGGGAGGGGTCCTGACCGGCCAGACCTACCACGATTTCTTCTATATTAATGTCACTTTTATAGACGTTGGGTCAAGCCATGGAAGTAGATTGTAATGTTGTAATAAATAGTGTTTCATTAATGAAAATCTTAATTCTGCCAATGATGCTTTTTATGCCTGTGTGTATAGGATCTAAAAAGTAGGCCACAGAGAGATTGAGGGCAGTAACTTGATAGTAAGAGGCCAGGGTTCAGGCCAAAGCCTGCTGCAAGAGTTAAGGTAACCCTTACATGTATTTGGTTTCTTATTTTTCATTCGCTCTCAACCCCAGCGCTTGCAAACAGCTTATGCAGTTAGGGTTTCATTATCTAATCCATCGCTGATCAGTCTGGATAAGTCCTGTTTGGCCAGTGCTGATCTTGTTAGTAGGGTGGTGTAAAGCTGCTTGAGCTGGGATTGGGACAAATCGGATCATGGCTGCTATCTGAATCTGGGACATACTTCTCTTAAGCATGTGGGAGGGGGAGAAAGTGTTTGCCAGAGCAGAAGGTCTAACTTCTATCAAGTTTCAAGAGTGGACCAGGAGGGTTTGGATGCATTTCTAATATTTGAAAATTAGGGTCCCAAGTGTATTGCTGCTTCAGCTGTCAGCTATTTAAATACTGGGATGTAGGCACTAATTTCCTGCTTGAGGGATGAGGAAGTTAGGTGTCCCAAGAAGTGATTTACTTGAGAACCTTTCCATCTGAGACTAGATGAAACAACTTTATTAGTTGCCTTTTCCGCTGGCTATTCAGCTTGGAGGAAAAAAAGGCCGCTAAGATGAGCGTGTTTTAATTTCTGGGAGGGGGAGTATAGGAGAATAGGGAAAATGGATGTTGAACTGGGAAGTGTTCATTCTTTGCTATTAATGGGGTGAGGAGGCAAGGAAGAATGGGGTGCTGAATTCCAGGTGCCTCTTTCATTGGGGCAGTACAAGAGCATCAGCCAAGTGGGGCATACAGGTTCTTGGCCACCTCTTGATAAAATAGCTTTGTGTTTCTGGTCCAGTTGGCTGGCATAGTAGACGAGGGACTCAATTACACCTATCTTTCATGCTTTCCACTTAATGTTGGTATAACTTTCTATCTGAGCCAGTCTTGTTTTATGAATTAAAAATGCCTGTGTGTGAGAAATGCTTGGTATTGGGAAGTAGCTATCAATGACAGTGGAGTCAGCACTGCTTTTTCTCTCTGGAGAATGACGCATGTGTTCAGTATCTCTGAGACATTTGTAAGGAATCACTTGCTGACAGCAATAAATCTAACCAATTAGTCTCAGATGGCCATCACTGGGACTTTGAACACGACATACTCAGCAGGCTGTCGATGTTTTCTTTGACAATACTCTTTTTGCATTCTTGCAGTCAAGGCATATCAGGTAATAACTTCCCAGACAAAGACAGGTTAGAAGCCGTAAGCAGATGTGTTGCTTGGGACTATAACCAGCAGGGAAGGTCCAGTTCCTTTTCAGCGGTGTGGATATGTCTTCTGGAAGCTGGTTAGTTACTAGGCCTTTTAATCTCTGTAGAAATCTATAAAAGTGGTGTGCTGTGGTTAGCCTTTACTCTTACACGAGGGATACAGGGAATACAATATATTCTAAAATGGCAGTGGTGTTTGTTCTCCCTATTAAACCCTGACCTACATATGAGAGTCCATGTGGAATATGGAAGGAGTTTAACCAGGAAGCTGTGGGGAAAGAGAAGCTCTCAGGCATCTTTGTACTCTTGGTGAATTCACAATAAACCATCCCCTCATTCATATTTATTTTCCGTTTACTTTCATCCTTTGTGGCTTTTTAGGTATTTTTATGGGTGCTGTGAGTTGCCTGATGAGTGAAATTTGGAAAGACTTGTAAGACTTTCCCTAGGTTTTAAGGGAACTGTAGGCCAATAAATTGAAATCTATAACTAGTCAAGAAATCAGTGACTCTCTAAAGGTGGCTCTTTCTCTTTCCATGCTTAGGAAGGTAGGAAAACCCCAGAATAAACTAGTTTGATGCACTAAACTGAACTGTCCTCCAGTATTTCTCTCTGAATTTTAGAAATATGCATTTAAGCGACTACTCTTAACTCGAGTTGCAAGTTTAGAAACTAAATGGAGGTCTGGTCTGGCTCTCTTGGTAAGTTTTTTTCTTTGCATAAAGGTAGTTGCTTTATGAACTTGCTTTGCAATGGTTTTAATTAGCCACAACTGGATTTTGGCTTTTGGTAGAAATCCTGGGCTCCGTGGTCGTTTTGAAAATAATGGCCACCTGGCCAGTTATTGTGGTAACATAGTTATGAACCTGCACCCCCAGGGTCCTGTATGAAATTAATTCTACCAGCTGTTACTCTTAGTAGTCTCTTCACTTCTCTCTTCACTCTGAATTTGCACCTCAGTTTCCATAGTTGCTTGGAGGGAGGCGCTAATCACTCGAGACTGCAAGCTGCTGGCACATCAGCTTTCTGCCTTGCTGCACGCTCTCTCTCTCTCTCTGTGGCTACACTGGAATTTTTCATGCATCTTCCACTGTTAAGTCTAGCACAACAGTGGGCAAAATACAGCCCGTGGACTGGATCTGGCCCATAGCAGGCAGCTACAAAGTCATGGGATCTAGCCCGTGGGGAACTGGTGGCTCTGGCTGCTGAGTTATGTTGGGCACATCAGCTCCTGCCCTGCATGCCGGAAGCGGCACTGGACAGACACCGGTGTCCGCTACGGACACAGCTGGCAGGTTCCAGGTGAGGATTGGGGCATCTGGGTCTGCAGCTAATGCTGCTGCATCAGTGCGTGTCAGCTGCAGGCCCAGGCAGTCGCTTCAGTCCCCACTGGGAACTTGCGGGCAACGTCCACACCTGATGCTGGCACCCAGCCAGTGCTGCTTCCAGTGTGTGAGCTGATGTAAGATGGCGATGGGG
>NW_017728931.1:50336744-50368289 GCF_001723895.1 Crocodylus porosus | reverse complement strand
AAAAGTGAGAGAGGCGTTAGAGCTGACCCATTCTGGTTCACTGAAGCATTCTGTTCATTACCACTGTAAAATCCAGATGAAGTCACGCTGGAGTGTAGATGTCATGGGATAATCCCACTGTGTAGGGATTAGAGCTATTTGGTTGAGTTTTGGGCCTTTACTCCCTCTGCGGATACAATTTTGACCAAGGTTGCTTCTGAACTCAAGAAAAATGTTCTTTTCAAAGATATGCACCCACTATGTGAGCACGCATTTTCTTTAAACAGGTTTTCCCCCTTGTAATGCTTTTGTGATCGCAGCCACATGTCTGCATTTATAGCTGTGATGAATCTTCGTGTTTGTCAGTCAGGCATAATGTGGGCAGGGAGTGTACAAACAGTCCTTACCCAGCTCTCTTTCTTGTGTGGTAAGGTCCTGATCTGCTGTTATCCCAGTCCTGAGCCCTCCTTAAAAGCTGTCAGTGCAGCTCAGCCCAACCCTGCAGCTCTCATTGATCTGTATCAGGGATGTCAAACTCATCCAGCACCTAGGACTGGGCTGCACAGAGCCAGCATGCAAGGCCGATCCAGTGGTTGCCACATGCAGTGTGCTCCCTATACTGGCCCGCTGTGCCATGTGCAACATGCACTGGCTCCCCTCTGGGGATTATGCTGCTGGTGCCATGTGGGCTGGGCCTGACATCTCGGGCAGTGCCTGTAGTCCAGGGAGCTGACTGGCACACGGTATGCACTGCATACAGTGCGCTGCCAGACTGTCCCTGCATGCTGACTCCAGGGCCAGTGTGGATCTGAGACTCATGGGCTGGATCTTACAGCTTCACAGGCCGGATGAAGCCTATGGGCTGTATGTTTGACACTCCAATCTGTATTGAACTGCAGTTAAGTGTGTGTGTGTGGTCAGTTGTTTGAGTTCTGTAATGTGGATTACCAGTTGTGGAAAATCTCTGTAATTCTTAGGAAGAAGCTGTCAGGGAATAGATCTTTGACCGCAGTCGGTACTGCCTCCCCGCCTTGGGACCGCCCACTGGACGTCAGGGAGTGACTCACCACTAGTTGGACGTTCATACGTGTCTGTCTCGTCTGCCATGACTTTGATGATTCGGATTGGTCCAGTTGGTCCGGCGTGTACAGTCCAAAAATGAGACTCCTCCACTCCTGGGGTCCTGGGTTAATGATGGCTCCGCCACCCCTACACCTTTGCCCGATTCACTGGGAATGACTGCCCAACTGGACCGGTCATTCGTTAGGATGGTCTGAAAAAAAACCCAAGATGAAGCCAATGAAAAAAGGCTACGGTTGAGGTTACCTAGGGCATGCCGCCGGCTTCAATTCTCAGCCGACTTTCCCCGGTGCTCCCCTGTCTGCCGGAGGGTGGGGAATCCCCCCTCCACCCTGCAATGGGCTGCTCCGCGCAGATCACAACAGAAAACAAAAGGGAAAAAAAACGGCGACTCGTACTTCTCGGAGTACGCCCTGCTGCA
The DNA here is from genome assembly GCF_001723895.1 of Crocodylus porosus. Lineage (NCBI taxonomy): Eukaryota > Metazoa > Chordata > Crocodylia > Crocodylidae > Crocodylus > Crocodylus porosus. The sequence continues at coordinate 50,366,809 of NW_017728931.1, read as the reverse complement.
GTCTCCTGCGCCCCCAGCCCCTGCCGGGTCCTAGCCGCTCCCCGCGGCGTATAGCCTTCTTCAGCCCTGCTGGGACTGCGGCCCCTGTTTTCAAGTCCTGCTGGGGAATCTCTCTTACCCCAGAATGTTCGGCCGCATCTCCAAGCGGCTCGAATCCGCCGAAGGGCACTCCCGCCGACGGCGACTCCTCCGCCTGCTCCTTCCCGCCTTCCCCCGGGACGGCTCTGGTGTCTCTTTTATACCGGTCTGTGCCACTCCGGTGCTCCCTCCTGCTGGCCCCCTGCAAAGGGTAAGTTCCCTCCGTGCGTTTTGAGCTGGCGCGTGCGGGGTGCTCTTGGTTGTGCCTAGGCGGGGTTCTTCGGAGCCTGCCGCTGCCTCCTCTCCCTTACAGAAGCCTGTGAGCAATTCCAGAATCTTTCTCATTTGGTTTGTCATTCAGGCATATACCATCTAGTAAACCCAGCCAAAACATTGCAATAGTAAGATTGGAAAAAAATGGGACTGTCACTGAGTGGGAAAGATGATGTGCCTGAGTGGTGACTGAATGCTGTATTAAAGCAGCAAGGATAATGATTACGTTCCTATTTTACTTAATGAGAAAGGGAATCTTGGATGCAGGTCTTTCACAAGGCAATGCAAAGAAAAAGAAAGCTTTTGCAGCTACTGCCAGCTCAGTCAGTGAGACACTGGCTAGACCATCTCTCGTAACACCACCTGGTATTATGGTGCGCTGGAACAGGTCTGTCTTGTTCCACGCTAGTGAGGAAACGTGGCACTAGGTCTCTTTTTCTTTGGTCTCCTGTACGGCAGACAAAATCCCTTCCCCCACTTTGTTAACAAGTACAGTTTTTGTGTGCGCGCCCATCACTGTTGCCTGTTTCTCCCTCTGCCCTGGGAGAATTTTTTGCAAAGGATAATTGGATGCTTTCTTCCAGGGATCTGGGTTGAAGCATCCTGTTTATTTTTCTTCCTGATTGTATTGGTTCATTTTGCTCATAATCACCTCCACTGTATAATAAAATACTATTTAATGCAGAGATGAGAAGAACCTGTACTATAAAAAGCAGCAGAGTGAGGCGGAATGATTTTGAAACCTCTCCACCTCTTTGTTTGTGGCTAAATTTCTTTTAATAGAGGAGCTAAAAAAGGTGACTTTCTGGAGCGTTTCTATGCGTTGTGAATATCAAAATACTGTCCCTAGAGGCTCTTGAGGTCCTGGGATCTGGATCCAGCTCAGGTTCCCTCTCAGTGCTGGAGCACACGGTTCACTGAGGTTTTCTGCAACGCTTTTCCTAGCCTATTATTTTATAGGCCTTTTGCAGACGTCTAGGGTAATTGCCACCATAAGGGGTGATATTCAGGAGTAAAATCCCACCAAGGCCTCACTTATAAGACTTGATTTAGTATCGTGTGGGCTGACAAGAGACAGTAACTGGGATCACAGGCATATAATTTGGTGTGTGTGGTTACAGTTTCCTTTCCTGGGGGCCGGGGGCAGGAGTGTTGCTTTTCTTAAAGTCTGTTCTGTCTACTTTACGTTATTGAGGCAAATGGAAAAAAGGAGAACGACAGGGCCCACCATGGCTCAGGGTCTGGCATTTTAGGTCTTGGAAGCCTAGATTTATAAGCAGTTCAGCCAAATGTGATGATGATGTGAGAGCAGGACATGTAGGGTGGTGACCTGGACTGAATTCTGACATGCTTTTATCTTTTGTGGGAAGCTAGAATTATTAGTCAAATCATGTAAGATTAATAGAAACTACTGATTTAAAAAAAATAAAATCTGTTTGTTTGTTTTTTTTTTAAATTTGAAATGTGTAGATCTTTCTGTTTTAATTTAGACATAATCCATTTAAAAATGAAACCTTAATTGAATGGAAAACATGTTACGGCCTGAATTTCATTTGATAATGAAATAGAAAATTAGGTTATAATAAACTAGAAATATGCTGAATTCATGAGCCTCCAGAACATTGTGTTATGGGCTGTATGCTTTTTTTAAAATAAAGAAAGAATTGGCGAGCAGAGGGGGAACATCTGACTTTTGAGTTTGGTTTTTATAAACATAGTATGATAGGTTTGTTCTGTTTCCCACAGGATCAAGCCCTTGATACTCAGGGGCTGTGCTATAGGTAGGGGTGTACCTAAATCGCAGGGGGATCTGCTAATTTTCGTGGGCTGATCGCAGCCTAAAGTTCTAATTCTGTGGTCATTTTGCAGTGGCCCCGCACCTTGATGTTGACAGAGCCCACCCCTTGGTGCTGATTGGCGAAGAGGCCCTTCATGCAGCCCTGCCCCTTGGTGCTAATTGGTGGAGAGGCCCCAGCTGGGGGGGATGATGACAAGGGGGCAGCCACCATCTTGTCTGCTGCCATTTGTGCCACCCTACCTGCTGGCATCTTCTCTTCCTGGCAGCAGGGAGGACCACTGGCTATCACTGGGGAGCAAGCATTTCCTTTTTATTAAGCATTTTTGTTGTTGTTGATTTTTGTGGATTTTGCTGTTTTCGCAAAGTCCATGAAACCACCAATTAAGTAGGTCCCTAGCTATAGGGATACAAAAGACTGACAATGTCATTGCAGTCTCTGACTCTCCAAGACACCGTAATGTGTCTCATTGGGATTAAATTCCAGTCACTGTTCCCAATGGAGCTGCTTAACACAAATCACGAGCAAAAAAAATAATCTGGTAAACAAGCACAAGGTAATTCACTATTTTCTTAAAAATGTAAGAATGTATTCAGAAGCTGAAAATATTAATAAATAATAAAAGTATGACTTCATATTATATCCTTTGAGGTGACTAAAAGGTGTACCAAATTTAGCATAAAGCTCTTTTTAGTTAAACATGTACATGACTTAATCATTATTTCAGCTAATGATGAGAAGAAAATAACTGGCACAGAAAATAGAAAGTTGTTTAAAATCAGTTATTTAGATCAATCCGTCCTGGTCACACATCATCCATTTGGGGGCTTCTTCACTCCCCCTTTGAGTCTTTTCATCCCAGAAAATGCTTGCTAATAGGAAGGATCCTCATTGCCTAAATCAGTGTAGTTTCCTGTGGTTTCTCTGCTGCCCAAGTGAAAGTATCTTGGAGTTTCAGAATGAGGTTTCATGAGCATGGCATATGTTCTGTGGCCAACCTTCCTTTTTTGTGGATATTTTGGGATTATTTTGAAAGTTTAAGCTGTTTGGTGGGACCCTTGCAGGATTCTGAACTTGTAGAGCAAATTCTCTGCACTCCAAGTGTTTGCTGCTTCCTTGACCGAGTCTGGATAAGACTTGGGGCCTAACATTAGTGTTAAGTGCTCCCTGGTGACCCACAGTATTTGGGCAGAGTCCATGGTGATCTAGGAACTGTGGGACTGGAGGTTGAACTTGGACTTCTACCAGTCTGCTAGAACCACTTTCTCACTAACCCAGCCCTAAAGACTTGTGGAACTTGAGGAAAATTTCATCATCACAGTGCATCAACGAGGGATTCTGTGCTTCTGGTCCTGAGCTGATGCAACTAATACAAGCAGTCCATTCATTTTTTTTCAAACCATAGGAATGCAGAACAGCTGCATGCAGCTGTGTGTGTAGTAGTTGGCTGTGAACTGTATCTGATGGATATCATACGAGAAATAATGCATTACAATGGCTTAGTGTGCCTATTATGTCTTTTTCCAATATGTTAGTATTGTCAAAATCAAGAGAGCAAAAGTAATGAATTGCACCCCCAAAATTATGAGATTTAAAAAAAAAAAAAAAGGATTATACTGAGTTTTGGTCTGCCTTCTGATTTTGCACTTTACTTGCCTGTTCTTCGTGTGTATGTGTATCACAGTTGGCATTGCTCACTCTCTGAAATTTAGACTGGCAGTGCAGAGTGCTAGTCAAGTTTAGATAGGTAGTGAAAAGTACTACCCTGAAGTCAGGAAGAAGGCAGGGCAGGGTGGCACCTTAAAGACTCTTTATGGAAGGCATAAGCTTTGTAGGCTATACCCTACTTGGTCAGATGTTGTGAATTGACTTAGAGCAGTGGCTGTTAAATAGAAAGGAATAAAATAATTAAAATGCAAAGGATAGGGAAAGGAGGAGGAAAAGATAGGTGGAGGGGGCACTGCTGAGAGAAAGGAAGCAGGGTTGAAGAGATCAAAAGGATTAAACAGCAGTTAAACCAATGGTGCCCAACCTTTTTACCCTGTGGGCTGCATGGGTGGTGCCAGGTCCATCTGTAGGCAGGGTCTGGCTAGTGGGCTTGGCCTACTGTGGGGTGGGCACGGTGGCAGCTTGGTCCAGCTGTGTGTATGGGGTTGGGGGATAGGTAGGAGCCTAGGCCCTATCCAGCAATGTGGCAGTGGCATAGGTGGGGCTGTATCTAGTTGTGAGGGAGGGGTAGGGGGGAAGCAGCCCCAGCCATTATCTGGATGTGTATGGGCAGCTCATCCCCAACTGGAAGCATAGGGGGTGGGGTAGCAGCAGTACAGCAACAGTCAGGGTGGGCTGTATCTGGCCGTATGGAGCTTGATTATTTGGCAGAGACAAGAGGTGGCACCATTAATTGCCACCGCTCCACCATCACCAAATTTCCCAGCCTGTGGGCTAGATGCCATGACTTTGCAGGGTGGATTTGGTCCATGGGCTGGTGGTTGAGTACTCCTGAATCAAACCATTGAGGGACATAAGGGTTGTAAAAGCTAGCCCAGGTAATGGGATAAGAATCTGTAATCTTGATTTAGATCATACTTAACACAGTCTAATCTGTGGATGACTTTATTCTTCAATTTCATATTTAAGGTATTTTTTGTGGGGGTGGGGAGGTTCTTTTTTAATTGTATTGTTTAAGAACAGCTACTGCCCCTCTCATTTTTTAAGATTGGTGAAAACGGTTGTAGGTGTAGTAGAGTCTCCTGCCCATGCCAAATGTTGAAGGGTTACAGTGTAAAAGAGTGCCTGTTGCTCATAGGAGTGCATGAAGGAGTAGAACTGCCTAATGCTCTTGCGCTCTTTCTGCTCCCTCCTATCTGAGCAGTGCTTGTAATGCATGGGGAAGGAATCCTTCTATGGTTGTGATCCATCTCTCCTTTTTGATATTGTTCAATGTGGTAGCCAGCTGTTCTGTAGTTTTTCTATATCCATAAAAGGATTGGATATGACCCACTTGAGCAGACAAGCATGGTGCATCATTAACCACCTTACAGGCAAAGGCACTGAAAAATGACATTGTCCCTTGTCAGCAAACTTCATTGCAAAAATACTATGCAACAACAGCAAGTACAGTAACCCAAACCAGTAATACACAGAAATAATTAGACACTTGACTCATGAACAACTTAAATCACCTAATGTCAACCTTAATTTAACTGTTCTATCTCTGACAAGTTCAATGCAGCTGTTAAAGCGATCAAGACTAGCAAGGCTGTTGGACCAGATAAGATATTCCCAGAATTCATTACCAGGCTTGGGACCACAATGAAAAGATGGCTCCAGATATTCCTGTATAAATGTTTAGAAAGTGACAGGCTTCTGCAAATCTGGAGAAGAGCTGATATCAGTGAAACCCAATAAATAGCGATGTACCAAAATCGCGATTTTGCAGTTTTTGCAGGAAATGCAAAATCAGGCATTTTCCATGAAAATTGGAGAAATCCGTGAAAAAAGGAGCCCCACAAAAAAGCGGGGGAAAGCAGGGCTCTGTGTAAAAATAAAAAGTTTTTCTTTTTCCCCTGCAGGCAGCAGCTAAGATGGCTGCTGTCCCCAGCCCTGGCTGTTGATTGGGCAAGAGGGCTGCCCTTATGCAGCCTCTCAGGGCAAACAGGGACTAGCCCTGTTTTTTTTTTCCCTTGGCTGCCAAAGCTGTCTGGCGGGGCTGGAGCCATCCTGCGGTAAGTGGGTGCTGTGGAAGGTAGGGTTTGGGGTTCAGGGGAGCAAAGCTGGGGCATGGGGGTGCAGCATGGCCCAGCCAGGGGGCAGTAGCAGCTTATCTGCTCACCCATGTGGGGCCTGGGCAGGTGCTTATTTTTCCTCCCTGTGGAGACCAGGGCTGGGTGGGAAGCTGGTTTGATGGCTATAACAGCTGCATCAAACTTCTTGTCAGAGATAGAAGCAATTAAACTAAGGTTGACGTTGGGTGATTTAAGCTGTTCATGAGTCCGGTGTCTAATTACTGCTGTGAGTTGCTTGTTTGGGTTACTGTACTTGCTGCTGTTGCACAGTATTTCTGCAATGGAGTTTGCTGACACAGGACAATGTCATTTTTTAGTACCTTTGCCTGCAAGGTGGTTAATGATGCACCATGCTTCTCTGCTCAAATGGGTCATGTCTAATCTTTCTGTGGATATAGAAGAATTACAGAACAGTTGGCTACCACATTGAACAATATCAAAAAGGAGAGATGGCTCACTACTACAGAAGGATTCCTTCTGCATGCATTACAGGCACTGCTTGGATAGGCTGGGCCAAGGGGAAGTGGCGTGGTGGCAGCTCACGTTTGCTGGCCGCTCCAGCCATTCAGAAGCATGGGGGCGGGGGGAAAGGGGTGGTTGCGATCTGCCCAAGAAATTGGAGCCTGGGGCTGCCTCGAGCCCATGAAAACTGACCCTGGGCTCTGCAATTTGATTATATCCTTGCCAGTAAACCACCAGAGGATCCAAAGACCTACCAAGCCATCTCAGTACTTGGCATTAGGTAGAAACTCATGGAGCACATAATCTTGAATAGAATAGAGAACATCATTGATCCCCAGCTCCCAAAAGAACAAGCTGTTTTTTGGAAAAAGTGGTATCACTGACCAAGTTAGAGTACGTACATTTGACATAGAAAATGGATTTGAAATGGGGCAGAAATTAGGTGCGGTCTTTATCAACCTTACAGCCACCTATGATACTGTATGGCACCAAGGCCTCATATAGAAACTGCACTCTGATACCTGGCCATAGGTTATGCGCTTTTATCATGAGCATGATCTCCAGTAGATCATTCAAACTCACTACTAGCTAATGAGAGGAAAGCAGAGTATGAACTCTGAAGAATGGAGTCCCCACCAAGTGTCAGTGCTAGCACCAATACTTTTCAAAGTATATATATCTTAGACTTCCCACATACAACATCTAAGCGATACGTGTCGCTGCAGTAGCCCAAGGAGTTGATATGATAGAACTGGAAAAGATACTGAATACTGACATGGAACTCATCGCTATCTCCTCTAGTGGCACCTAAAGATGAGCAGCAATAAATCAGTATCATCGTTCTTCCACCTGGACAATTGTCAAGCTAAGAGAATGCTGAATATCAGAATCGGCAACACCATCCTTTCCCATCCTACTTAGGAGTTGCATTAGACCATTCCCTCACCTATAAAACATCACATTCAGAAGGTCAGAAGTATAGTCTCTGCACAGGTAGCTTCCTTAAGATCTGTAGCCAGCATAACACAGGGTATCAACTTTGAAGTGATCAGAACCATTGCACTCTCAATGGTATATGCCCCAGCAGAATATTGTGCTCCTGAATGGTCCAGAAGGTGTCACTAAAAAGCTTGATGCTTGATGTTGTACTTAAGTGTGCAGAGACTCATAACAGGCTGCATCACTGACATGTACATACAGTATGTATGTACTTCCTGTACTCAGGCATTAGACCAAGTGATACAAGATGACAGACCCTAACATCATTACTGGCAATACAGGCAAGAGATGATGAAAATCACCTGTTCCATCAACTGTAAACTGAAGACCCAAACAGATCATGGAGGTTTAAGAGGCTTAAAAGTCATAAATTGTTTGTGTGTGAAGCCCACACGCTCCTGGAAGAGATTGGGGATGCTGAACCAAACTTATGGGCAGCAGTGGCATGGGCTGACCACTGTGAAAGATCAGATCTATTCCTACAGAGTTTTATACCAACAAGGGAAGCTGAACAGAATGAGATCTGGATACAGATACTTGAAAACAACACTTCACTCAGACAGCCTCCTGTGTGATTGCAGTGTCCAACACAAAGCACAGCCCTTAGTCAAGGAGAACTCCATTTTCTTCCTGAGCAGCTTTGATTGCCTGCCTCTTAGGGTCAAAACAAAGAACAAGGGAAGCAGTCGGTCAAGAGGTATTTCACTGCAGGCAGACTAAAAGTCCCAAGAGCATTGGAGCTTTTTGCGTCATCACGAGTCATCACAGCCCCTGCCTCAGCAAATGTCCGGTCACTCATGAAGAATTTATGGAAGTTGGTGATGCTGACTAATGTATCTTAAAAGGAACTTAAGGTTGCAAAGTCGAGCACTCGCAAGTTAGGTAATACTAGAATTAAGGTTACCTATTCAGCCTCCCTGTGCAGGTGTGTGACAATGCACAAGAATCTGTCTTTGTACAACTTATGAATTGTTGTATATATGTCAAGGCAATGCTATATTGACAAATGCTAAACTATGTGTGATGTCAGGACTGTGTTGTGCATCTTCCAGACCAGGAATAATACAGGCTCATTGAATCTAGAGAACTCGTACTTAAATGAGAGCATCTTGGGGCAATGGGATATGATGTCCTAGATTAAACCAATCTACTCCAATGTGCTGGGCATGGGATTTCTTCAGAAATGGAACAGAAAGCACAAGTGTTAATTCTGTGTCTCAAAAAACAGAGCCTGAGGGATGCGAGTGGGGAGGGAACTGCGGACGATTCTCGGAGGGTGCAGACATAACACTCAGGCTGTTTTTAAATGGGGTTTAAATTGTGAATGTTAAGTCATGCAAACCAGTTCAGAGAATTTAAACCATTCGAAAACTTTTCAAAAGTGTACCTGGATTATTGGGTATTATTTTGAACTGGTCTTCTGAACTGGTTCAGTGTTACGTGCACACACTAAGCTTTCCAAGATTAGTGTCTGGTTGTCCACCCAACATCTTATACTGCACTGCTCCTCACCCTTCCCCTGCACAGCCAGGACTCTGTGACCCTAACCTCTTTGCCTGCATTTGACCCACTCCATGGTGTCATAGGCTTTTTTGGGGGAAAGCGTGGTCAGGTAGGGGGCTCACTGGATCCCTGCTTGTGGGTTTCTGGTGGGCTGGCTATTCTGCGGGATGCTCAAGGTCTCTCTTCCTTTTAAGCAGCACTTTTCCCCAAGCTGCTAGTTAATTCCATTCAATTCCTGGCAATTAAACAGGCTTTGGAACATCCAAAATTTAACCAGGTTGGGGGCAATGCCTGAAAACTGATTACCAAGCTTGCATTGCTGGCAGTTGCAGATGTGTGTACAGGGTGAAAGTCATGTTGCTTTAGTTGGAAGTCTCTGCAAGAGCCAGAGCTGGAGGATGGGGTGTATATGGAAGTGGTGTTGTCTCACTCAGTGGAGGTCTGTTTGAGAGCCAGAGGGCGTGTGCATATGCTGCACGTTGAGCTGGGTACCCAGTTCCCCATCAGTGGTGTTGTTTGGTTGGTTCAAGTGTTATGTCTCTTTGCATTCTCTAGAGATGCAGGAAGTTTGGGCAGGGCACAGAAACAGGGTGGGGTCTGGTTTATTAGCACAGGGATCCTGTTTAATAGAGGAGTCAGCCAAGGAAGAAGAAAATGGACAGCACAGGAAGGAGACGGATGTGATTTGTGAAAGAAGCAGTGTAAACGAGTGGGGGAAACATGAACTCTGTAGAAGGCTCTGAACTCAGTACGAAGATTGCTCAAGAATGGGGAAGAAAATGAGGCAAAGAAGAGCATGCATATGTTTTTAAAGGAATGTAGGACTGGAAAGGACTCCTTGGGCCACTGAATCCTGTCCCTTGCATTTGCAGGGGTTTATCCAAAGAGCACCAGAAATCCAAAGAACACTACAGCCCTAAAGCACTGGCAGTGCCCTGCCACTATAATGGCAGAGATGTATTCTGGCTAATGTATTCTTAGAGGACAATACTTCAGAGAATGGAAAAGCTCCTCATAATCTTAGACAGTCTGGCTTGAAGGAAAAATTCCTTCTGAACCACAGATCAGGCAGTCATTTTGTCTGTAAAGTGAAGAGCAAGACCCTTTATGCAGGGGTCTGTGCGGTTTCTAGGTACTGGCAGGAGCATCAGTGCACTCTAGTCAAAACCCCCACCTCTAGCTGCGGCTAAAGTTGACTGCTTCAGAGGAAGGTAAAAAACAAAACAAAACCAACCTTAGAGCCTGATAAAGCATTTAGGAAGGGGATCAGGAGTGGGGTGGAGAAATGTTGCTGGCTATTACAGGGGACCAGAAGGAGTACCAAAGCATGCAAGTACTAGATACCTCCATAAAGAGAAGAATTGCTTCTCAGCATTAACATGGACATAGCAGATACTTGACTCCACATATATGTGTTGGTTATTGATCTAAGAACCCCTGATGCTATTCTGTTCCTTCTAGTAACTTGTTGAGCTCCACCCTGAAGTAGTTTAAGTGTTTTGTGTTTTCTACTTAGCTTATCTTTACTCCTGTGATAGCTAGACATCTTCTTCCAGTTTCTAACCTAAATCTGTTCCTAACCAGTTTGTAGGTTGCTCTTGTGCTAATATTGTTCTTTAATAGCTCTTTTCTCTCCCTGATATTCACCCCATGAATATATTTGTATTATGTAATTATACCCTCTTTCAACCTTTGTTTTGTTAAGTTAAATAAGCCACACTGTCTTAATCTTCTTTCGTAAAGTTATTCATTCCTTTAATCATTTTAGTAGTCCTCCTTTGTTCCTGTTCCAGTTTAAATTAATCTTTTTTTTTTATCTTTAGTGATCCATGTTGTATGCAGTATTCTAAATGAGCTCTTTTTAACCAGCCTTCTGTGGTGGTACTAATATTTCCCTGTCTTGACTGAAGATACTGTACCTCATACACCTTACATTTCATTAGCCTTTTTTCACTGCTACGTCACATGTTGTCCCTATGACTGACCAATATGAACATGAGCCTTTAATGCGATGTGGCTAGTAAAGTGAGCAAAACACTGGCTTGCATCCATAGATACTTCTCAAGCAAATCCCGGGACGTCATTCTCCCCTTGTACTTGGCCTTGGTGAGGCTGCAGCTGGAGTACTGCATCTGGTTTTGGGCTCTGCAATTCAAAAAGGATGTGCAAAAGCTTGAGAGGGTGCAGAGGAGAGCCACGCATATGATCAGAGGTCAGGAAAACAGACTTTGTGATGAGAGGCTGAGAGCCATGGGACTCTTCAGCCTGGAAAAGCACAGGCTCAGGGGTGATCCGGTGGCCACCTATAAATTTATCGGGGGTGCTTGTCAGGATCTGGGGGAACGTCTGTTCACCAGAGCACCCCAAGGGATGACAAGATCGAATGGTCACAAACTCCACCACGACCAATTCAGGCTGGACACAAGAAAGAACTTCTTCACTGTCTGAGTCCCCAAGGTTTGGAGCAGACTGCTACCTGAGGCGGTTCAAACACCTACTTTGAATGCCTTCAAGACACATTTGGATGCTTATCTTGCTGGGATCCTATGATCCCTGCTGACGTCCTGCCCCTAGGGCAGGGGGCTGGACTCGATGATCCTCCAGGGTCCCTTCCAGCCCAAATGTCTATGAAATCTATGAAAATACAGGCAAATCTTTCTCTCCCTCCAGTGCCTCTGGTCTATGTGCCCTTTTCTGTTACCAAAGCATCTTGTTATTAGTCCTTAATACTAGTTTGAATTCATACTATTAAACTTCACATTGTTTCTAGTGTTCTACAAGATTATCTAAATCTTCCTCCAAATTGGCAATACCCCCTTAGCCTGCTGTCATCTACAAATTTCATAAGTAGACTTTATTTCTACAACAAGATAGCCAATGAAAATATGAAATAGGCTGGTCCCAAGATTGATTCCTGAGGACTCACACGTTGTAGCATTGATCCCCATCTTCTACAGTTTGGGTAATCATTTCTTCTAAGGCACAGTGTCAAAAGGCTTTGCTCATATCTAGATAGATTATGTCCACTGTATTGCCCTTTTTCAAGTAATCAGTTATTCTGCTATAGAAAGGTATTGAGTTAGCCTCACATGATCTTCCTTGGATTAAATTGTGTCGCGTTCTGTTTTTTCTTTACTTTCATATTGCATTTTTTCCCCCTTTGATATCTGTTTCAAGATTTTGCATAATGTTGAAATCAGGCTAACATGTCTGGAAGTGCTTGGGTCACTTTTGTTCCTTTTTTTTTTTTTTCCAAATGGGCCGTATATTTACTATTCAGTAAACAGAATTGACCGATTTGTTGAAGATGCATACCAAAAGTGCTGATTCGTCTATCAGTTCCTTTGCCGCTGTGACACGGAAATTATCTGGGCCCCCTGGATTTGTTTTTGAGTAAGCAGTCTAAATTTTGCTTCTGCCTGTGATGTCTTATAGTCAAGTAAATATAGTACAAGGTTCTTCTCCTTATCCAGCCTGGGGGAACTTCCCCCTGTCTTATATTTGCATACAAAGAAACCACATTAAATACATTATTTACCAATAAACTGCTGCCAAAAACAGCATGTGCTCAGTAATAGAAACTAAATGTGAAGTTGATTGAATGCAGGCAGCACCAAGCACAACAATAAAACACATGGCCCATACTGGGCAAACATACTGATGGGAACTGACCACAAGAATTTTTTTTTAAATATACCTAAACTTTTGCTCTTCTGTCTCAGGACCAAAATGGTTCACTGGACAGACTGTAACACACGTCTACAGTTGACTCTCATCATTTCTGTTGTAATAAATGTACCTGTTAGCCTGCTTATCCATCCCCATCTCCTTTAACCATTGAACCTATCACAAGGATAGGTTAGTGTAGCCCATCTGAATAAGATCTATGGTAGTGCCCATTGCGCTCAGTTCTCAGTGCTGACTCTTTCAAATCATGCTTAGCTACTACACTGAATGCATTTCAACTTCCCTTCGCTCCCACAGCTGAGCTGTGCCTTTGTTTTGCATTTCCAGTGATTCTTCTTTTCACCAGCCTTAAATGTCTGGTAAACATTACCAAACAGTTCATCCAGAATCCCTCTGCCATCTCCTCTTTTAGCCTGTTGCATATGATTAGTGTGGCCTTGCCCTCCATGAGTGGAGCCAGACCAGGTTGCCCTGCACCTCATTTGCATATACATTTTTGGAGGATCCCAGACTTGTGACAAGAACACCTGGTTCCAGTCGTGTGTGTGTGTGGTCTAATTACAACATGGGTGCTTTGTGGGGTGGTATCTGGAGTGCATGCACAGGCTGAGCAGTGCTGAGCTATGTGGTCACCGTGGCTGTAAATGCTGTAGAGTCTGCTGGGGCTCAGCTCAATCAGCTTGATGGTAAATCATGAGTCTTGGCTTTGGACTCATTCTGCTTGCAGACAGGGCTCCCTATGAGAGCCTCATAGTTAGCGTCCCACTGGCCTGCTTGCAATGGGAGTATCTCAGCTATACACCAACTTTATGGAAATAGGAGACTCTTCCCTAGCTTGCTGCTGTGGCTTTGCGGCCCAGGGCAAGCAAAACTTGGGGGCATCTGAACCCTAAGCCTTGGGGCTTGGACCTGCACATCAGATATTTCCAAATTCTTTGGCAGGCATCCTAAGTCCAGGCTAGGGTGGGGAATACTTGCTGGTAGCAGGGCCACATATGGTTCTTGGATGGTTCAAGCGGATTTCTACCTGATCTGGCTAATTTGACCTGGGACATGAAAAAATTTCCTTTTTAAAAAAAAGTTGTAACCTAAGTAGGTATAAATGTTTAGCTTAATAGTGTGCTTATTGAGTATATATAGTAAACTTTGCAACAGTTACAACAAAAGGTAAAATGCATCAATTCTGGAGGAACTAAGTCTACGTCTATGGGTACCCATAGTAAATTGTCTATATGCAAATACTACAGACATGTTTATTTCTAAGTCAGTGTTTTCAAATTTGCCCCTCTCTTTCATGTGCTTAGGGGGCAGCAGGGTATCAGTAAATGCGGGACAGGAGGTGCTACAGGGGGAAGAATTTGTGGGGACAGAGGGCAAGGGGCTACCTGAGCTCCCCAGATTTATTTTCCCTGCTATAGCAGTTGGAGAGGGACAAATTGAAGGCAAACCTCAAATGATTGGATTCTGCATCTGGAAAATTATAACAAATGTATCTATTTTTCCATATATGGAATCTAGTTTTTGCGGGATCATCCTATGTTCAAGAAAATACCGTGGTCATTTTCATAACCATCTTCATCTTTATTGGAGGAAAGGTATATATTCAGTACTTTGGCCATACCTAGAATTATCCTTGATCTCCAGCCCACCTTTTAGTTTTCACTTTTCATCCCACAAGTGGGGTTTCACTTTTAGTTTAGAAAAGCAGAACCCCACTTTTCTCCTGGTTCTCTTTTCATTTGTGTAACTGGAGAAACATTTGCCATTTGGCTCACAAAGAGGAGAGTACATGAGAAATATGTTTTGCCAGTGAGCTTTATAGTTATTTTCTGATGTGCAAGAACCCTGCTTCTTATTTCAGGATCTGTGGTGTAGCATGTTTTAAGGATTTGTGACCATGACTTTCCCAACTTCTCCTTCCACCTCTGTCTCTTAGAGCAGGTACTGCCAGTCTTTGCTTGTTTCTGCTGCTCGTTGCTCTTCATTTCAGCCAAGTTGTTTCTGCTTTCTTTCCTTATTGTTTGAGCACAGCATTGAGAGAATAGGGGAGATAGTCTTCTTAGTCTTGGTTCCTGTTGTTGGTACTGTACTGCCTGGGAAAAGAAGTTTACAGTAAAAATCCTCCTCAGTCCATCTGTTCTTGAGCTGGAGCTTGTCCAGTGAACTGGGAGCATTTGGAAAATATAGTTGCTGAATATTAACAAGAACGCTGTCTCAAGCTGGGCTTATCCTTTGGCTAAATTTAAGTGGATTCTTCTGTTTTCAAGAGGACAACATGTACGTGCTTGAAATTGGGCTGAGGCCCCCACCAAATCCCTGTTCAGGGTATGGTGGTGCTTGTGCTTTTTGAGAAAATTGTTGTATGTTTAACAAGGGAAAACATTTCCCCCCCACCCCTAACTTCATTCCAGAGAATGACTGGACTGTTTCTGGTGAACCTTACAAAAACATTAGACGTGTTATGAGCAGAAAATAGAACCTTATAATGAAGTGTTTAATCAGCCTTAAACCTTGGTATTGCTGTTAATAGTGTCTATAAGAAATACATTCATGTACATGCCTAAACTGAGTTCTGCTCTCTCTTATAATGTTTTTTATTGTATAATCATCCCTGGTGTACAACACTGTACTTAGACTCCTGGTGGCCCAGGCAAACTTTTAGTATTGGGCCCCCTTCACCAGAGATAATGATAATAATAATTTTAAAATTACCATTTTCAGGCCCCCTTTCTGTCTGGGCCTCGGGTAGCTGCCTGGTTTGCCCATGCCTGTGTCCGGGCCTGCTAGAGTACAGGTTTCCCTCGCTTTTTGAGGGTTCTGTATTTGCATATAGATGTGATGATCTTATGCAATGACCCTTTTTATACCAAAAATTCATTACATGCGAGGTAAATTCGCTCTTATGCGATCAGTGTGGTGCAAGCCCGCAGTCAGCTGCTTTGTGTGGTTCATTGTAGGAGTGATGGGCACCAAAATATGGTCTCCTGTATGGATCTGTCTCCTTGCTCATTGTCTGCGACACTTGTTTCTGTAGTTGCCATCCCATTATGGTAACATTCACCACCACCCTGTGCTTGTTTGTACTGTCTGCTGTTGGGGAGTACCAAAATTGTCTTGTAAAAGTGGTTGAGATGGGTCTAGGGGTCAGTACAGTTGAGGTCTTGGAACGTATCCCTATTTGTCACATTGTAAAGTGGGTTCCCTTTATTCAAATTCGAGTTGTGCACTGTTTTCTAGGAACACATGTACAGCATAAAGCAAGGGAAACCCGTACCTTGGTGCCTTTAGAAGAGCAGCATTAAGCAACGTGGATAGTATTGGCCATGTGTTTGGTATCTCCTCTTCTCTCTAGGGAGAGACGGGTATACCGTGGGTAGTCTTATTTGGCAGGAGTTTTGGTTGGTTGGTTGTTTTTTGTTTTTAATAATCACGCATGTTGCTTTCTGTTTGAAAAGGCCAGGTCAAAGTACTGTGCCTTGCATGTGGAGCTGAGGGCACTGAGGTTTGTGATTAGTATGATAGGTCTAAACTCCTGAGGGGGAAGCATATTCCACGGTCTTAAACTAGCCCCTGAGAAAGCTCTGTCTGCCGTGCAGTCAAAATCCTGCCTTATTGCTTAGAGATCCATTGTTCCAGAGGAATGCAGTTGTTGGCGTGGGTCTTCATCTCAAGAGATTTAGGTGGTGGTTGAGACGTTTTGGGCCAAAGCCATGAAGTGCCTTGAAGAAAAGGACCACAGTCTTAAATTGGGTTCAGAATTCTGTTGGAAGCCAGCGTAGAGACTAGATGGAGCACAAGTTTTATATTCTGTAATGGCTTGTATTGCTGAGGAAACCCATTGCAGTGTTCTGCACTAGTCAGAGTTTTCTAACTACTGAAGGCGACATGCTCAGGTGTATCAAGTTGCTGTAGTCTTGCTGAGATGTAATGAAGGCATGAATAATTGAGGCCAGGTCACTGTCTGCCAGGACAGGATGGAGTCTCCTAGCCCTAGGTGATAGAAAGTTTTCCCCAAAGATGTGGGTCTGTGGGAGCTTAGCGTCTGCAAGGATTCAAAGAGCACTCCTAAAGTATGCATTGAATTGACTAGTTGTAAGGGTGTGCCTTCAGCCAAAGGGGATTGAGCTCTTTAAAATCCTCTGCCCACAAGTATTTCTGCTGTCATTTTAGGCTCAGCTTCAGCCACTTTTCTTCATTGACAAGCTGGTGGCAGTAGGGAGTGCCTATGCAGGGATGTCTCCAGTACCTATTTTTGGCATTTGAACTGGTGAGAAGGCATGGACTCAGAAGGCTACATGTAGATATTAAAAATGGCAGGAATGTGAATGTAACCTGGTGCAATTTCAAAATAGAAGACATGCACTTTTGTGGTATTACTTTTATTGGAAAGCCTCAAACCAGGCCGTCTAACTTAAAGCCCGTGGGCCACATGAGGCCCACAGGGAGCTGATTTGTGGCCTTCAGGCTTCCACCCACCCACTGTCCCCCCTCATCATGCCAGCTGCAGCAGTAGCTGGGGTCTCTGGGATTCCCTTCCTTTCTCTGGTTTCTACTTCTTGCCCCTGTGCCGGTGGGCAGTGCAGCCTCTGGTGTGGTGCAGTGTAGCAGGGGGCCACCTACATGCATACAGTGTAGTAGGAAAGGAGGGGCCTTGCTTACAGCTTGCACAGGTGTGGCCCTTCCTGGTGTGGTCCACCGGGTGTGTGGCCCCTGTTTTTGTTAGGTGGACTTGGATGTAAGCTTGTTTTTATGAGCTTGCTCAGGAGTGAGAAGTTTGACACTGTATCATGGTGTGCTAGAAAGAATGCAGCCAAGGTGAATTTTCACCCTGGTTGGGTGGACTATTGCCTGTTTTGTAGAGGGAAGGAAAGAACCCCTCTGGATGATGGTTGCCACATTTTCACAAGTGTGGCTTCAACTGTTCATTACTTTCACAAGCTGGGAGGGCATGGAACGGAATAAATCTTGGGATGTGTTGAGTCTTTTAGGATTTCCAGAACTTCTCAGTGAGTGGATGCACCAACCGGGAACACAGCTGGACTGTTACCTGGAGGGCATAGGTGGAATAGACTCATTCTGTGTGGGCATATTGGGAAGTCCGCTCAGTCTTTTCAGTGAAGTGGTGCTGGTGCTTGGTTATGTGGTAGGCACGCAGAATTGATTATTACATTTATCACCCTGAATTGCTTCCATGAGCCAGGATTTGTTAGTTGAAATGGAAACTTGGAAGAATTTGTTTTGTCCTGTCCTTATCAGGTTTTGGTTGCTGTCTCTTCATTTCACCTGGTGCAGGGAGTCAGAAAATGCAGATCTGTGTGATTTATGGGGAAGGAGGAGCAGTGTGGGGGCAGGGGGGATTTATGATGTTGATGGTTGAGTGTAGCCTGCAGTGGTGATTCACCAGGTCTTCGGTGACTCTTTGGGATGGGGTGTACCTGTTCTTTAGCAGGCTTTGGAGTTTGTTGGAGCCCATGAGTCTGTGGTCCAGCTGGATTGCTGGCCTTGAAATGTTTCTGACCATTGCCTCAGTGAGGTGATGATCTATCTGTCCAAGACAGTGGCCAGGTTGTGATATTCTTATTTTTGACATCTAGGCTGGTCTGGTTCAGGGTGTGACTGGTCATAAGTTCGGTATCATAGATGACCTATGAAAGTCCTAGGGAGGCAAGTAAGGACTGAGGAGATGAGTTTTAGGGCCTTTTGCATTTTGGCCATTGTATTATATATGGTTAAATTTCTTGGGAAAATGATTCTGGGTTATTTCACCATAACTGCCAGGGTGTTGCACGTTTCTTTATGAATCTGTTAAAACAAAAAAAGGCATAACTTGTTTTTTGCTTTGGTTATTTAGTTGTCAAATGAACAAATTCAAATGGAGTTGTCTTGTCTGAATCCCTCCAGTCATCTCCTTAAATGTCAAATTCAAAGTGAAGTCTGTTATGGGCTAAGTATCCTTGGGGGGATGAGATGGTCTAGCCCGGGGCTTGCAGTCATACAGGAAGCAGTTGTAAGTGATGGAAGACTATTTTAGGTGTTTCATTGCTGATGAGATTGTGTTTTCCTGATGTGTATTCTGTACTCTGCCATTGTCTTCAAGATTAGATTTAAATGGTCATTAGCCTACATCCATTTCCCTGTATGCTTCCCTGTCTTGCATTTCTGGATTTCCTGAGCCAATTTCAGAGGTCTGTGATGTTGCCTGGGAATGTCCTTGGGCTGGAAGCTTTCATTGGCGTTTTATCAGGTAAGGATCCCTTAGGCACACATAAGAATGCTGTATCAGTACTGTAGAGTAGCAATGTACAAATTCAGTTTGCTTTCAGGTTTTCTGTGATAAACGTAAGTACAGATTTTAGTTTTTGTGGGCAGTATAGTTAAACTGGAAATTCATGAACTTGCTGATGGGATATTTTCCAGATCTATAGAGGCTTCTCAGATAGGTGTTCTGTCCTTGACTATGTTCTTCTCTGGTTGGTGCTGAGGGTTATTTACTCTTGCAGTTCAGAGCCTCAGTATCCATGAGGGATCTGTAAACCTGCAGCAGAGTATTTTATATGGTCTGTCATAGGGGTGGGCAATTATTTTGGCTGGTGGGCTACTTAACAAGTTTTGGTGAGTTGACGAGGGCCACATACAATCATTCAGAAGATCTAATTTTAACAAATTACAGATGAAAAACATTATATATTAAAAATCAAACATCTGCTATAACGTAATAATTAAAAAATTACCATTTTCAGGTCCCCTTTCTGTCTGGGCCTTGGGTGGCTGCCTGGTTCGCCCATGCCTGTGTCCGGGCCTGCTAGAGTACAGGTTTCCTTTGCTTTTTGAGGGTTCTGTATTTGCATATAGATGTGATGATCTTATGCAATGACCCTTTTTATACCAAAAATTCATTACATGCGAGGTAAATTTGCTCTTATGCGATCAGTGTGGTGCAAGCCCGCAGTCAGCTGCTTTGTGTGGTTCATTGTAGGAGTGATGGGCACCAAAATATGGTCTCCTGTATGGATCTGTCTCCTTGCTCATTGTCTGTGACACTTGTTTCTGTAGTTGCCATCCCATTATGGTAACATTCACCACCACCCTGTGCTTGTTTGTACTGTCTGCTGTTGGGGAGTACCAAAATTGTCTTGTAAAAGTGGTAGAAATTTCCTCTGGGAAGCTGTACAGGCTGGCTGGAGCTGGGGTGGTGCCGTCAGCAGGTGTGGGCTGCCTTGGGCACGGCTTGTTCCCATGCAGAGCGCCTCAGGGGAGGCTGCAGGCTGGATGCAATCAGTTGGTTGGTCAGAACTGGCCCATGGACCATATTTTGCCCACCCCGGTCTTTCGTTTCATTATCTATCCCTTTAAAATTACCAGTAGAATCCAAGAAACTGTAAATAGCTTGTGCCTGAATTTTTGGTGAGACTTGTAATGAACTCCATTCCAGCCTCCTCTTTTTTGGTTTTTATTTTCCTTTTTCCTTGCTCTTTGTCTTCGTACCTGTCTGTCAGCTGGGTTGCCCCGGGTTACTGCGTATATGACTGATGGCAGGTAAGAGGGAGGGAATTTGACCTCCCTATGGTTTGAGCTCTGACCTCATGACCTGGGGGCAGGGGCTTGAGTCCCACTCAAGGTGTGATGCTTTTCAAATTTGTTGGTTGGCATAAAACAACACCCAGCCTTGATTGGAGCTAGCAGGTGAGGTCAGGGGGGCTATTTAAGAGAGAGGCTCTTCAGGAAGAAGGACAGCTATGTTGGGATGTTTACAGAGCAGTGGGAACCTCTGAAACTCTCACCCTCTTCTGGGATGCTGAAGTGAGTACATTTCCAGAAAGTTAACTAGAAAAGTAGCGTACAGTAATTTAAAAGTGTATTAAATGGCTATCAGGTCAGTTCTGTCTGCTCTGGGTATTCTTGTGATACTTTTCTGACTCATACTCCTCCCCAAGCCTACCCTCTTATGCCCAATAAAGCTGTCCCCTATAAGCAGCTTTGTAGTACATGTTTGAGAGGGAATGTGCACACGTTTTTATTCCCTTGGTTTTCTGACCGAGGGAGGCTATTTTCTAAGCTTCAGGTTAAAGGAAGCACTCCAAGATCTTGCAGGGGGCCAAGCACCCTCAAGGTCTACAAGGCCTGTGAACCTGGGGGGGCACAGGGTCTGAGTAATGACTGGACTCCGGGTGGTGGCGGTGATTACCCCATGGTTGTAGATGTGCTCCGGAAAGGGGGTTGGCCAGTCATAGGCACCCCATGGGAGACACTTGAAGCTGGGTAGGTGGTTGGGCATTGTAAGGTGGGTGGCTCAGTGCAGAAGTGCCCCCTACTGGCCCACCACAGAACTAGACTGCTCAGGTAAATAGGAATGGCATGTCATGGACTTGGCTTTGGGGTACCTCCAGAACCCCAAATTTCTCTCCACTGTCTGCCGCTTATCTCAGCGAACACGGTAAGGTTTACCCCAGGGTGACTCCTCATTCCAGCAACTCTTGGCTTGATCTGCTCTTATACCAGACTTCACAGCTACAACACTGAAATCTTTGCCAGCTCCAGGCAGTCTCCCTTTGGGTCCTGCAAAATCTATAGGTCCTTCCCCCTTTCCCCCATAGAAGGAGCACACTTTGAATACCACTTGCTCTGGAATCACACTTTACCACAGGCAGGCAGTAAGGCTAAAGTCAGCTAAAAGATTTATTAAGAAAAGAATGTGTGCAAGACAAAGTGAACAAGTTTGGAGCCAGAACAAAAAATAAATACATCAGATAGTGTCTCTTCCTCTTTCCTGGACTGTACCACAGTCCTTCAAAGAGGTCTGTCCAGATTTTAAGAGATCAGCCTTGTTGCTGAGTCTTCCAGCTCTGATAGCTGGGGACCTGGATTCAACCCAAAGACATGGGAAAATTTAAATGCAGCTTCTGCTGTGGGAAAATTCAAGGCCGACTTCTGCCTCATGGGCACCTCCTAAATACCTTCAAGTAAGTCCTCTTCCCCCCCGCCACCAGTACTGTTCCATTTGCTGAGGAGTCTGAGGCTCAAAACCAAAGCCTTTTATCTTGGGATCCTACAGAGGTACAAGCACATTCTCCCACTTTAAATACCTGTGATGTATCCAGATTAACACTTTTTTCCCTGGGAAAATCAAGGCTAATTCAAGTTAATCACCATCCAAACTGTGATGGTCCTGGCCTGTTGAGGTGTCAAAATCCAGGAAAATCTCTGCCTAGACCTGTTGTCTGTCTTTAGCTATAGAGTCCTTCAGAAACTTCCCTGGTGCCTGGGGAATCTGGAATTTCCCCCATTTAATGGCCCATCTACCTGAAATATACTTGTTATTGTGGGGTTGATATTTTCTCCTTTCAGGCAGATACTTTGGGTGCCCGTCTACCATGTGTCTGGGAGTGGCAATTGCTCTTGTCCTTGTGAAACACTTCACCAATGATATTTAACAGTTGTACCTTTCCCCTGTCCAGGTATGTGTGCTACAGCTCTTCTGACATGTAAATAGCCCTTAATTAAGAATCTGGTTATAACATTTTGATTAAGTTATGACACACATTTTCAAGATGCATACATAGAGAATAATGTTCCATAAAGCAATAAGTGATGCAAACAAATACAGAGTATTATGAGCTTTGGAAAGAGATGGACTGTGGGGATAGTTAAATCATACTTGGGACAAATATCTCTGCATGAGATACTTTGAACCCCCAAATCATTCCTGCTTTTGGGGTAGGTTCATCACCATATGCATCTTCCATCTCACAGCCTCTACTTTCCAACTGAACTCCAGTTCAGGTGCTTGGATGATAATTTATAGATTTCACCTCTGGCTGGCTATCTGTTAAAATTGGGTTTAGGTTGGTAGTCATTGAAAGTTGGTCTCTGAATTAATTGTCATTTAGTGCATGATGTGTAATTAATTGGTAGGGCTTGAAAAATCCATTTACAGTGAAAAAAAACTCCTCCATACACTGAAGAAACTAATCTTTCAAAATTTTTAATTTAAAAAAACCCCAAGCCTTTATGGCTGTGAAGTTAACCTAACAGATATGAATAGTGCTCTTTTCCTGAATCTGCTGATAAATGTTGCCATTGCTTTTGCTCCTGTTTACAGCTTTCCCATGTAATAGAATTTAGTTAACATGACTTGGATCAATTCATTGCTGCCCGATATAACCCTCTGGGCAGCAATGAAGTTGATAGGAATTGTGTGTCACTTTCACAGTGCTGCTTTGAAAAGCAGGAGCTGCGGCTAGGGGAGGTAGTGGAACTGTTCGAGAGCCTGATAATGCAACTCTTAAGGCTGGGGAAAAGAGAGTTAGAATAGCGTAGATTCTCCTGAAGTCCTTTTCCTCTCTCACTTCCCAAAATGGGTGAAGGGAATTGAGTTCTTTTGGCTGACATCTGCTAGCCAGAGATGGGTGGAACCCCATTACCGTGGTTCTGGGCAGTAGCCCAATAGGACTTGAAGCATCCTCCTGCATCTTTGATAGGTTTAATTTCCTGTTTAGTAAATTTTTCAGGGAGTAGGTAGTTTCAGTCCGTTTCTTGGTGAGCTGTTGTCCACAGCACCAAAGCTGTAATAGTTTATATCCCACTGTTCTTTATTATGCTACCCTTTGAAATGGGATTTGAGTGCTTCACAAGTATTAATCTATTTATCCTTAGGACTTCCTTGTGAAGTAGGGAGGTGTTTTTGTATTCTTTGTAGTGTGAGTAGAGGCACAGAGAGGCTAAATGACTTGTCCAAGGTCATGCTGAAAGTCTGGTGGAGCAGAGTTAAAAGTAATGGCTTCAGAGGCCTAGATTACTGCTCTAACCTGTGGCTCCCTTAGTTTGCACTAATTGACTCCATTGGCTATCTCAGCAGAGACTGAGAGCTGTGTAGTATCTTTACTCTTAGAGGTGATTTTTGAGAAATGTCCAGATGATATGAAGAAGGGTGATGAGTGCTTGCACTGCTGTTCCCCATGCTGTGACTGTCTGGGGTATAAATAGAGGGCTTCAGTCTCCATGGGCAGCAAATTAAACATCTTTTATCAGCCCCAAATTTACTTAAAATAAAGTACCTGTAATGGAACTGCTTCCTGTCCCAAGAGTGTTCCTTTACTCTCTTGATCCATATAACGAACTAGGGGAGTGTCAAGTGTATAGGCTTTCTTCCTTTGTACCTCTCTGTGTGAGATGACAAACGCTGTGCAGTCACCTTGCTGCTTTCTCCTTGGAAGCTGTGTAGCTTGGAGTGATTGCACCTGCCCAGCGTCCCGTCTGAGTTAGAGATGGTTCCTCCCACTCCCATGATGCTGTTTTGCTTCTCTGCTAGCTCGCATACCGGACTTCCAGCTATTACTGTAACTTAAATAGCAAAATGTGCCCCTCTTCAGCAGCTGACTGCATAGGCTGGCAAATAGCTCTGGTTCTCCAGTGTCTCTAAAGGCACTCTAATTAAAAAATCTTCCTCCATGGCTAATGCCAGATTAACACCACTGGCTTTAGCAATGTTGGGTCCACTAGTGGCACTTGCTCCACTTCCTGTTAGTACCATCGTCAGTGCCCTGTCATCTGAGGGCTTTCATACACCAGGAAATGATCATGCCTACAAAGCTGCACCCTACCTTACTGCACACTCATCAAATTTGGTGATAAGAACCTGTGGATTTTCACCAGACAGCCTTCAGCCACTGTTGATACCACTGGGCCTAAATTGACATTAGCAGTTTTCCAAAAATTTCTCTCTAGGGTAGACAAAGGCTTCCTGGAGGTCAGGACTTGGGTAACCACACAATAGTGCTAAGAACACAGAGCATGGGGGCAAAACTGAGTGTGAGGTACTGCTCTGCTCTGCTGAGTGTGATCAGAAAGATCGCAGTTTGGAGTCCTTGGGGAGTAAACCAAAAAGGTAGACGTGCCAAGTGTGCACTCAGCTCACCTCAAAGGGGGTTGACTGGGAGAAAAGGGAACACAAGGGCAACATGTCAGATGGGCATAAAAGGTGGAGATGCAATATTTTTCATATATAGTATAGTTTCATAGTAGTTTGGGGTCAGAAGGGACCTGAACAGATCATCTAGTTTGACCCCCTGCCACTGGTAGGAGCGCACGCTAGGATCACACAACCCCAGACAGGTGTTCGTCCAACCTCTTTTTGAATTTAAGCAAGGTAGGAGCAAGGACCGCTTCCCTAGGAAGTTGGTTCCAGATCCTAGCCACCCTAACAGTGCAATAGTGCCTCCTAATCTCTAACCTGAACCTATTCTCCAGCAGCTTCTGGCCATTGTTCCTTGTCACCCCAGGTGCTGCTGGGGGGAATAGGACCCTTCCTATTTGCTGCTGATCGCCCCTAATGAGTTTGTAGGCAGCCACCAAATCCCCCCTCAGCCTCCGCTTGCTGAGGCTGAACAGGTTCAAGTCTCTCATAGGGCCTGCCCTGTTGCTGTCCAACCAAGTGGGTGGCCCTCCTCTGAACTTTCTCCAAGCTGAACACATCCCTTTTAAAGTGCGGCACCTAGTACTGGATGCAGTACTCCAGTTGTGGCCTGACCAATGTCACGTAGAAGGGGAGTATCACCCCTCTGGGCTGGTTTGAGATGCATCTTTGGATGCATGACAAGGTGCGGTTGGCTTTGCTGGCTATGCTCTGGCATTGGTGGCTCATGTTCATCTTGGGGTCAATAAAGACTCCCAAGATCCCTTTCCGCCTCTGTGCTCACAAGGGGGGAGCTCCCCAGCTTGTATGTATGCTGTGGATTCCTTCTCCCCAGGTGCAGCACCCTGCATTTGTCTACATTGAACCCCATCCTGTTACCATCCGCCTACTTCTCTAGTCTGTCTAAATCTAATTGCAGCCTCTCTCCCTTCGAGCGTGCCTACCTCTCCCCACATCTCGGTGTCATCAGCAAACTTGGACAACGTGTTTTTGACCCCCTCATCCAAGTTGCTGATGAAGATGTTGAACAGTGTAGGTCCCAGGACCGAGCCCTGGGGGACCCCACTATTCACATCCCGCCAGGTCAAGTACAACCCATCCACCACCACTCTCTGGGTGTGCCCCATCAGCCAATTTTTGACCCATCCAATTGTGTAGGCATCAGTGCCACAGTCACTCAATTTATTAATGAGAATGGGATGAGAGACAGTGTCAAAGGCCTTCTTAAGATACAGAAAGACTATGTCCATGGTGACATCATCGTCCAGGGATTTAGTTACCTGGTCATAAAAGACCATCAGGTTGGTCTGGTAGGACCTGCCTTTGATGAACCCATGTTGATTTCCCCTGGGCATGATCTCCCCTCACAGATGTGATCCTTGATAATTGTTTCAAAGATTTTCCCCAAGACCGATGTGAGGCTTATGGGCCTATAGTTTCCTGGGTGCAGGGTGGGGCCAGAATGCAAATGAGGAAGGGAGGGGCGGGGCTAGGAAGGAACACTGAAATGAGGGTGGAGGGGAGGAGCTGCACCATGTCGGCAATGTCAAGCTGACGCGGTGCATGTGGGAACCTTGTCCCTTCCCCAGCCCTTCAGCAGCCATTAGGAAGCAGTGTTTACTTTCATCTTCCGTTGCAGCACCCCGGGCCTCAGAAAATGGCTTGGCGGGGCCCGCAGGCCGTATGTTGGACAAGCCGGACCTAGAGGAACCTGCAGACTTGGAAAGTAAAACGAGATGGAGACTCTTGTGTGTTTAAAAAGAAAAGAGGCCATTAAAGACTGCATTTCTGCTGCCCGTGTGGCCTCTTCTGTTTCTTACAGATTGAGGCTTGTTCTGCCAAGAGTACTCACAGTTCTCATTTCTCTTTGGTGTTTTGAGGGCTGGCATCTATACTTGCAGAGAGAGAGAGAGAGAGAGAGAGAGAGAGAGAGAGAGAGAGAGAGAGAGAGTGTGTGTACACTAAGCGTGGCTGAATATTGGTTTATTCTGTGTGCAGAGTGGGGGGGAGGAGTAGTCCCTTTGCTTACTTGACACTAGTATTTTTCTACCATCGCTATTTATATTCTATCCAGACCCTTTTTTAGAATGATCTCGACTCTTTTTGCCCTTCTCTGTGGAAAAAGGAAAGAAAATATTCTTTCATCCTGTGGCTGCTGTTCGTGCCTTGTGAGTTTTAAACTCTGACCTTGCAGCTGATGGCTGGTCCTTCTCCTTCTCAATGTATGTCTGCAATACTCATCTGCTGGCACGCGCCTGCTGCCCTTGAAAACAGACTGGACTTATTGAAATCATTGCTAGTTGCCATGGCAGCAGTTATTGCTGTGGGCTAATAGGGAAGGCAATTACTGCCACACATCGGAGGAGGAGCATACTGAGGTTGGGGGAGGGGAGAGGATCACATGCTGATTAGCTGTGTGACTGATAGCCTGGCTGTCATGGTGAACAAGCAACAGCAGAGAGAAGCTGGAGATGCCTTCTAATAAGGTTTGGCTGTGTATGTCATGTTTTCCACCTCATGGGCCAGTCTAAATGGAAGGATTCACACCCTCCTCTCTTATTGGGCCGGGACATCTCTCATTTTAGATTCAGATTTCCTGCTGTCCGGTGCAGATCTGGACATCTGACTGGTGCCAGGCTGTCATCAGAAATTGATACCCAAAACTAGCAAACTTCACACATGGCAAAGAAACAAATCTGACCTCATTTTAGCCGTGTCCCCTCCTGTGGAAATATCCCTTCTCTGTTGTTCTCTTGCTCTTTCCCAAGGGGTTGAAGGTTATGACAAAATTCAGTTCGTAATCTCTTACTGTGGAAAGAGTGGAGTGTGCAAACGAAGGGCATAAAAGCGTGTTTCAGGCAGTTTAACCTTATCAGTGGCAGTCTGGTTTGTTTTGCTGTGTGCATATAAAGGCTGAAACACCTCATCTGGCAATCGTAGCCTTCTGTCTCTTCACAGATTATGTTGTAATAAAGGTAACTGATGGTCATTTTTGGTGCTTTGATAGTGAAGTCAAGGCTCATTGGGGGGGAGAGGGCGGGAGAGAGCATTTTTATCCTTTTTCTGACTTTGAAAATCTGCCTAAGCAGAATTGGTATGATCTGTATGCAGGATACATTGTGCTCATAAGAAAATTGGGGAAAACTTTATAGTGAAGAGCTTTAAATTGCAGGAAATTGGGTCATTCCATGAAATGTTTGTGTGTTTTTGGAGGGGGAGGGGAAGGGAAGAGAGAAGGGAGGTCTGTAACTGTTTTCTGTGGCAGAACTTCAGTCTACATGAAATAGCTTATTCACACTTGTCAAAGCCCTCTTCTCCAGATATCAAAACACTGGTTTTCCCTTGCCCCTTTGAAGACTTTTTTTTTTCTCTTTCATTTGGGATACAGATGATGGTTCATCACTTGGAGACACTCTGAGGGGTTTTTCTCTGATCATTAGAAGGCCCCGTCGCATGAGAGTTTCTTTTGAGATCTGGAGTTCATCATGATGTCAGCTATATTAAAATGATAGCTTTGTTCCCCTTGGATGAGGAAATGCTCCTAGAGGGGCTAGGGGATGGGAAGTCTGATTGTTCTGCCAAAGCAAGAAAATAAAAAAGCCCTCTTAAAATGGGCAAGTTTGGACCTTGTGTGAAACTGAACCATGACTTTTTCCCTGTTTCTCTCCATTCCAGTTGATCTCATAGCAGCTGTTTCCAGCTGCCCTCTGGATCCTACCCCTCTGGGATGGCTGTAGTGACTCATGCGGTTGGGATGGTTTCATAGTGTGCCTGATTGGTTTTTCCTAGAGGGGAGTAGCAGGAATAAGAAGGGTTTGGTGCATGGTTTTAGATCCTGAAGTTAAGATTGCTAATTTATTTAAAAAAGTACTTCTTGTAGATATTGAGGATTTATTTCCTTAGAGTTTGATTTAATAGCAAATGTGAATGATGTTCTTAGCGTAATATATTTCAGGAGGCAGCACTGATGAGCAGAGTTTAGTCTTGCTTTCCTCGTCTCCTCTTCCAAATCAGTTGCTTTTCTTTAGGAATGGTCATCCTGTTATCTTGAAGCATTGCTAGACTTAGCGATACAGTAATTCTTGTTAATTAAAAAGGTTCGTGTTTGCATGCATGTGTGATCCACAGCAGGAATTAATCTACCTTCCTTTCTTTTTTCTTTCTCTTTCCGTCCCTTTTGTAAACCAAGAGGCACTAACTGACAACTGGTTTTTTTTTGCAGTAAAGTCTGAGCTGTCAAAGGACTCCATCTAAATGCACAATGTATTAATTCAGTTTAAAAAAACGTTATTTTAATGCTTTCTATCTACACTAGATTCCCAGAGACCTGTACAGATTTGTACATGTCAGGGCCCCTAAACCAGCAAATCTGAAATAGCAGATCAACAGAAGGAATAGTTAAGAAAGAGAAGGAAGTTCCCTCTTGTATCATGGCTAATAGAGGCTTACCTGTGGCTTCAGCATCAGTTTTGGGCATTCTTTGTCCAGTGAACTGCAACCCAACTCCTTTCAGGCCTCAGAGGAGTCAGTAAGGGCACAGGCATCTGTTTTCAAACTGCATTGCATCGTTAATCTGTTTGTGGAGAATGGCGGGGGTAGAAGTAGAAAATGTTCTTTTTCCCCCCGAAGATTCCCATCAAGCACAGTGGACCTCATCCACTTGCATCTTTCCACTTGTGTCTGATATCATTCAACATTCTGTGCATGTGTGTGCATCCATGTGTATGTACACACAGACACGTGCGGAGAAGGGTGATGGTTCATTATTGTGATGGTATTATCAGGAATGGAAATGAGGAAGCAAAGGTCACTGATGCAAGCCCAGGGCAACCTTGGTTTAAAGTGCT
The DNA here is from genome assembly GCF_001723895.1 of Crocodylus porosus. Lineage (NCBI taxonomy): Eukaryota > Metazoa > Chordata > Crocodylia > Crocodylidae > Crocodylus > Crocodylus porosus. Next base: position 50,337,468 of record NW_017728931.1, on the reverse strand, counting down.
TGTCCATGAATCAGTCACTAGAAGAGTCATTGTGGGCATAAGATATGAAAGAAAGCTATTTTCAGCCAAGACAGACGAGGTGCTGGTCTCACCATTCTGAAGTGTTGCTGATTGAGACTGGGTTCACAATTACGTGAAGTACTGGAGCTTCAGCACCAGGGAACGTAAATGAGCACCCAGCCTAGCATGCCTCACAGTGGGCATATGGCAGGCAGGTGTTTGCACCCATGCTTTGGGAGGTTGGGAGTGGGGGGCAATTGTCACTTTTCTGCTTTCCCTTGTTTCCTAAACATGAATTCAGTAAAATAAACTGCCAACAACCAAGCTTGGCAGTGTGCATGCCTGACTTGGGGAAGGAGGAAAATGCATAGACCTGCACTTGTCATTCCCAGAGGCTAGGGGATCCTGATGAGGGGCTGCAGTCAAGTAGGGAATGAGGATATAGCTCACAGCACCCATTTGCAGTACGTGCAGGAGGAGCAATGCAGTGTGAAATAGTGAGCAGACACGTCACAGAACGCTCAGTGTTCATGTGTAACACTGAACCAGTTCAAAAAGCACCCTGTTCAAATTTGCTGACAACACTAAGATGTGGGGGGATGTGGGCATGCTAGAAGGGAGAAATAGGCTGCAATTGGACCTGGACAGGTTACAAGGGTGGGGGGATGAGAATAGGATGGGATTCAACACCGACAAGTGCAAAGTGATGCACCTGGGGAGGAAC
>NW_017728931.1:50296260-50336431 GCF_001723895.1 Crocodylus porosus | reverse complement strand
CCTGTTCAGCCTCCACAAGAGAAGGCTGAGGGGGGAGCTAGTGGCCTGTTACAAACTAGTCAGAGGGGACCAGCAGGCATTGGGGGAGCCCCTGTTCCCCCGAGCACTCCCAGGAGTGACCAGGAATAACGGTCACAAGCTGGTAGAGGGAAGATTTAGGCTAGATTTCAGGAGGTGCTATTTCATGGTCAGAGCGGCTAGGATCTGGAACCAGCTTCCAAGTGAAGTGGTGCTGGCTCCTACCCTGGGGGTCTTTAAAAGGAGGCTGGATGTACACCTTACTGGGGTTGTCTGACCCCAGTACTCTTTCCTGCCATGGCAGGGGGTCGGACTAGATGATCTGCTCAGGTGCCTTCCGACCCTAGAAACTATGAAACTAGTCTTTGATTTTCCAGGTGTATTTTTGAACTGTTCCAGGTATAGTTAAACCAGTTGAACGAGTTTGTATGTTTGTCTGCTTTAGATTTAAACCATATTTGAAACCTTTCCAGGTGTTGTGAGTATTCATGCCTTGATAGATATCAGTTTCTTGGAGATATTACAGTCTAATGTGGTAGTTTTTAAGTCTGACCCACAGTTTCTTCTCCAGAACGATGCAATACAGTAGTAGAGATAGAGACTCAGGATGGTAATGGTCATGGGGAAAAAAATGGAAGTAATTTCTTCTTTTCTGTGTCATTTGGGCCTGTTTCCAACCCCTTTTCCCCCAGAGCTTCCCCCCCGCCCCTTCTACCTTTTCTGAAGCGTTTCCTATGTGGAAGGAGCAGTACTTGTAGGGTGCAGGGGAGGAATGACTAGGATTTGTCTGTTTCCTTTTATAAGCTCTTGGGCTGTTCAGGAACACTTAGGGTTACCATATTTCCAGTATCAAAAAAGAGGACACCTGTGGGGGGCAGGGGAGAGGGAATATGATTGTGTGGTGGTGGTGGTGGGAACATGATATGCCCATGCCCTGCCTCTGCTCTTTGTTCCTAAGCCCATGCCCACGCCTCCTCCAGTCCTGCTGGTGCCCTGCACTCTCAATCCGCAGCTCCCTGTCCCCCTCAAGCCCTGCTGGTGCCCCTCACTCCCGACCCACAATCCCCTACACCCCCATCCCTGCTGGTGCCCCACACTCTCGACCCGCAGCTCCATGCACCTCCCCCCGCAAGCCCTGAAGGTGCCCTTCACTCCGGACGCATAGTACTGTGCCCCCCAGCCCTGCTGCCCATGTAGCTCCCATGTGTGTGCTTGTGCTCACGCTCACACTCACACTCTGTCTCTTACTTGGGAGCAGCTTGCTAAGGCCTGCATACAGAGTACGTCACCCCTGACAGTCGATCACCTGCCTGTCACCCCCGGCAGTCAATCACCTGCCCACTGCTCCCAGCCCCAGGCAGCCAAGCTGCTAGTGCCCAGGAAGGCAGAGGCATAGCAAAACCTGGACGTTTGCTTGCATTTTAAAAACCCACCCGAACACAAGGACAGGGGGCCAAAAAAGAGGACCTGTCTGGGAAAACCTGGATGTATGGTAACCCTAGGAACACTTGGTCCTAGTCTCTTTCCCCTTCCAGTAAGATAGGGGAACTAGTTTTGCATGTGTGGGAGAGCTCTGCTGCTTATTGTGGCATAGCCTTGCTGGTTTCTGTAAGTATAACACAGCAGGCAGAAGGACCGCCTCTGTGGTTCATCTCATGGGAAACAGTGATTCTGATGTCCCTGCTGTGAAATGGAACAAGTGCCCCATAGGTACCTTGCACCCCCTCACTGCAGGCTTCAGCCCTGGCTACAGACTAGTGCGGAGAAGCTGGAGTCAATGCACGTTGGGTTTATTTTGCCTTGACAACATCATGTAAATGAATCAGGGTGTCTGAATTATTCATTCTTCCTTGTTCTCCTGTTCATATTGAATTCCCACTGTGGCTTTAGGGCATCTTGCCAGGTACCTGGGATGATTGATTTTTGTTGCTTTTGTGTGCTGTGTGGGCCCAGTGCTCTGTGTATGTGAGCTTCAGGGGGGAGGAGAGAATGAAGGTGCGCTGTTAGTACACATAAGGGTGCAACTTCAGTTTCATGTACAGGTCAAGGAAATGTACTGCCTTGAAGTCTTCTGATCTCTGCGGAGGCAGGAATGTGCCTCTCTTCTCCCTGATGATCTGCTTTTTCTCCTTTTGCAAGGACCTGTCTTTCTCTTTTGGAGGTAGTACTTAAGTCTGACCAGATACCTGTGGTATACGCTCTTCTCCTTCCTGTCAGAGTTCCTGATGTTATCTCATTTTTATCTCATTCAGGATCCTATGTTTATAGGTACTTTTATCTTCATGGCAAGGCATACTCTTTAAAAGGAAAAACCAAAAACCAGTCCTTTATCATTCCTCAGTTGCAGCTTGAGGTTCTTCTTTCCCATATCTTGGGTTCCTGCTCACCCACTGCTTTCCTCATTGCTCCAGCTGCAAGAGTCTCTGGGCTCCCTTCCCCCCTCTGGGTGCTGCTACTTGCTCTTGCCCCAGGAGAGGGGCAGCAGCAGCATGGGGAGCTGAGGGTGAGCCAGGGCATGTGTCATGGGGAGTTGCAGGCACATGGTGCAGCAGTGAGGGAGGGTTGTGGTTGTTCAAGTGTAGTGGTGGGGTGGGGTCATGGGCATGCAGTTTAGTGGTGGGAGGGGGCATCTGGGGCACTGTAGGTTGCCTTGGTGTGGCCTGTGGGATATGTGGCCCCCAACTGCTTGGAAGCAAGACAGCCCTGGACTAGAGTAAAACAGGGGTAACTCCAGTGTGAGAGAGACTGTATCCTTCTGATCAAACAGGTTCTAGCACTTGAGGTGAGGGTGTAGCACAAACTGCCTGATGCTTTTGTCTGTGCAGTTGCGCTTTGGGATATTAGTGCTTTGTAAAATGTCTTGTGGTCCCCAGGGTATGAAAAATGTCACAGAAATGCAAGTCTTGAAACTGTTCACACCAAAGCCAAAGAGTACGTTCCTGCTTGTCAGTGGGAAAAGTTTTCCTGGTGACTAGTGCTCCATGAACCCATCAGCAAGGTGAAACATCAGATTTGTAAGCAGTAGGTAAGGATAAGATTCAATGTGCTGTTGCTGCTGTGTTGAGCCCAGGGGAGTGGTGAAGGGGAATGAGATATTTGTCTTCCTTTTTTTTCACCCCTGTGCTTGGAGCTATGGAGGACACTATTGTCTCCAAAGAAATCATATTAATGTCACTTTCTGTGACCGTTTATGGTAAGCAAGAGAAGAGATCGGGTATGATTCTATGGGGAGAGGAACTAAGCACGAGCACAGAAAGTGAGTAGAAGGTCATTCATATTTCTGCAGAAGAGACTAAAAAAGAGCCAAAAAAGACAAGATATAGGAAAATGTGGAGGGATGCTGCCCTTGTTCTTTCCAGCAGCTGGGAGTGGAGGGGATAAGGGTGGGTGGCACTCTCCCCAAAACAAAGTGAGGAAGAGGAGCTCAAATACAGGGAAACAAAACCACTGTCTGAAACTAGGTGAATACAATGATGAGTGCAAGGCATCCCTGAAGGGTGCAGAGATTGTGGGAAGTCCATAGTACTTCCAGCTTCACAGCAGGCAGGAGAAGATGTGCTGCTTTAGGTTCCTCACTAGCTACTGGCTTGAAAAATATTTTAGACACTTACAGGTAGAAGGACCAAATTGAGCCAGATGTAAATGCAGAAGATGGTGAGGAAGGACCCTCTACTGGCAAGGGCCAGACAGAACACCTGTTTAGGAAGCTGACCCTCTTTGGCACTCTCCAGTACCAGGAAGTGAGAGAACTGGGGTTGCTGCTAGGGTGTTCTCCCTGAGCCTCAATCTTTTGCATTATCCTCTCGCTAGTGAACGTCTGCTTTCCATTTTGAAACTCCGTATCCATCCCTTGTAATCCCACTGGAAGACAGGGGGAATTTATACTTCTTTGCTCCTTCCCATAAACCCCCTTGCTGCTGCCAGAAAGGAGCAGTTTTCCTATTCCCATACCCATAGGAGAGGGTGAAGGATGATAGGGGAGACAGCAGTCTTTCAGTCTGTGATTTGCATGTGTTGCGCCCCCTTTTCCCCCTTTCCCCCGCCCCTGACTAACTCGGTGCCTTTTGTGCAGCTGATAATAGCTATCCTATGCAGCAGCAGCATCTGCATCAAATTCACATGGTACACGGCAGTTTTATTGCTATTCACAGATTTCTGAATTGCTCTAGTGAAACTGAGCAGCATCTTTTTCTAATTTCATTGTGGTGCTACCTTGCAAAGCTGTGGACAGTTTGCCAGGCCCTGGTAGCTCTCTTTCGATAGATTCAAACTGATGAGGTGTTGTTTTCCTATTTGGTATTTTAATGGGGGCTTTTTTGCAAGGAGAAGGAATGGAATTTATACATCTTTGAACAAGAATTCTTAAATGCTGCAAACGGGCAAGCTGATGGGTAGTTAAGTATCGTTCATTTACCAGAAAAACATTCATGCCCTAACTAAGGAGATGTTTATGAACCTCGCCCATCAGTTCAGTACTGCACTAGTCTTGATTGCCAGCTGGAAGGTTCAGTGCTCTCTTCTGTTTCTATTTATATAGGTTCATATACATTGCTTATCATCACGGTTTCTGAGAGCTGTCTAGTAGCGCATTAAGCAGCAAGGCTAACATGCGTCACATGATGTTTGTTCTCTCATCCTCTCTCCAGGGAGAGAAGCATATGCAGCAGTGAGTCGCATTTTAGCAGGATTTTTTTTTTTAAATGGTTTCTGTTAGAGAGAAGGCTAGGTCTAAGAAATGTGCCTCATGCTTGGAGCTGAAGATAGAGAGGTTTGCAATGGTCTTTGCTCCTGGGGGATTTCATTTTACAGCTCCTGGGGGAGTTAAGCCCCTGAGAAAGTTCTCTCTCCTGCACAGTTGAGAGTTACACTTATTGCAGTTTTCCACTGTGACTGAAAAGTATAGTTGTCGACTCTAGTGTTTGTATTGGAGTTTTAGGTCTTTTGGATATCTTGGACCCAGGCCATGAAGCCCTTCAAAAAAAGGACCAAGACCTTGAACTTTATTTTAATGCTGTGAAAACCCAGCAAAAGAGGATATGGGTGTGAGTCTCACAGTAGTCTGTATTGCTGAGGAAAGCTGCTTCAGTGTTCTGTATTTGTTGGAGTTTCCTCAATGCTGAAGGCTACATGCCAGGTATATCACATTGCTGTAGTCTGGCTGAGATGTGGTAAAGACGTGAATAATTGGGGCCAGGTCATTGTCTGCCAGGATGGGACGAAGTCTCCTAGCCCAGTGGTTCTCAACTTTTTTTGTACCAGGACCCATTTCTAAACATTGATGACCAGTTCTAACCTGATGCCTCCAGGCCTTAGCCCCCCAGTGTGTGGGGCAGGGGGTGGATGTGTGTGGCATGGGGGACCCCTGGAACTGTGCCAGCCTGCAAGAGAAATGCCAAGGTTTCTTCCTTTAAAAGTGAATCTATTTTTAAAGTTTGTTCACAACCCTTTCATATATTCTTGCGAACCATTTTGGTGTCATGACCTATGGGTTGAGAAATGCTGCCCTAGCCAACTGGACATAATAGAAAGCATTAGCTGGAAGTGTTGCTATGTGGAAGCTTAGCTTACTTTAGTAAGGCATACAAGAGTACTCCTAGGCTAGGTACAGGAGTTGCATACAAACTCGTTTAAATGATCAGAAACTAGTTTAACTGTAACAGAACAGAAATTCAAAATGGTTGAAACTGGTTTAAGATAAACCTAGTTGAATGTAGTATCAGACTTAACTGATTTAGGCCAAACTGGTTTATGAAACTTCTGTCCCAGACCCCTCCCTGGTTCAAGTTAAATCACAGTCCCCCAGCATGCTTTTCAGCCCTGGGCTGAGCTATGCTGTCTGCTCCAGAGAGCAGGGCTGGCTCACTAGCCTCACTGGCTGGCTCACTGCCCTCCCCCTTTTTCCCCCCCTCTCCCTTAGGCAAACCCTGGCTGGGGTCTGGGGCCAGGGAGAGGGGTTAAACCCATCTTCCCATGAGTACAGAGCTGCCCTGCCCTACTGGCTGACTTAGTGCTGGCTTTGATTGTGGACTACAAATCCCAGAGGCATCCGGAAGCAGAAGGAGGAAGTGATGAGCAACTCTGCAGAGTCCTGCTACTGTGACTCTGGACTGCAAATCCCAGAGACGTTGGGGGCAGCAGGAACAGTAAGTGAACACACAGCCCATGCTGTGTTTTATAGTTCTTCAGTTCATGGTTTTTCAGAGAGAGAGGCATTCTTATTCAAGCTTTAATGAATTCAGTGCCAATACCTTCCTCCCCTGCCCAGGCCCCCTCCACTCCAGTGAGGGGGGGAAGTCTTCCCTCTCCTTTGTGAATGGCTAGCAGGTGTGCTCTAGCACCCCCTGGCTTCTGGCTTGAACCACTGCAGACATGTGGTTGCATTTCCTGAATCAAAAGTGAACGTGTGTTCATTTTCTTGTCGGTTCAATTTCTGCAGCTTAGACTAACCTGCAAAGACTGAATCAATTCAGCTTCAGGCTTTTTGACTGTCTGTATTTAGCGCTAACGTACATGATTGGACAGACTTGACAGTTATAGTCAAGCATCCTTAGCCAGTGGAAGCTGGATCACAGCTGTGACCTCTCTCCAGTGTTTGTCCATCACCATGGCTGCCATCTCCCCAAGCTCTGTGTCAGCCAACTGTTTTTCATCCACGAGCTGATCTTATCCAAACACTGGGTCATATTGGTGGTAGTGGTGCTGTCACATGTGGTGAGCAATCATAGTCTAGGTACATGGTAAACAAGCATTAGTCTTGTCACTGTGTATGTGCAGAATCAGAGGGTAGGAAGTAAGTATGTGTGTACATAAATACAGTGCAAAGCTGGCAGCATTAATTCCCTCTGGGCCATCACTGATTAGTGAGCTGAAAATCAACTCCCAAGTGTTGATGGATCTAATTGACAGAAATGTTTTTTTCCTCGTGGATGCACCAAGCTCTGTTTAATTATTGACCAAATCCAGCAAGAGAGAGCTTGGTTCCTGACACTCTGTTGAGGTCAGAGTTACTGGTTACACCACAACTTTCCATTTATGAACGTATTCAAATAAAACGCTTTCCCCATGCCTACAAGTGGAAGAATCAATGTAAGCTTATACATGCCTCAGTTTGTATAAGACAGGTTGGATTGAATGCACCTGGGCACAGGGAATGGGAGCCAAGGATGACTGGAAGAAAAAATAGATTCCCTTTGCCTCTGAGGTGAAAAGATGATGTTATGTGGAATGAATTGCATAAAACCCTCAATCTTATCCTGGAGCCCAGCAGAAAAGGTTCTAAAACATATAACAATAGTATGTACATTTTATATTGGCAGGAGGGGCATATGGAGCCACCTTTAATGACTGGTGTTGCTCATCCCCATGTATCTGACCCCAGTGCGAGGCCAAGCCTCTCATTTCCTAGGCTGAACACTTCCTAGCTCAGGGATGGGCATTTATTTCAGGTGGAGGGCCGCTTATTGAGGTTTGGCAAGCTGTTGAGGGCTACATGGGTAGCCCTGCCCCCTGCTCTCCATCTTGGGACTGCAAGTCCCACTCCAACCTCTGACCTTTGCCACTGGAAGCCCTTCCCCTTGCCCCTGGAAGTACTCCTTTGGGGAAGAGGGTTTGTCATCTTAGGGAAAAAAAAACAAATAAATAATATACTAAAAATCAAACACTCATAATATATTTTAATTTAATTAAAATATATATTTTTGTTCTGATCTGTATGTGCTTGTGCTTTATATGTAGAAGTGATTGCAGATTAGCTCAAAATGCAGTCTTACTCATATATTGTGTGGGGTGTGCAGGGTGTCAGGGGGCATGGGTGGGTGTGGGGTTTGTGGGGAGCTGTTGGGTGGGCGGGCATGGAGGCTTGTGTGTGTGTGGGTATGGTATTGTGGGTATGGATGTGGATATGGGAACCAAGTGATGCAGAGCAGCTGGTGGGTGGGCAGGAAAATGGGAAAAGCAGCGGCGGGGGGAGTAGAAGTGCATGTGCATGTGGCAGTGAGGGGCCCGTGCTAATGTCCTGGGGCCAGCGCTGGCGGGGCCCAGAGTGGGGGCACCAGGAGTGCAGGGTGTGGGCTGGCAGGTGTCTGTGGATCTGGGTTGGGCTGCACCAGCAGGGAGAGAGGGGAGCCTGCCTGGTTCCGTAGACCCCTGGCAACCAAGACCCTGCACTCCTGCTGCCCCACTCTGGGCCCTGCCGGCACTGGCCCTGGGGCCAGACCGGGGGACTCAACAGGAGCCAGCCTGGCCCCAAGGACTTGAATGATTGCCTGTGGTCCTGTCCTGCCTCCCTGCTGCCTCTCCCGCCCCCTCCCTCCCTTACCTGAATTTCCAGGGGGGGTGGGCCTTGCTGTTCCAGGTTCCTGCCATGGCTTCCCCTGGGTCCTACTGACCCTGACTCCTGTTATGTCTGACAAGTAGCTGGGGGGCAGGGCAGATTAATATTTATTTTCTAAATTTTTTAGGGACCCCACAGGCCAGATAGCATGGCTTGGTGGGCCAGATCTGGCCCATGGGCTGTATTTTGCCCACCCCTGTCCTAGCTGCTATGCAGAAGGATCATGCTAATAAGCTGAATTTACAGAGTTGTGACCGTGTAGGGCTTTGAATAAAAATCTTGGTTGTGTTTACAATGAACTTCTTTAAAATCAAAACAAACAAAGCAAAAAAAGAAAAAAGACAGTGATGGTTTCTCAAGGTTTGATTGGCTCTCTCAGCTGTGTGCCATAGTGTCTTCTGGCTGTTCCAGTTTGAGTCTGCACTATTGCCAAATTCTCTGTGCCTAATCTGAGATGCTTGTGTATCTAGGCAGAGGGAGAACTAGCTCCTTTTTTTGTTCTCCTGATAAACATGCCACTTCTCAGGAGAAAAATATGATGTTGTAATTCAGGAGGCTCTGATCTTTACTTGTCTACGTTTCGTCTGTAGATTTAAGGAGGATTTTTTTTTTGATGCAAGTAAAATCTCCTGGGATTTTACAGAGAAGGATCTATTTTGTATGGTCCCATAGATGAATACTGGAAGTGTGGTTCAGGGTTTGCAGTAATTTGGCATCTGGGGATTTTCAGACTCTTGTAAGGTGTCATTTCCCTTGTCTTCAGGATGTGTTTAAAGGCAGTAAGGCTCAGTAGGAAACATGCCTTATGTTAGTGAATAGTAGGGAAATTTGATTATTTTAGGGGCAGTAAAAAAGAGGACTTGGTAGCACAGAGATGCAGTTCAGGCAGGAGCTGTACACGTTTCCTGCCTGCTGAATGTATCTCAGTCCTGACTTGGAGAACTCCTCTGCCCCCAAGTTCAATCCTGAGCTGTTATGCAGTTCTGTTAGCACAGCCACCTGTTTTTTTAATCCTGGGCTAAACATACAGATCTACTTAATCCTTATCTTGACCTTACTTTTTCAGCCCTGATATGTTCCCAAGATCAGCATTTGTGCCAAACTGATGACTTTATGAAGTCCTCTAATTATAATTAAGTTTCCCCTTCCTGTCTTTTCTTTTCTCTGCCCCTGTGGTCAAGGGTAGGATTTAAAATTAAGTATACAGAGCTGTAAGGAGAGTACATACTCCTGACAGTCGTTCATTTCTTTTCCCAACACTGGTAACTGTTACTTATCAAACACTTGATAATGTTCGGCAGCAGTTGTGCTTCCTTGCCCTTCTGCATCTTAACATGACCTCTTAGAGCTCAGCAAAGATGTCAGGGAAGCTCCTTATACTGGCATGTCTTACTGCCATGTGTGGCAGAGCAGAGGCGCGTATGACACATTTGACAAAGTGCTTGTCACTTTCTTTTCATCAGAGAGATGATTATCATAGAAAGTTAGGGTTGGAAGGGACCTTAGGAGGCCTGCTCAAAGCAGGACCATCCCCAGCTAGATCATCCCAGCCAAAGCTCTCTCCAGGCAGGTTTTGAAAACCTCCAAAGATGGAGCTTCTGCCACCTCTCTGGGTAACCTGTTCCAGTGTTTTACTACCCTCTTAGTGAGAAAATGCTTCCTAATATCTAACCTAAACTTCCCTTGCTGCATCTTGAGCCTGTTGCTTCTTGTTCTGTCATCTGCCACCACTCAGAACAGTTTCGGTCCATCCTCTTTCAAACCCCTTTTTGGGTAGTTGAAGGCTGCTATTAAGTCTCCTCTTCTCTAGACTAAATAAGCCCAGTTCCCTCAGTCTTTCCTCACAAGCCATGTATCCCAGCCCCCTCGCTATTTTTGTCGCTCTCCACTGGACTCTCTCCAATTTATCCACATCCTTTCTGTAGTAAGGGACCAAAAACTGAACACAGTACTCCAGATGTGAAATCTCTTTGAATCTCTCTGTGAATTTGAAATTTCTTTGTGATTTACCATCTTTCTATCTTGTACTCCCTCCCAATTTTGGATGCCATCTCCCCTGAATTAAGAATTGGGATTGTTTTTTCTTCTTTACACTTCTAATTTGTTTTGACATTTAACTTGAACAACTCTGTGGAGGTGATGGTGTTTCTATGGAAGGTAGAGGAACACCTATATACTGTGTTTACTCACATCCAAGACAACTTTGCATTTAAGATGATCCCCCAGTAATTTAGATTCTAAACATGGAAAATATATAAATTTGTTATAATTTTCTGTTTAGAGAATCTAATTATTGGGGGCAGAGGCTTAAATTCACCCCCTTCCTTCCACACTGCTGCAGGGAGAAGAACAATTTCAGTAAGGTAGGTGGCAGGAGAGCACATGGCCCCTGGGCAGCTTGGAGAGCAGCTCCCACAGGTATATCTAATGAAGGGCAAGGGGGCAAGGAGTTGGAATTGAGGAATTGAGGCCCCATACAGAGGGAGAGAGTGAGTTGGGCAGGACTGGAGCAGCGGCTGCTGTGGTGCATAGGGGTTGGGGATTGGGGCAGCTCGTGGGGGGTGGGGGAGAGGCGGGTCCGGCTCCCACTGCTGTGTACCCTCCCAGGGCTGAGCAGAGGGACCTGAGCCCCCCAGATCTGTGCGTAGGGTGGGGGCAGGTGAGGGCTCCCTGCAGCCCAGTGGGTGGGACCCAGCATGGCAGGGCAGGGAATCTCCTTGCTGCTTCTGGGAACCCCGTGTCACCCTGACGAGGTGTCCCCTGCCTGTCCAGCAGTGGGGGCAGTGGTGCGGGGTTGTGCCCCTTGCTGCTGTAGGGTGGGCAGGCGGCGTGTTGCCATGGCAGCATGGAGTTTGCAGTGGCAAGAAGCTCTCCTGCCTGGCCCTGCTCTGCCCTACTAAGCCGGGTCCCACCTGCTGGGCTGTGGAGGCACTGGGGAGGGCAGCAGGGTGCAGAGCGTGAGCCTGCAGTGGGCAGCCTGCCCCCACCCTGTGCACAGATCTGGGGGGTACATGCCCCCATCCCCCCTGGGAGTGTGTGCAGGCAGTGGGGAGCTGCCCCTGCTCCCCAGCCTTCACTTGCCCCCCTGATGGGCTTCATTCTGGCTGTGCTGCCCATGGCGGGTGGGTGAAGCTAGGCTCTGTGGTTCACTATGTTGGAGCAGCTGCTGCCTCCTGCGGGGGCTGCAGACCTGGGGCCCCGTAGCCCTAGCACCTGGGGCCCCCCTTCAGCAGGGCTGGGGGGGCAGGGAGCTGTGGTTGGAGAGTGAGGGACATCAGCAGGGTTGAGGGGGGGATGTGTGTGTGTTGGGGGGGTAAAGGGCACCGGCAGGGCTCAGGGGCTGTGGGTGGGCAGTAAGGGGCACTGGCAGGGTTGGGGGGGCTGTGGCTTGGGAGAGAGGGGCCTGGATCTGCATTCTGTGAGCTAAGGGGGCAGGGAGAGCTCTGATTTTTCCATGATAACCCCCAAATCAAACACCAAAATATTTAGAATTTATTTTATTATAGTGAGCGAGACACTGGCAGGCTTTCAAATTGCTTTAAAATTGTAAATATATTGATAAAATGTGTTCAGTTGATATATAGTGGCATTTTTCATTTTAATTGCAGATTTTGGGGGGTTTATTGGAGAATTTGTGATCCCTGTAAATCACACTAGTTTCTCTCTGTAATTGCGTTCATTGGTACCTGGCCATAATAGGGTTTGTATTACTGTATTTGCTTGACTACAACTCACCCTGTAATATAATACTCACCTTATTTTTGAAAGGCAGAATGAAGGTGGGGGGTGGGAATTTGTTTTTCCAGAGTTATGGCTTTATGGAGCAGGGGTAGAGTCTAATCTTCAGATAAATCATCCTCGTTTTCCTGTAAAATTGAAATAAGGAGAGGGAGATAAGGAGCAGCTAACAGAGAAACTTTCCTAAGAAAGGTTACCTTGATTAGTGGAACATCAGGACCAGTAATGGAACAACTGCTGCACTGTGGAGCAGGAAATAAAGCAGGATGTTTTAGTATATGTACCCTGCTTAAAGTTTAATATATGCACCTCAATTTGGGGGTCTGATTTTTTTGTGGGGGAAAAGGGTGTGTTTTGTGTATGAGAAAATTTGGTATTCTATCTAGCTATTTTTTAAATTTAAACTATTAAAAATAACTGATATGATATAGCTGTCGGGGTCAGAAAGTTAACTTAGAGGCTGGTCTAAATGGGAGATTGCGTGCAGTTTTTGTCTTTCAGAACAAGTCACTGTTACGACCTTGGTACTGTAAAGGCTTTACCTCTCTAATAATTAGGTAACAGCTGGCTGTTTGCATAGAGTTGCACACTCGCTGCTTACGTTTCTGCCTTTTTCAGAATAAATAGATACAAATGTATTACTGGGGAAATGTAATGACATATTAACGACCTTGGAGATTGCAGTCCTGTTTATCAGGCACAAAAGAGCTAGGATTGACAAGTTCTTTTGCACTCGTGCTGATTCTTGTTAGCATCTCTCAGCTTTAATTGATATAAACCTTTAAAGGGGTAGGGGGGGAGGGAAGGTAATCTAGTGTCCAGGGTCTATTTAGTCCTTGGTCCCTTAACTGAGATTGCTAGTCAGTGTTAATTGTGGTGGCACATATTGTGCTACAGTCATCCATCCTGTTAAAAATTGTATTGAGACTTGACTAACTTTGCTTTGATGCTGAAAACCACGGCTGTTGAACATTTAAGTGGCTCAGGGCTGCAGGCCACCCAGCCACACACCATGTGGGCTGTATGCTATGCCATTTGAGCCGTCTTCCCTTTCTCCCACCTGCTCTGCACTGAACAGCTCTCCCTGCCTGCACCACATAGACCCCTGATGTGCAGACATGCCATACCAGGCCAGCCCCCTGTGCATGTGGATGCAAAGCACAGTGCAGTTCTGCTGTGCAGCTCTTTCCTACTGCACGGTGAGTGACTTTCACTACCACATTAGTGTAGATGCCTCACAGGATCCCTCAGTCCCCCAGCCATGGGCTCCCTCAGTCCCATGGGCTGCACCCATTCACCCCACTCCTGGGGGGTAGGCAGCGGAAGCTGGAAGGGGGAACCCTGGTACTCTGGTGGCAGCAGCAAGACAGCAAAAGTGTGGGTGATGCCTGGACCAGGAGCCCATGGCCACAGTTTAGGGCAGGGGCGGGCAATTATTTTAGGTGGAGGGCCACTTACTGAATTTTGATAAGCCATCGAGGGCTGCATGACAGGCAGCCAGGGGCAGATGAATATTAATTTTAAAAAAATTTTAGGGGCCCTGTGGGCCGGATAGAATGGCCTGGAGGGCTGCATTTTGCCCACCCCTGGTTTAGGGGCTGCGTGCTGCCCACAGGGTGCCAGTTGGGCAGCCTTACTGAAGACTATTCTTTTAGCTTCTAGCAAGTGGATCTTCTCATGCAGGCTTGTCAATTTGGCAGTGGCACAGAGCTCTCCAAGGGGTAAGCAGCAGTGTGAAAGTTCTTTGGGGTGTTTCACTCCCCTTGTAGGGATGCTGCATCCACTGATAGACTGACAAGATTAACGTCTGCCCTCTCCCCTTATTTATCTCATTATAAGTGAGCAGTATGCTAAGTGCTTTGTTACTTATGCTACTTTTGAAGCAGAAATTGTAGGGGGGTGACGGGTTGGATCTGAGAAGCAATCCATTTGGCTGTACTGATTTGTCTCTTCTTGTGGTGCAATCTCGTGATGACTCTTGTGAGCTGAGAGGGCTGTTGAGCTGTGTGAGCCTCACTTGAGGGGTTTCATTCTCTCTTATAGATGCCCTTTTGTTTGCTGCAGTCTCAGGGAGAGGAGTTTTCTGAGAGGGGCGATAAAGGGGGCAAGGCTTACTGATTTTTCTTTTTTAAGAATAAATGATTTTTGGGGAGGGGCTGGGAGTTGCCTTGTTCTAACTGATTCCAGATGGTGCTGCTCGAACACAAAGATTGCCAGTGTGTTTGGGAGGGTGCTGACTGAGGGGCCTCCCAGGCGCTTCCTGTGCAGCTCTGCAATCATACAAGCTTAATCAGAACCAGCCGTTGTGGCTGGAACTCCATGAAGTCTGCCTTTTCTTTATCCTGCTTTCTGAGCTCCACATTTCCCTCCGTTGCCACTCTTTTAACCCATTCCCTTTTCAGTTCTGGGCCTTTAGCCTTATATCTGCCAGAGCCTCCCTTGGCTAACTGTAGGAGGCTATATGGGACCCAGGAGGTGAAATTCAGATGGCATAGAGTGTCATCTTTGCAGGGAAGGTTAGTTTCTAGGGAAAATGTCTTCTGTGAATATCCCAGGATAATTTATCCAGTCAGGTCAGGAAGGCCCCAGCTCAGAGAATTTCCTCAACTGCTTGCCTAAGTGTTTAACTACTAGCCTTCTTGGAAAACATCTGTGCAACTTTCCTATCCCTTTTTGTTGCTCTACTGCCCTTAAGCTGTGCCTGCTTACTGTATTTACCCAGATCCAAGAGGATTCTGAATTTAGGATGACCCCGCCCCCCAATAATTAGATTCTTCACCTGGAGCATTTATACATTTCTTTATAATTTCCCATGTTTGGAATTTGATTACTGGAGGGTTGTCTTTAAATTCGTTCTCCTACCACTGCTGCAGGAGGGCAGGCAGTGGGAGAGTCAAGCAGCCTGACCCCCACTGCCTGTCCTGCCACCCCCATTGCCTGTGCTACCCCGGACCTGTCCCCCAATGTGGTAACTGCCCCCTGGTACTTGTCCCCCCTGATGCCTGGACCCCTTGGCATCTTTCTATCCTCTACCCCCTTACTCTTGCTCCTGCATGGCTCTGGCCCTGCTCTAGCCTGGGGCACAGAGCATCTAGCTGTGCCCTGCCCCGACTGGCTATGCAGCAGCTGTTGCAGTGGCAGCAGCTCCAGCAGGGCCCTAGAGCTGAGCCTGGGCCCTGCTGCCGTGGCTATTGGGCTGGACTGGGGCTGGAACAATTGCATAGTCTGTGCCCGGGCTGGAGTGGGGCCAGAGCCTGCTACAGCTGGAGCCAGAAGGTAAGCCGTAGGGGGTCATGTGGGATGGGGGCAGATACAGAAAGAGGGAGAGGGAAGGAAGCAGCCTATGGCTCTGGCTCTGACCCCACCGCCAGGTCTTGGCTGAAGTTGGAGCTGCAGCTGCCTTTGCCAGCCTCTCCTTTCCCCTCCCCCTCAACCACCTTGTACTCTAATCCATGATGAGGGGCTTTTTACCGCATGGGGAAAAAAACCTTGTCTTGGATTTGAGTAAATACAGTAATTGTTGCCAAATCTCCACTCTTCAACTTTAAACCCATTTTTCTCCCCCTTGTGGAATGTGCTATAAATTAATTCTGCCTGGTCCTATTGCGAGGTTACTGATCTTCTCAGCATGCTTCCCAGGGATCGGGAGGCAGCTACTGTCGTCATAAGTCTTGCAGGAAGTCCTTGATTTCCTGGTTTCTCTTAGGCATCTGAGGCCCCCCCTACCCTCTTCCTGCAACTTTCTTAGAAGGAATGAACTACAGTGTTTGGCCAGCTTTGCTGCTCATAGTCCGAAGGAAGAAATCAGGCCTCTGAACCCACTTGCTTGGCCACAATTTGTTGGAGGTTGTTGAGCAAGTAAGTGGGATTTTCAAGCTCCAGGAGTGTTACATTGTGGCAAGTAGATTGGAACCACTTAAGTGCAAGGTGCTCCATCCTCTTTCCATGGTTCTGGTATCTACAGGTGGCTCCAACATTGGATTTTAAAGGCTCTGTGGGCCACTTTAAGCGTTTCCTGTGGAGCAGAATTGAAGGTAGTTTCTAGTTCAAAAGCACTGCTGCCTAGCTAAAAAAAGAAAAGTCAATATTCCGTGCTATTGACTTGTGCATACAGTGCATCCTCATATCTGCTGGAATACAGCTATTACTCAGTATCCCTCCAGGGCTGTATAATACACTGAATAGATTGTTGCGTACGTAGGTCATGTGGAAGCAGAAGCAGGCCACAGGCCCTCCTCCATGCCAGGGCCAGTGCAAAAATCCTGTCTTATCCAGCCTGCAGAAGTCTGGATATTTTTCAGATTTAATGTTGCTTTGGACAAACTCTGTTCCAGAGGGCAAAAATATCCTGAAGCAAAAATCCTTGTAGCTGATCTGGAGAAAGAAAAGCAAAGTCAGTGGAAAATTCTTTCCTAACCTCGAGAAAACACAGTCAGCTACTTCCAAGTCTACAACAGAGCATCTTTAAGGAAAAACTGTGTATGAAGTAGAATCTGCGGCTTGAAATACATTGGAACTACTTGGCTCATTCACTTTAGCCAAAGAGTTCATTCTGCCTACTGATGCTCCTTATTCTTTTTATAAAATTATACTTCTTGTTCTCTTTATGCATATGGTTCTTTCAAAGGGACACAGTGTCAGCTTTAAACATTGATTATGTTTGAAAATGTGTTACCTATTGTTACCTAGCACACACAGTTACTTAGGAGAACTGAAAAGCTACACATTCTGTCTCCCTTCTCTTTACATTGTGTGCTTTTGACTTAACTTGTGTGTAATCAAGTTTTATTATTTCTGCTGTACATTTGATTATTTCCCTTGTAATTTGTGTAAGATTGCCTACAGCAGCAAAGAAAAGAAAGTTGAGACTGAGAAGTTACATGTTGAAACAAATATTTCCCTAAAATGAAGAAAGGTGTTTGTGCCCTAAGGCTTGCAAAGAACAATTTTTCCAACTATTTAGTTGGTCTAATAAAAGATATCACATCTCCCCAAAAAACCTTGTCTCCCTAAAACAAGAATACAAGATTGCAGAATCTTAAAAAAATCAGGGTACTTTAATTAGATTTCAAGATGCTGGTCCTTTAGATTAAATTTACTTTCCTATGTATGGTGTATACAGGTGAAAAACAGCATGGCAAATAGTAAGGGAACACATGAAGAAACATCTGAGTAGCGGGGAGTGTTGAAGATGTGACACCTGTATTTCAAGTAATAAAACCTCACCAGGGAGTGTGGAGCCATTGGGCACAAAGGAATTCAGTACTGCTTTGCCTAACAGTAATAAGATCCTTTGCCTGTAGATCCTGTGTATTTTTTCTTATGAAAGGCACCTGACTACCTTGCACATTGTGCATGGCTAACTGCTCTAAATTATTGAAATTCTGGTCAGGGCAGAAAGCTATTTTTACTAATCTGACATCACTTTCCTTTTTTGTCTTTGTCATGTCACTGGGGAGTAAAACATCCCAGAGCTGGGACTCTGCCCTGTAAACTGAAAATACATCTCTCATGGTGTATCTTATTTTAGTCTACTTTTCCTGTTCTGTTCAGCTCTGGCTGGCCTGGGTTCTTTCCTACTTGGTTATAATTGATGCTTTGTCCATTAATTGTAACGTAGGACAGAGCCACTTGATTCAGGAATATGTTGCAGGGTGTTTGGGGCTCTGGAATATTGTACTATAGTTACAAGGATGGCTGTTCTGTTTGTCCTGGCAAAATACATGGCTGCACTGGAAGCCAAGAGCCTTTGTGTGGATTGGCTGCTGCGTGGGAGGAAATGTGGCAGTCTCACTTGTGCATGAGCTGCTTCTCTGGAGAGTACTTCCCTGCTGTCTGGGAACTAGGTAAAACCCTAATCTCAGGGGAATACATGTATTTCTAGGTGGGGAAATGAAGTACGTGGTTGCTTAAGAAATTAGAAAGATTTCTTCCATCATTGTTATCATCCTTATCCATTTATAGTCCCCATAGCTTGCTGAGAATGGGATGAGATTCGAAGGTCCAGAGGCCGGTGGGTTGGTGGGTACCAGGTACTTGTTGCTTTTTCATCCTGTGCAATGATTTACTTTATTCAAGAAAAGGCAAGAAGAATTTTCCATTTCCTGTGCTGGTATTTAGTGCAGTCCCAGTTGCTTACATTCCACAGTCGCTTCTGGATTTTGAGGGACAGAGAGGGAGGCATGAAGTGATCTTAATTCAAAAAGGGATAGTCCACTGCGTTTCCTTTACTTGCAAGACGCTGTATTCCAAATGTCTAAATTTAACTCCAATTCCTGTTGAAAGCATCATTTTTTGAGGAGAACGGGAAGCCTTGTATCCTGCTCTGCGAGGCCAGTAAAGAAACAGGAGGAGGTGAGGTTGCCATGGAGATGACAGTCGTGTGCAAGGGGAGAACAGCACGGGTTAGAATTCCAGGAAGGAAGAGGGAGTGATGTCATCAGGCCCCGTGGACTAGCCCGGCTTATGGGTGTGTGCGTGTGTGTATTTGTGTGCATGTGTGCAATTTTTTTTTCTTCCCACTAGAAACATCTAGGCAGTATACCCAGTCCTGTAGAAAGGACCCAGATGTATAATTTGGAATCATTTGCTTGAATTTGTTTGGACCAAACAGCTGTTTATAAACTCTGGACTTTTGAACATACAGCATGCATGTGTGTTGGTATTCTCTATCCTATAAAACATTTTTGTCTGGTATAACAAACAAGCAAAATGATTGCCAGCTCATCACATGCTCATGCCTCTGGGGAGTAGAATTCATGATTTTTGACTGCATTTGTAGAGTCCTTTGTCTCTAAATAAAATGACTGTGGTAATTCCACTGAACATTTTTATATATCCTATATATCTTTATATGTAGTGTGTGTGTGTGTGTGTGTGTGTGTGTCTGTGTACACACACGCACACACACACTATAATGTGTGAGACTTTTTTAACCTTTATTAATCTTTATTATTAAAAAAAATTAAATATTAAAAAAAAACCAGTTAAAACCAACCACATAAATGTACAGAACACCAGAAGGGGCTAGTCAGGAAAACAACCTATGAAGAACAAGTCGGTGACAATGAGGAAAATCCTTGCACTTCTCCCATTCCCACACACCCATGATTACACTTTAAGGACCAAATGGCCCTTCTTTACATAGCGGGGTGCTTCCTCAGTGGCCCGGTGGGATGCCAGCTCATCAGCCTTTAGGTTTAGGCTCAACCTCAAAGGCTAGATGCGTTTAAACTAGGAGCCAAAATTGGCAGAGGGTATCATCAGAACCAGACCATCTTTAGTGTTGCCATCCTAGCCTAGGAGAAAGTTGCAGATTGCATCCCTCTTAGCCTTCAGCCACCTGAAGCAGATTGCATCCCCCCTCAGCCACCCAGTATGGGATTGAAAAATATACAGTGCACTGGATTTAAGTCAGGGGCTTTCAGCCTTTTTTTTTAACAAGTGTAGCCCTTCTGTCTCAAAGTTTCAGCTCATGTACCCCTTTATATTTTTTTTTCTTGTTTTGAATGCTACCAATTATGTGATATAAGGCAGGCTACGGTAATTAACATTAAATACATTATTAATATATGCAGTATCTGGCTGATAAGTCTGTTGGGAGAGGAAAGCAGATCAAGGCCCCTGCAGTGAGGGAGGGAGTGGGGCTGGGGCTGGGGCTGGGGCAGGGCAGGTGGTGCGTAGCTGGGGCAGAGTATGAGGTGGAGCTGTGAGTAGCTCATCCAGGGGATGTGGGGAGAGGCATGGGTGTGGGTTGTGTGCCCCTGGATCTGAGCCTCTCTAATTAAAGTGCCACCATGTTTCATGTATAAGCATCCCCACAAAATCTCAGCAGGGGCGCTTGTGTTCAACAAACATTAGTTCAGGTGTCCCTACTGCAATTTTTAAGTGAAGGGATGCTGATATATGAGATGCAGGAGGCTGCTGGAGCGCAGTAATTGCCATGCTCCAGCAGATTCTATTAATTGAGTGTGCTCCAATGTGCTGGAATCACAGTGCATCGGAGCAGCCTCCATCCTTGTGTATAGCCACCCTTTAAGTCTAGTGCACCAAACAGGCTCCAGAGGTGGTGAAGAACAGCTGTAGCTGGGTATAGTCAATGAAGCATGGTAGACTGTTTCTGTCTCTTCCTCCTCCTTCTCAGAAAAGGCAAGTCATCGATGCCACCAGGTCCCAGTGGAAGGCAAAGATGCTGGTGGCCAGGGCCTTGTGCAGTAGGTGCCACTGGAGGTTGCCGGTCTTCTTTGTCACGGGTAATTCGTACAGTGTGTGCCAGGACAGGTGGCTTTGCCTGGCCCAGCAACCCTATCATGAGACAATGCCTCCAGGTGGTGCTGGGGCAGGCAGCAAAGATGCAGATAAGGTGCACAAGTACTGCCCACGTGTACAGCATCGCTCAAGAAAGAAAGGCTCTCAAAGCAGAAACTCCCACCAGTGTCCCCACCCTCCTAGGGCACTGGAAGAGACAGCTGAGTGCCAAGCCCATTGCCTTCATCACCATCCAGAGCTGGGGTGACAGGCAGCAATGAAGCCGGTGCGTCCAGAGAGCCCTCGTCCAGGAAGCCTCACTGCATGCTTAGGTGATCCTCCAGGGGAGCCGCAGCATCCAAGAGAGACCTTTTGACATCTTTACTGATATGTATTTTCTAGGCAATAGGGGACAGCAGTGTGCAGTTCATCTAATCTCCTGGTGTGATAACTTTTACTTCTATTGCATTTAAAAAATATTGAGTAGTGAGAGAATGGAATATTGGTACTGGAACCTCCATCTCTGTAGGTAGAAATCATTAACACAAGTGCACTTAGAAGGGAGTACGTAAATAGAAACTTATTTGATGGACAGTATTTGTAGCGTTGTTCTAGACTATGGCCAGTTAACAAAAAGTAACTGAAACGAGGAAAGTCAGCCAGAGGGAGGCTTGCTACTCTCTTTAAATAATGTTAATTGGAACTAGGTAGAAAGCAGTTAAGAGTTATACATCAAATTAGGCAAGGTACCCAGACCTCACATTTGAGGTGGTTCTGATGAGTTTAAACCTGGGACAATAGTGGCTCTGCCCTTTACACACATAGCTTTTCCCCGGAATAAATGGCAGGTAACTCTCTAATTAGCTGTGGTTGTCCCAGTGGGAAACAGCATTGTCACAGTGGGAAACAGCGTTGTCCGAGATACTTCAAACGCTTAAAAACAGACAGGACAAAGTCTTTTATTCTGGGATTTTACAAAGGTTCTTTGTTAAATACCAGTAAAGTACCAGGATAACACATTATGTCCCTGGGACAACTGGGAGAGGAGAAGAAAGTCTAATTCGAATTAATTGCCATTCAAACTCCTTGTGTAAATGACTGACTGGTGCATGCCTGCTTGGATGAGGGTCAAAACCTGGGACAGTTAGACCTAGGATAAATCTGAGGTCTGTTTTTAGCCACAGGTATTTAAAGTAGGACAATGGGCTTGTATTTGCTTAGGATCCCAGATTAAGACACTGTCTCAGATTAAACTAGACTGTTTTTACCTGTAGAGACCAGTTCTAAGACTGCTTTGATTCAGTTTTTCTGTGAAGGATCTGGGAGTTTAACTACTGTCTTTTACAACAAATGCAAAAGCAGGATCTAGAGCAGTGTTTCTCAATCTTTTTTGTACCAGGATTCATAAATATTGGCCAGTCCCGACCCAGTGCCCCTTGCTTCTGACCCGCTGGCTCCCAGCACCCCAGTGTGTGGGGCAGGGTGTGGGTGTGGGAAAAGGGTGTGTGGAGAGTGGGGGGGGGGGCAGGCAAGCAGCCCCTCGCAGGCTGGAACTCTACCACGGTTTCCCGTGCTTTTCTCCTTTGAAAGAGAATCCATTTTTAAAGTTTGTTGATCCATTTTTTTAAGTTTGTTTGTGATCCTTTTATATGTTCTTGTGACCCATAGGTTGAGAAACGCCAATCTAGAGCATGCAGTGCTGCAAATAGTGATGAAAACAGACACGCAATACATTGTGCACATTCCCACTAAGAACAAAGGTGTTCTCTTGCATGCTAGCTAATGTGTGGTAACTACCATGAAGCAAGATTCTACTGAAGACAAGGCAGTTTGTTGTTTCCAACCTGTTCTTCCTAATTAATGACAATGCTATCATTGCATTGTCTCTGCTAGTATTTTACTTGAGTTAGTGTGGTAAAAGCACATCCTTGGGTGGATGCAGTCAGTGTATTAGGCTTCCGCCTTAGTTGCTGTTCACACTGGAAAGGGCAGGAGAGGGCAACAAAGGCACGGGTCTAGTGTACCCTCCACTTAATGAGAAAAGTGCCGGGGTTTGTATCAGGGTGCTGCTTGGATCCTGCTGAGGAGCTTCCTTTGTTTGATATCTGTCTGTCTAGCACAGTGTCTGATAAAATTTGGAGCTTGATCTGCGCTACCACTTCAAAATCCTTTCTGATTGCTGGGGTGTCCAGAGTCAAGATGGCAAGCAGACTACATTGCTACCAGCTGGTCTCTGTTATTGAGCTGGTCTGGCTACCAGTGGCCTAACTACCAATGGACAACCCTACAGGGGAGATGCCTCTCTGTCTAGTGGGGTTCTCTCTCCTTGTTCTTAGTTACTGTGTTGATTCCTAATTTCCCAATCCCTGGATTTTGCCTGTTAGGACCTAGGACACTAGGAGCAGCTCTTCTGTTCCCAGTTTCCTGGCTCCTGTTTGTTGGCTTCCAGGTTTCGTTCTAGTTCCTGGTGCCTGCCTTCCTGACTCAGCCTGGACCCATTTGCTTCCAGACTGCCTTGCTGGCTCTCTGACCCCTGTGCTCCAGACTGCCTTGCCAGCTTCTGATGTATGCCTTAGCTTGGTGGTTGCTCACATCCTGGTCCTGTAAATCTGTTGCTTCCTTCTCTGAAAAACCTGGCTAGGGACTCCCAATTTGCATCCTTGCTTCCTGTTTTTGACTCTTCGCTAACATACAGTTCTACCCAGGGTGGTACTTGCCTCCTAACCCATCTGCCCCAAATGCCCTGGTTAATTGGGACTCTTGGTTCCCTGACGTTTAGTCTGTTCCTGGTCCCCTGGAGCGTGAACCTCTAGGGTCAAGCCCTGACTGCCTCCATCCTGATTGTACCCCTGTCATCTGGAAGGAACAAGTCCATTTTCCCCTTTTCCTCTAAATCTCACAATTCTACAGCAATGGTTCTCAACCCTGTGAGAACTGAAGGCACCCCTTGAAAAATGTCAGCTGTTAGTTTTCACTTGATTTTGGACCACAGAAAAATAATGGAGCAATTCTTTTGTTGCAAAGACTCAGACCACACCAGGTCAGAATGCTGAAATGTCTGGGTTTATCTTGTGAATCATGTTTGCACACCTAACAGTGATAAGATTGCCTGGCACTTCACAGCACCCCCCAAAAAATCTTGTGACACCCTGGAGTGCTGTGGCTCTTTGGTTGAGAATCACTGCCCTAGAGCAGCATTTCTCAACCCATGGGTCGCGATTCAAAAGTGAGTCACAAGAATATTTCAAAGGGTCATGAGCAGGTGCCAGAAAAACAAGGGAAAGCGTGGGTTTCTTTACTGTCCGAGCCCCCAAGGTCTGGAACAGTCTGCCAGCAGAGGTGGTTCAAGCACCTACATTGAACACCTTCAAGAGCAAATTGGATGCTTATCTTGCTGGGATCCTATGACCCCAGCTGACTGCCTGCCCTTTGGGCAGGGGGCTGGACTCGATGATCTCCCGAGGTCCCTTCCAGCCCTAATGTCTATGAAATCTATGAAATCTTGCAGGCTGGAAGTGTTCCAGCCTACAAGGGGCTGTTTGGGGTGCAACTAGCATGCAGCCAGGCAGGGTGGTGGGAGCAGCCCCAGTACCTAGATGAAGGTAAGTGTATGGAGGGCCAGGGCTTGGGGACTGTCGGGTTGGGGGAGTATATGTGTGGAGGGGATGGGTGTATTGGGGGGGGGCAGGTGCCTGTCAATACTGAGGGATGGTGGCTAGGGGGGCTGGGTGCCAAGACTGCAGCAGGGCAGGTGGAGCAAGGGACTGTGGGGTGGACACCAGCAGGACCATGGGGGTATGGGTCAGGACAAGCCATTTGCAAATGGGTGCTGGTATGAGAGGTTGAGAACCACTGTCCTAGAGTCTCCAGATACCTGAGATTGTGATGCATCTGTTCCATTGGTCTTCAAACCACTATGTGATTGTGAGGATGATCGTTCCTGTTGCTTAGGGAAACTGAAGGAAACCGAGTTCTCTGGTGTCAGTTTTATTGCTGTAGTTGAGAACCCTGTGGGTATTTGTGAAACTGATAAGAATTCTTTTTGCTTTCTTCAGCAGTATTCACCCTGGAGGTGTCTAATTGCAGATTAAGTTTAGATACTGTGTCAGTTAACATCTGGGAGGTAATCATTGCAACCAAAAGGACTAGAAGCTGTGATTTAAGTGAAAGCTAGAAATCAGTAGAAACCAATTCCCCTCCTGCAAAGAAAAGTGTTTGCCAAATTTGTCAGGGTGATGGATTCCTTTCCGGCTTACCAGGATGAGCCTCCAGCTGAAGTGTTTTGGGGCTTCAGATAAAAGGTAAACTGTTAACCGGAGGTCAAGAAAGAGGAGTTCCTAATAAGGTCCATTCATTTGTTTTATGTTTTCCAAGGGAGTTGGTTGGATCCCCAAAAGAATCCTTTTGGTCTGGCCATGCTGTGGTACGCAAAAGTGAACTAAGGTCTTTGTAGTCTCTAATTTCTATTTCACTTTTTATAGCAAAATTAAGGGAACCCATGGACCGTCCATGGTCCTAACATGTAGTGGTATTGCCTGTTCTTGAAGTTTGACTGTGTGGGAAGAGAAGTAGGGATAATGCAACTTCCATTCAACTGAGCCAGTCTTCCAGGTGGCCCCTACATGTGTATATTGTGTTACTGTATTGTTCATGCATTTAGACACTTCATTGGAGGAGTGGATGTTGAGTTTATCCTGTTCAAATACTTTTAAGTCTCCTTTACTTTGGATAGATTTTAAAAAAAATCTTCTTGGTCCTAATGCAGGTTCACTTCTGTTGATGTTAGGTGCTGTAGCATATATGGTCTATAGATGGCCATTTTCAGGGTCCTGTTAATTACCTACTTCCAATTGGATTAGATCGGGGTGTCAAACACAGGCCCCATGGTGATAGTCCATGGGCAAGATTGGGTCTGCAGGCTGATCCTGCACTTCATATGCAGCACGTCTGTGTTCTGGCCCTACTCACTGTGTGGCATGTGAGTCTACTCTGAGGCCTATGTGCAGTACCAGGCTGGATGATAGGGCTCTGCAGGCTACATCTGGCCTATGGGCCATATCTTTAACACCCCTGGTTTAGATGATGTCTAACTGGAAAGGATGTCAGCAGCTTGCAGGCTCTCTGTTTCAGACCGCTTGGTGTTGCCAATAATAGTGGAAATGAGCTTATGTTAGAAAAGGTGTGAAATTAAGAAAAAACAAAAACTAGGAAGTCTTACAGACTGTGCATGAACTTCAGTGATGTAATTGCAGGGTTAATTACTATTGGCTCCAATTTGCAGCATATATACTATAACTGTTACTGCTATACTATAGCTGTAAACACTGAGGAAGTGAGGGAGTCATGTATAAGAGGTTAGTATGGAAGCTTAAAATCACATGCGTGTGACAGAAATCTAATGCCCTTGTGCCTTCCTGCTCTAAAGTAGATTTCGCACCTGGGAAATACCTTTCAGCAATAAACACAATAACAAAATGTCCCCATGGCAGTTTGATTTGACTTTGGTGTCCAGCACTTCCTACCTAAATCTCTCTGGAAATGGCTGGTTGCAAGTTACTAATAGAGACAGATCTCTAATTTGGCATTGGCAGAAGGAAGTAGCAAGGGAACTGGAATTAGCGAGGGCTGTTCTGTCCCACCAGGTTCTTGCTCTTATTGGAAGGTAAATCTTTCTATGATCTGCCCCGTGTGTGTGTGTGTGTGTGTGTGTGTGTGTGTAATTTTCCTGGGTTATAGGTTGTAGCCATGTTGGTCTAAGGACATAGGCAGACAAGGTAAATCTGATATCTTTTATTAGACTAACTTAAGTTGGAAAAAGTCTCCTTAGCAAGCTTTCAGGTGTGAATGATGATGGGTATTTCAGATTGATCCAAAGAACCTTGTCTCTCTGTGTGTATAATTTCATCTCTTTCTCAGCTCCCTTTCTGTGAAAGGAGTTTTGTGGCGTATATAGGCAGAGATTGAGTTGGTGCTTCCTCCTTCCCTTTGGATCCCTTACCGGCTAGCAGGGATTTTTATCCCCACTTGGTTTAGCTGGATTGTTCTGTTCCAGTCCTAGGAGTTTAACCCTTTCAGTCTCCATGCCTTTCAGTTCTCAACAATAGCAAACTCTGTACAGAATAATCATGCAGCAAGACCCCAGATTCACAATTAGTGACCTGTAAAATTGGCAGCATTGGAGACTATTGGCAAGAGCCAGCTTTCCCCAGGCACTGCCCCTCTCCCCCTGGAGAGTTAAGTACAATTAGAGCTACAACATGCACAGCAGGGAATTTGCAAATAGTACAGTGCCTCATGGCACCATTTCTATATGAAAGGCAGAGGTATTTTTGACCCTTCTGTGACCTTACAGCTCTAACTGCTGCCTTCTTTCTAATCTGTCAACCTGTGCCTCGGAACGTAACTTCTTGTCATTTCTTGTAAAACAATATTCTTAACTTTTTTTTTGTTTAATCTATGCTCCCCTCTTCCTCTCGGAGTCATACTGTGGAGATTGTCTGTATTGCGAACTCTCCCTGCACATTTTTTTGCACTTCAGGCTAGTCTTGAATGCTGTGGACCACACTGTATAATTCTCCAGCTACCTCTGCCTGCTTTCTCCCTGGACTGGCACCATGGGGCCTGAGTTTGACACCCCTGATCTAATCCAATTGGAAGTAGGTAATTAACAGGAGCTGTAGCAGCTGCCTTCCTCTGCTGCCTCCTATCCAATTCCAAGACAGGGGGCTCCCCCTCTTCCCTCTCCCTATGTTAAATGGGGACTCCCTGGGTATTGCTACTCCTTGTAGAAACAAATGGTTCGATAGGTGACTTTTTTATATTAAGATTTTTTCACTTAGGAGTCCCATCAGATTTAATTTTGTCTCCCTCCTGCTTTGGCCTTGTATTGTCTTCTTTCAACTGCTTTCATTTTGGTGATATACAAGAAGCATCTCTTTACCTCTGGTCATTTTGTTCACCGTTTTTGCC
Organism: Crocodylus porosus; assembly: GCF_001723895.1. Taxonomy (NCBI): domain Eukaryota; kingdom Metazoa; phylum Chordata; order Crocodylia; family Crocodylidae; genus Crocodylus; species Crocodylus porosus. The sequence continues at coordinate 50,309,127 of NW_017728931.1, read as the reverse complement.
TTGCTTGCTTAGGCAGTTCCTTTAGTGTTTGTGAATAAGGGCACCCTCAAAATACTGTTCGTCTTCTCCTTCGACTCAAACCTACCTATTTGCTTCTGCTGCCTATAATGTTAGAGTAATCTGACCCCAACCTTTAAATCTTTCTAAAGTCTTTGAGAATCTAGTTGATATTTCCGAAACTTTTTGAAGACCAAGCTCTGCGTCAGTGACTCCAATACTGCCGAAAACTTCATCCGTGCTTCCCATCTTATCTAGACAGTTGCGACTCTCTCTGGTTGTCATGATGACCCTTGGAATGTCTTGAGCTACTGATGTGGCCCCGACGGTAATCATAACAGTTAAACACAACTGTTGGGAATAATTTTGCTTAATCTCATTTTTAGTTTCTTCAGAAGCAGCCTATGCATTAGTTTTCGCAGACATGTAGCTACAAGAATGATTTGAAGAGTCTACTGTTTCATTACTGAGAGCATTTGAAACCAAATTGTTGAATTAAAAAACAGCCCCGACAGCAACAGCCCCCCTCCCCCCTGCAACATTTTAAATCTTGGTTCTATAAAAGCAAGGAAATCTTTTATACAAAAAATACTGAAATAATTGTTCTCTAAAGGGTGGTTCTTACTCATTTTCAAAACTACATTTTATTTTAAATTCATTAACAGAGAAATAGGAATTGGAGTCCTACCTTTAGAACAAATAGCAACTTAACATTGAGAGAGTTTTCTTTTTTTTATACTAATCCTTTCATAATATCTTTGTTGGAAATAGGTTTACCATACCATAATTAGTGCCAATCTACATGGAGAGTTTAGAGAAGATGGTTTACTTAAACACACATACCTAGGAGCTTAAACCAGTGTAAAACTGATGGGTGGATGCTGAAGCAGAGGCAGCAGGCAGACAGCAGTGTGTGCATGTACAGGTGGAAGGAGGCCCTCCAGCAAATTGTGTGATATCCCAGTAAAGGGCTCTGTAAAATCACTTCTTATTTAGCACAATTGTGCATTAATTTAATTTACTGATCAACTAGGGTGCCTTCCATGAGAATAGTGGGCTGAATTAAACCACTGGGGGACCAGATTTTTGATTTCATGCAGGGCCGGTTACCTGACCTAGGGAGGATTAGAAAGAATGTGGTTTGGCTTCAAGCATTATTATATTCTGGCCTGGTGAACAGCTGAGTTCTTGGGCTAGTAGGTGCAGGTGACTTTTCCAGGTTTGAAGATTCGTGAGCCCACCATGATCAGCAGTTTCAGAACTACCTTTATTTATGTGATTCCAAGATGAGGTTTTTATCCTCGTTTAACATAGGGAGAGGGAAGAGGGGGAGCTCCCTGTCTTGGAATTGGGTAGGAGGCAGCAGAGGAGGGGACGTGGCAGGCAGCTGCTACAGCTCCAGTTCTGGGCCCAACCTTGGGTCAGAGCCAGAGTCACAGCTGCTCCCTGCCTCCTACTCCCCACTGTCTCTGCACCCCTTGTTGCTTTTGCCTCATCTCCTCCCCACATATCACCAGCCTACCCTTCCTCCAGCGCTGGCAGGCCTTTGTCCCTGCCCCAGCTGCAGGAACAGATCATGGGCCCATCCCAGTCTTGTAGGAGTGGTGCTGGCTCTGTGTTGCTGCTTTACAGCCAGGCTGGAGCTGTGCTCTGTGCCCCAGGCTGGAGTGGAGACGGAGCCAGCTGGGTGCCATAGCAAGGGTATGGAGGGGAGGGGCAGATGGTGAATAGGGATAAAGAGGGGGTAAGTGGAGGTGGCAAGAGGCTTGCCCCTACATTGTCTTCACACTGCCAAACCCCCTACTGCCTGACCCCATTACTCCCAGCTATAATTTGTCCCCTTACAGCCCCCCTCACTGCCTGTTCCACCCTGCCATTGCTTTCCCTGATGCACTGGTATGGGGATGAATTTAAGACAGCCTGCCAATAATTAGGTTATAGACATGGAAAATGAAAACAAGTTTATACATTTTCCATGTACTGAATCTAATTATTAGGGGATTGTGTTAAAGTCTGGGTCATCTTGGATTTGCGTAAATATGGTACTTAGGCAGGTCAGCAGTACTTTGCTTTCCACTTGTTTCACTTTCTGGCTTTTATTACGTATGAGCAATGGGAAAATTTAAAAAACACATACCTAACCAAGAAGATTAATTTATAAAGTGCCGTTGCAGATATGGCAGACCATTCTGCCAGAGATATTGGAACACAAGAGTGGGATAGTAGTACAATATATTTCACATAGGTATCTAAGTTGGTGGAATACATTGCAGTATGACTGCAATATAATTATTAAAGCTTGTTTTATAATCCATGCATGAGGCTAGATTTAGAGTTGTGCATTTCACCTTAACATTGGCATTTCCATTCAATTTGAGTTTGTAATCTTACATTTTCAGGGCTATCTAATAGAGTTTTTTGCTTGTAATAATGCTAGAGAGATTGTTGTCAATTTTCACTCGGTACTCATAGCTTTGGGGGTTTTATCTTTATCTTTATTTCTCTTTTATTTGGGACTGTTTTTTGTCTCATTTGACCATTGTGTTATCTAGGACACTGACATTGATTACTATTAAATCAGAAGTAGCATCAGCCAGAAGGTTTGCTATCCGGTCGCCTTAGAAGCTCTTACATCCTACTTATTACTGTAGTATTGAGTAGTTTACATCTCTCTTCATGTTCTTAAACAGTTAAATATTTTTTTCACATTTCTGTGGGAATCATCAGGGCAGTTTTTGAGGGGAAGGGAAGGCAAGGGTGCCTTTGTATTAAACAGTCATGACGGTCATTATGTGCAACCTTGAGCAGCATAGCACATAGTACACAGACGCTGTGGGCATAGAGTTCAATCTCTGTATTGAGATTATAACTTGGTGGTCACTGAACTGACAGCATTACTTTATTTTTATTTTTAATAGGTTAGAGAGGCCTCATTATTAAGCTGTGGCTAGTCTAAGCTGAATATGTTAGCATCAGTAAAGAATAGATATCAAAAGACTGCATGCAACTTCCAGCTGATTCAATGCGACTGCTGCCACTTGATTTTAGAAACAGTAATCCTGGCGCAGTTTTGTTTTCAAAAGATAAATACGGGTCAGTTTTACGTAGTTTTTCCACTAGGAACAAGCTTTCAGGGTAAAATGTGTAGCTTGTAAACTTCCAGGCATCCTTTTGCCAAGTAACACCCAATGCAGTTTATAGTAACAGTTAATTTTTTAACTCTAAGCAGGACTGCATGATTGTTACAAAAATGCTTAGGGAAAGCAAAATACCTTCTGCAGTCAGCTGTTCTTACCCATCAGTGGAGGACAGAGCAGCAACACCAGAATGAGACCAAAAGCAAGCCTGTTCAGCTTTACTCACTCCCTGCCTTTGCCAAGGAAAGGGATTTGTGTGCAAGGTGAAATTGGCTAAGTTCTCTCCCCCACATTTGAATTTGCAGGTGTTGGGGAGAGTTTCTTCCTATTAATCAGAAATATAAAAATATCATTGTAAATGCTAGGAAACTGTAAGGAAAAATTCCAAGGATGAATAGGATGTATAAAGCTCAGATCTCTCTTTAGCCAAAGAAATGTGACAAAATTGCCAATGCGGGGAGATGCATAGGCAAAGAACCCATTTGGGGGTGAGAGAAGAAAAACTAACACATAAATATTCCCTTGTGTGTGTGTGTGATATTGCCCATGCTGAGTAGGATTAATTGAAGTTGAACTGTGACAGGTCACAGTGTGAGAAATGGTGCGGGAAGGAGTGAATTCACACTTTTGTGGCTATTGCTTGAATGCCATTTTCTTCCGTACTGGGTTAACTGGTCAGCAGCTTGCTATTTTTACATTGGAACAAAAGTTGTATTAAAAAAATACCTAGAAAATTGCAAAAATCATAGACATCTTGAAATTCCAGGGACAAGGTGGGAAGTAGCTAATGATTACACCATGCCTATGATTTTTCTTACTCCATATAGTCTGGAGTATGCTGCTCCAAATTAATCTGGATTTAGATGCATTGAGTCACGTAGGAAATAGAAATTTAGTAGGAAACTTTCATCTCATCTCTCTCTTTCCCCAGAACGTTTCAGATGCTTATTTCTAGCTGAGTTGAGATGGTATTCAGCTCTTTTGTTTCTCTTCCTTTCAAACACTGTGTTTACCTTTTTATGTTTCTTTTTCTTTTTTATCTTGCAGAACGAGCCTCTGACCTCAAGTTATCATGGATACCCAGCAAGAGACAATCAAGTAAGAATTTGATTCCAATAAACGCGCGCGTGTGTGTGTGTATGTGTAGGTGTGTTGGCAGTGGACTTCCTGGCATTCTTGTTGTTTTGAATACAAATGTGTATGTCACTGGTGGAACACATCTGGAGTTAAAATAAAACAGTTTTTTGGTCCTATATTTTGGCATATGGCTGCATTCATTAAATGTTTCTCCTTACTAGTGGTGCACCGTTACAGATTTTGTTGGCTGATACCAATAGCTGATTATTAACTAACCATATTGACCGATGCTGATCTGATAACTGACTTATATACTGACATATATACATCTTTTTTTTTCTTTTGGTGCATTCCAGCAGCCTCCTGTGTCATCTGTTTCGGTGTCCCGGCACTTAAAAGTGGTGGCAGGGGCACTTGAACTAAAGCTAATCGAGTGAGCTTTAGTTCAACCACTGCTGCCACCATTTTTAAGCATGGGGATGCTTTTAAGTGGAGTAGAGCCAAGTGGGTGAGGGTGGATGCGGGCTGCCCACTGTGGGCTCGGGGCTTTCTGCTGCCTTTCCCCCAGGAGGCGTGTGGCTGTGCGCCCCCTGCCCGCCCGGCAGCAGGGGGCACAACTTGCCCTTACTGCTGCAAAGTGGGCAGGCAGCACATAGCTGGTGTGGGGCTCCTGAGGGAAAGGCAGTAGAGCTCTAAGCCCACAGTGGCATCTGCCTTGCACACAAATCGAAGGGGACAGATGCCCCCCATGTTTTCCTGGGGGATGCACAGTGGCAGGGAGCTGCTTCCCCTTACACTCCCTGGAAAAGCTGCCCATGGGTTCATCCTAGTCCTTGCCCCAGCCCTGGGTCCCATGCACTGCCCTGGCTGGGCAGTGCTCCCAGCCCTTGCCCCTGGCTCACTCCCTCCCTCACCATGGGGGCCTTGATCTGCACCCCCCATGCTCCTTCCCTTCTCTACAACTCTTCCTCTTCATGGACTTACTGCAGGGAGCTGCTCTCCATGCTGTCCGGCTGTACTTCTGGTTACGTGCATACGTGTGGCTGCACACGTGCACGTAGGGCCCCCGCATCTTGCTCCCAGCAGTCCTAAGCAGGACCCCTTGCAGCTACAATGCTGTCCACCTGCATGGGGAAACCATTTCCTGAGGGAACCCAGGCATTCAGGGCCTTGGCCAGAAAGCATAATTACTGGTAAACATTATCAACTGCAATGGCCAAAAAAAGGTAATAGCCAAGAATGTCATTTCCCTTTTTATCAGTGCCAATCCAATAGGCAACCAGTATATCAGTGCACCTCTATTGCTTACAGAATTTCATCAGCCCTGGCCTTCAAAATCTCCTCACTTCATATCTCAATTCAGACTCCTCTCCCTGCTTCCACTCTCTTCAATGTAAATGTTCAGTCTGTGGACTCTGTTCTGTTTGACTGTCATTGCTGTAACCTCAGCAGCTGGCGAGGAAATTTTGGCCATCATATGTTTGTTGCCTTTTTATAGTCAGTATATTTTTCACCCATCTGTAATGCAACTACAAAACAGCACATGAACTCCCCAAAATAAAAATTGATAATGCAACAAAATTCAATACCTTGTTTTAAGAAATGGGGTTAAAATCAAGCTTTTCCTTTCCTCCAGTACCATTATCCAAAAGCAGACAGCATTCATTGTAGCTCAGGCCCAGGATAAGCCTAGTAGCAGTTTGGGGAAAGGCTGTTGACTCTGTAACATGACATTTAGAATTGTGAAACTTGACCGTGGCATTCAGGAGGTGTATGGGAGTTTTCATGCAGGAGTGAACCATTTAAAGTATCCATTGGAATGAACCAACGAAAGCAAAGCAGTACAACTAGATGTACAATATGGGCCATGAGCATTACGCATCTATCCTAGTCAGGCTTCAGTGAGCTGTTGGGTAGGTTCAACAGTCATAGAATCATAGAAAATTAAGGTTGGAAGGGATCTCAGGAGGCCATCTAGACCAACCCTTGCTCAAAGTACGACCATCCTCAGCTACATCACTCCAGCCAGGCCTTTGTCAAGCCAGGCCTTAACCTTCAAGGATGGAGATTCCACCACCTCTCTAGGTAACCTGTTCCAGCACTTCATCACCCTCCTAGTGAGAGTTTTCCTGATGTCTAACCTAAACTTCCCTTGCTGCAACTTGAGACCATTGCTCCTTGTTTTGTCACCTGCCACCACTGAGAACAGTCTAGCTCCATCTTCTTTGGAAATACCCTTCAGGTAGTTGAAGGCTGCTATCAAATCCCCTCTCAGGCTTCTCTTCTGCAGACTAAACAAGCCCAGTTCCCTCAGCCTCTCCTTATAAGTCATGTGCCCCAGATGTGTAACCATTTTTATTGCTTTCCTTTGGACTTTCTCCAACTTGACCAAATCCTTTCTATAGTGGGGGGGCCCAAAACTGGACACGGTACTCCAGATGTGGAGTACTGTTTGGAACAGTTTATTTTATTCAGATTAGGCTCAGAGAAAAGTTGGAATAATTTCTACCTAGGAGAACTTTTACAATCTTTTTTCCTATGCCTGAAGAAGGGTGGCTGTGCCCAAAAGCTTGCAAATAAAGAATTTTTCTGCAGACACGTAGTTGGTCTAATAACAGACATGACCTGTATCACAAGTTCTGATTCCTTTTGCCTCTAGACCAGGGTCAGGCAATTTATGAACGGCTCTCGGCCTGAAATGACTTTTGGCAAGCCATCGAGGGCCACATGACAGGCAGCCAGGGGCAGATAAATATTAATTGTCTAAGTTTCTTAGGGCCCCTGTGGTCTGAATAGAATGGCCTGGTGGGCCGGATGTGGCCCATGGGCCGCATTTTGCCCACTTCTACTGTAGACCAATATGGCTACACCTGGGATATCTTGCTAAAATCAAGGTATATCATGTCCACTGCTTTCCCTACATCCACAGAGCCAGTCATCTCGTCATAGAAAGCTATTGGATTGATCAGGTATGACTTGTCCCTGGTGAATCCATGCTGACTGTTCTTTATCACTTCTCCTCCAAGGGCTTAGAAATGGATTCTTTGAGGTTGCATGATTTTTCCAGGAAGTCAGGTGAGGCTGTCTGGTCTGTAGTTCTCTCGATCTTCCTTCCCTTTCTAAAATATGGGCACTACATTTGCCCTTTTTCAATCATGCGGGACCTCCCCTGCTTGCCACAAGTATTAAAAAATAATGACGTTGCAATCACATCAGCCAACTTCCTCAACCCCATGGACTTGTACACATCTAGCTTTTGTAAATAGCCCCTAACTTGTTCTTTCACTGCTGAGGGGTGCTCCCCTTTTCCCGAAACTCTGCTGCCTGGTACAGTAGTTTGGGAGTTGACCTTGCCTGTGAAGACTGAGATGGAAAAGGCTTTGAGTACTTCAGCCTCTTCCTCATCTGTCACTAGGTTGCCTCCCCCATTCAGTAAGGGATCCACACTTTCCCTGACCTTCCTCTTGTTGCTAACATACTTGTAGAAACCCTTCTTGCTACCTACCCTTCATTTCCCTTGCTAGCTGCAACTCCAATTGTGCTTTGGTCTGTGGCCTTCCTTAGGACTTATATTTGAAGGAAGGCTTCCTGTTGACTGAACATGCTATGTGCACATGAAGCAGAATGGTGAATTTGGCTAGACTGGACTACCACACCTTTATATTAGTTCTGTCACTGGTACAAAATGTGAGATCTTCTCTATTAAGTTTAAGCAGTGTAGGTCTCTTGCAGGAATTGACTTTTTTTATCTTGTTTAGAGCCAACCATGCCTACCTGCAGCCTGATGACAAATTTGCTTGAAGTGTTCTGTGGTGAGATCCTATAATACCAATTGTTACCTTAAAGAGATCTTACTCCACCCTGCTGAAAGCCTCTGAAAAAACATTAAAACTCCTACTTTTGTAACCTGTCATCTCAAGCCTTAAGGTTGAATCCCAAAAAGCAGTGAGCTGGAGGAGGATCCATCTTCCTTCTCTGTTACCTGTTTTTCAGGCACCTGAACAGGGTGGAATAGGATCACTCTTAAGTCCCTAAGACCTCTTAGGGCTCTAACAGATAGAATAGGATCTGGCCCCTAGTGTAGATTGTGTTTAAAGTAGCATAGTTAACAATTTACAAGATATGGGGTGTTGGCAGGTTTCTCTTTCATTGCTCTAGTAGTTCTTTAACTGGGTGTTGTGGCCCTATAGTATGTTCCTAATAATAGGTTATTAACGTGTTAGTTGTTTGTTCTCCTCTGCATGGGAGCCTCTGTTTCATGAGTAGAGCTGGCTATTTATACTGCATTGTGTAGAAGTTTGTTTTAAGACTTTATGTTATAGATTTATTTTGATGATTGGCAGGTGTATTTTGATCCACAAGTGCCTTCATTTTTGTTTCTGATGGGTTCTACTGATTTGGGAATTGTAGGATCTGTTTTGGCATCAACATCCAGAGCATAGAGTGGGAGCTGCTGGGCAGTCATGATGCCCCTCAGTGGGTGAGCTCAAGGCCTGTATAAGCTGGTGTGTGCGTTTCCGATGGTAAGGTACCACTATTACCTGAATCCAAGACCATTTCAAATTTACGATGACCCTCAATCATTAGATTCTATAAATGGGGGGTCATCTTAAATTTGTCCCTATCCTCCCCCTACTGCATGGGGAAAGCGTGGCAAGGAGCAAGTGGCAAGATAAAAATAATGGTGGGGAGAGGGGTACACAGCGTGACCCCTGTCCCTTTTTCCCCCCTTGGGTGTCTGTTCATCCTGGTCATTGCCCCCCCTGCAGCCTGTCCCCCAGCTGCAGCAGCTTACCCTGTGATGGCTGTAGTTCCTGTTCCAGTTACCTCATGCCACCCTGGACCTGGTCTGGGGGTGCTCTAGCCCCAGCCCTGATACTTGAATTCAAGACAAGCCCCACCCCCCTTCCATGAGGTGGGGAGGGAACTCTTCTTGGATATGAATAAATATTGTCCTTTTATGTAGGTTACCTGGTAGGCCAAAAAATTCCACTTTTAATGTGTATGTTTTCACTTTAGTAAACCTTTTCGTAAAATGATTTCTCCTCCATTTTTTTACTCCCTTTTGTTTCTTGATCTGTGTTGAGATTTCCCCCCCCAGCGTCCCATTTGGCTCTGAAGCAGATTAAATTCAGGTCTGGTTTCCGTTAATGAGGTTTCAAGGCTTTTAGCTAATCTGATTGGGAGCCTCTAACCTGATAGCAGCAGACAGCAAGCCCCCTGAAGCCAGGGGCTGGATCTGGTGTGGTAGAGATGACAGCGTGTGATCTATCACCTAGTTCTGGGCATTTGGGGGTGTGAGACTGTGGGGAGCAAGTCTGGCTCCATAGTAAAGTAGTTCTGAGATGCAGCAATAATTTGGTCTGTTGAATGAGATTTCTGCTGCCCTTTGCCTGGGAGCTGGATTTAAAAGCTCAGTATCTATCTCTTTTCTGAGCCATTGCATTTTCTTTTCTCAAACAGATGTGCTGTTCTTTTACTAAGATACCAGAAATGGTGAAACTGAATTTACTTGCAGGGTGCCTCATTGTCAGACTGTAATAGTAGCTCAGGTAGAGATGCTGTGAGATGTATACTTAAGCTTTCTTTCCTCACCTCATGCACCATCCTACTTGTCCACTTTTTTAATGCCTTTTTCACTCCTTTGAGCTCTTGGGGCCATTAATTGATGACTGTAAACCTTTCACTGTTGTAATTACCCCCTCTAGTGGATAAACCATATTCAAACATGCATGGTTTGTCTTCCTTTCCCCTCCTTTTGCCTCTTCTCTCCCCATCCCCCCGGGCCCAAAAAATTGTGACTGGCTTGAGGTCTCACTATAAGCCAATGTGAGAATGCTCAAGTCTGCAGAGCATAGTTTGATACCTTTACCATCAGCCTGCAGATGCAACACTGAATAAATGTGGAATAGGGATTTCTGAGGAGGCCATATTTCTTGCAGTCTTAATAACACTGTCCAGGTGCTTTATGAAGGCTGAATTTTCTGTGCCGGTTCACTGGACTCACTGTGCCTTGCCTCTGGTTTGTAGCCCTGTCGGCCTTTACTGCCTGAACAGTCTCCCATGCTTTAACCCTTAGTGGCAACAGGGGCAAGACAAATGTTCATGGCCACCTCATCATGGCACAGCGTTGGAGGGAGCATTATTGGTGAAAAAGGAAAACGGTCTGTTGTAGTTGGCTGCACTAAAGTAGTTCATTCTCTGTGGGCTCTTCAGTTGTTGGCCCTTTTGCTGAGCCTGCCAACGGGGGGACTGATTGTGGTGGTTTTTTCTGTGTTGGCCCACTGGGCTCCTTTTCTGAAACTCTAAGTTAATGTTGCATGTCCTACCAAACCATCTCTGTGTGGAAACTGAGTTACTATGGTGCAGCTCCCCCATGCAGACATGCTCTTCTGGAGTAATTACTCTGCGTTCAGAGAGCATGCCTTTATAGCTATGCCAGTCCCTTTCCCCATGTAGTCAAGTTCTGTGATGTGTTGCTCTAGTACTTTCCATGCCGGTATCTTGAATATGCTTAAGCCACTGCTAAATACTGCCATTTCTGGAATGGAATTAGCTACAAAAAGCAGGGCTGCTTCTCATTGTGGAACGAAATGAGGGAGAATAATATATTCAATTGACACTGAAAGGTGGGAAGAGGAGAAGGAGATTTTATGTAGGCAGAACATGATTGTGTAAATTGGAACTGGGCCAGGAGGCTGGTGCTAGAACACCTCTTTGGTTTTTTTGTAAGAGATCTTCAGTTACCAAAGTGGTAAGGATGTTGGTTTGAACATCCTCCTTTAAAAGATTGCACTTCTAAGTGTACAGAGAATTCTCATATTAAACTGGGCCATTGGTTTAGTACTAATTTGAAGGGAAAAGCACTGCCTTTTACATCATGACAGCTATTTCAGCAGCACGTTTTCCCTTGCTGGTTTCCTGTCCAAGCACTAACGAGCCTTTTCTTGTGAGTGAAGGTGAGATCAAAGCACAAGGTAGCATGGGCACAAATGGTAACTAGCGACCTCTTTCATCGCTACTCTTTTGCACTTGGTTCAGCCTTAAAGTGAAAAGTTCCCTGATCTCTTTGCAGCTGAGCTGCCCTGTGCCCTTATATTCTTATTTCTTTATTTATTTAAATGCATGTTAGAATTTCTGAGCATCTTATAGGAAAAGATGGGCTCCCCTCCTTGTGGTTGTGAACTCATCTTGAGGTGCATCGCCGATAGAGGCTGTGGAAACAGGTGCTCTTCTACGCTATTTGATCCATTTCTGGTGAATATGAGCCAGCAGTGTGCCTTTGTTGCCAAGAAGGCTAATGGCAAACTGGGCTGCATTGGTAGGTGTGTTGCCAGTAGGTCAAGGTAAGTGGTTATTCCCCTCTATTCAGCACTGGTGAGGCCACATCTGGAATACTGTGTTCAGTTTTGGTCCCCCCCAGTACAAAAAGGATGTGGACAAATTGGAGAGAGTCCAGCGGAGGGCAACAAAAATGGTCAGGAGGTTGGGGGACATAACTTCTGAGGAAAGACTGAGGGAACTGGGCTTATTTAGTTTAAAGAGGAGGAGACTGAGGGGGGACTTAGCCTTCAACTACCTGAAGTGGGGTTTGAAAGAGGATGGGGCTAGACTGTTCTCAGTGGTGGCAGATGATAGAACAAGGAGCAGTGGTCTCCAGTTACAGCAAGAGGAGTTTAGATATTAGGAAGAATTTTCTCACTAGGAGGGTAGTAAAACACTGGAACAGGTTACCCAGAGAGGTGGTGGAAGCTCCATCTTTGGAGGTTTGCAAAACCTGGCTGGACAGAGCTTTCATTGGGATGATTTAGTTGAGGCTGGTCCTGCTTTGAGCAAGGGGTTGGACTAGACGACCTCCTGAGGTCCCTTCCAACCCTATGTTTCTATGATTCTAAGACTTGCAGAACCATGCCTGCTTCCTATAGGCCCTGCACTACTCTTCCTCTCCTCCCCATCCCTTGTGATATGTGGAGTTTAGCAACAAGGCTATTTCTGCTGAGATGCAGAATGTGTTTGTTGTATGGGAGGCAGTACAGCAGAGTAGCCAGGCTTCCTGCGCTTGCTCTACAGATGCATTGCTGCTCTGTCTGGGGCTCCCTCTCTGTTATGTATAACATCTGTAGGACTAATTTGGAAAATGGAATACCTTGCCAGGAAATTCAAGGAAGAAAGATCTTCCAATTTTCCTCTGACTGGTTTGGTATGGATCTCTCTTCCCTACCTTGCTTCTTTTGGAGAAGAGGTGAAATGTGGGATTGGCACGTTTTGAACAGCAGGGCCTAGGGATTACCTTCTTTAATGTAATGCTTGCAGATTGATATTTTCCTGCTAAAACTGTTAAAGATTATGACATGACAGGAAATGGCTTGGCCCCTTGTTATTTATTTGCACTGTTGTAGTATTTAGGAGCTACGGTCATGGACCAGGACCCTGTTGAACTAGCTGCTATCTTAACATCAGGATATATATATATATATAAAATAAAAGCCCTCTTCCAAAAAAAAAAAAACCCAAACCCAACAAAAAATAAAACACTCCTCCCAAAACTTTTACTGCTGGTAGCAGTCTTGATGCTTCAGTACATAAAAAGAGATGTCAAAGTCTTTTGGTTGTAAATTTTTTCTGTTTGTAATTTGCCTTCAAAAACAACATGACC
>NW_017728931.1:50282545-50296160 GCF_001723895.1 Crocodylus porosus | reverse complement strand
CAAGTTCTGGGTGCTTGGATAACTGGTAAAATTATGACATCAGAAGTGTCATGTCATTAATGTTGAAGGGGGAAATTTGGCTTTTTAATATTTTGAGACTATTGATATCTGTTTAACATAAATAATTGAATTAATGGAGTTAGGAGGCATTGTCTTTAAAAATGTAATGCAGTATCCCTCAGACCTCCTTCAAAGGTCTTGGAGGTCCTGTAACTTAGGGAATAACAGACTTGATATTTCTGGTAGTTTATGGATGGGAATCTGTGTGCGTCTGTGTGTTCATACACAAACTTCAAGCTGTTTTTACTGCTAGTGTAGTAAAAACAAGCAAAAAACCGACTTCTCATTTTCAGGAGCTCTTAGGAGGTTTATGGTGCAAGATTGTTTAAATGTTTTATCTAACACTTGGACTGAATTACAGTTATTTTGTCTAGCAAGGAACAACAGGAACTGTGGAAGGGAGGAGCTCTGATTACAGGGTGATATATTCTTATGAACATTGTTTCTGTTGTGGGGTATGAGTCTGGCAGTGTAGCTCACGTGGCACAGTTTGCTTTATATATACAAGAAAGGGGTCTTGGCATGAAAAGATTTGGGGTTTGGCCACCTTTAGGGGAGCCAGGGTATGAGTTATGTTGTGGCTGATTTGCCCTGCAGTCGCAGTTTAGTGTGTGGTAAGCTAAGCTGTGAATTGACAGCATGTCAGCTACTCGGCGGTAACTGCCTGTACCCACGTCCACTCTGTTAAATACAAGGTAGCCATCCCCAGTTTTAGTGAGAAGTAAGTTGCCCTGCATTTTAATGAGGTAAGATTGCGTTCATGGACAGTGCTAACATGTCTGGTAAACTCTGCTGTAAGTTTGCACCACAGCTTACCTCTTCGTACAATGATTCTCAGTTAGGGTGCTGTGGCACCCTGGGGTACAATTAGATCCTTTATAGAGTGCCATGGCATATTGCACAAGTACTGCACAATTTAGCACAATCAGGGGTGCAGACACTTGCATATGATTCACAAGATAAGCCTAGAGTATGCAGCCATAGTGTCAAAATGTTCTGATCCGTTGTGGCCTAAGTGCTGTGCAGCAGAATTGCTCTATAATTTTTTGCAGTTGGGAAATGAGAGAAAGTTAAGAGCTGGTATTTTTTGGGGGGAGGTCTTGAGTCTAAGAAGTTGCATTGTTTTAGTAACGTGTTCATATGTTTATACCCCCTTCAGTCAAATCTCTGCTTGTTGTATGGTCTTTTGTATTTCACAGTATCAGTATGGCAGTTTTAGCTGCGTTACAACCACCTATTCTTAGGATATTATTGATGGTTTCCTTTGGGATAAAACTGAAGTGATCACGCTAAAATAATTCTTAATATCTTCCTAACCAAGAGTTCTAGTTTTTTGTATGTCTTTTTGTCTCAGACCAACACGGCTATCAAGTACACACTTGACATATCTTCTTTGCACTTAGGATCAGGGGAGTTGGGGTTAAGACGATTAAGCCTCCTGCTTCCACACTTCTTTTCCAGACTTCTGTCAGGCAAAATATTTGTAGCCCATACTTGACAGGACTGGTAACATGTTTTGTTTCTGACCTAACGTGCACATTTTTGCAGAAAATGAGCTTCAGTTTAGAAAACTGAAAGATAAACATCTGGGCAAGAAATAAACAGATATTAAAAAAGAAGAATGAAATATGGGATGCAGCCACGCCAAAACAAATTTGGAAGGTATAATGACCAGTGAGATGACAAGCAATCAGATTACAGTGCAATATGGTAGCAACAAACAGGCTAATATAATTTGTAATGGTCTGCACAGAGACATTTTATCAGAGTAGGAATGAAAGGGCGCTTAAGATGTCCCTTTTGCGAAAACCTCTGACTTAATATGGTTAGTTCTTGGCATCTCACCCTTGGTAAGGTAGTAACAAATTGGAGGGAGTTAAGTGAAGAGTAATGGAAATTGTGAGTTTTGGAAAGAAAGTGCGAGGCAGAAATTCCTTAGAAAAATACTGGTGGAAGGAGCTAGCTGGAGACTGCAACAGTAACAATTTTAGCAGGTGTTCATGGTGGGGTTGGGGCAGAAAAAAAATGGGGATCGACCCAAGCTGTCTTTTTAGTGTCAGCTTCCCCACCCTTCGCCCCAGAACTGTGCAGGATACATACCTTCTGCATTACGAAGGTACCGGTGATTCCCAGCCTTCACCAAGCCATTTGGCCTTAAGGGAAGAAACTGCAGAAAGGAGCTGGGAATGAAATGGTTAGAAACAGTTGATGCATTGTATCTTGATTACATTATAAGACTCATTTTACGTAGTTTTCACTCCAAACATTTTTCCCCAGGTCAGATTGGCGGAGATTTTTTTTTTTTTTTTACTTTCCTTGGTAGCATGGGTCATGGTCCACATAGATGGATCATCTGGGCATACTTTACTTAACGTTGCAGGGGGCTTAAAGCATTGGTGCCTTTATTTCTCCTGCCCTCTTTCTGTGGTACATTGCAGTCATTTGAGACTTTTCTTTTTTTATTCTTCTAAGGGTCCTAAGTATGTTACGAGGTGTTGGGTGGGTGTCTTGTGGCTATGGCGTGCAGTAGGGCTGTGCGAAGTTTTGGTAGCTGATTTGGCCCGCCTGAGAAATTTTGCCCAATTGGGAGATTCAGCCATAGACTGAACAGGCAACAGTCCTCAACCATGCTGGACACAGCTGCCTCCAGTTAGTAAGTCTGTTGTGGTAAGGGGGAAGGAAGAGGCATGGTGGTGGGGCAGATCAATGCCCCCACAGCAAGGGAGGGATTGGGGCTGGGGCCAGGACAAGCTGCCCAGGTGGGGTGGGGGGATGTGGGACTTGGGGAGAGGGGCTTCTGCCACTGCACTGCTGCAGGCTGCCGGTCTGGGAGCTGCTCGTCTGGTGGCTCCTCCAGTGGCTCTTCTGCTGGTCTGGGAGGGCATGGGAGTGGGCATGTGTCGCTGGATCTGCATGGAGTGGGCTGGGCTGGGGTGTGCTCCGGGAGACTAGTCCCAGCCACCCACTGCCAGGCTGCGCTCTGTGGGGTAGGCAGAGCCAGGGCTGCGATCTGAGCGCCTATCTCCAGCCACAGCCCAGAGCGCTGCCTTGGCTCCACCCACCCTGCAGAGCATAGTGGAGTGGGGATTGTGGGAGGGCTGCAGCCACCCTAAAATTCCCCATTGCCCCTGCTGTTGGCCCCGCTCTGTCCCGATCTGGGTGCATGCACTTACCCCCATGCCCTGCCACTGCTCACCCAGGTGGGGCGAAGCCGTGGCTTGCCTGGGAGGCACAGGGAGCCTGGAGTGGCATCTGCCACTGCATGCCACTTGTCTGAGGCAGCACAGTGGCACCATCCCACACCTCCCCACCCTCGCTGGGCGAGCGGCAGGAGGGCATAGCCCTCGCTCCCAGTGCCTTATGCCACTTGTCAGGAGCCCAGCCCAGTCCACCCCACATAGATCCAGGGGTACACGCCTGCTCCCATGTCTTCCCAGACTGGCAGCGAGAGCCGCTGGAGGAGCGACTGGAAAAGTAGCTCCCAGACCAGCAGCACGCGGCGGCGCACAGTGGCAGGAGCCCCACTTCTGGAGTTGTGCACCCCCCGCCCCAGTTGGGCAGCTTGTCCTAGCCCCAATCCTTTCCTTGCTGTGGGGGTGTTGGTCTGCCCCGCTCTCCATACCCCTTCCCCCACCCCTCCGCCCACCACAACAGACTTACCAGCTGGAGACAGCTGTGTCCGTTGTGGTTGAGGACTGATGCCTGTTTAGTCTATGGCAGAATCGTGCCGAATCTTTGAATCTGATTTGGCTTAATCGAATTGGGAGAGTGACTTGAATCACTGTCCCTCCGAATCGGCCAAATCCGAATCAAATACTTGCCGCTTCGCACAGGCCTAATGTGCATGTGCAGCTGGGGCGAATGAAGTTTGTAGACTTACTGCCTATTATATGGTTACCTGTGCTGGCAGGGGCCTTGACCTGATGACCAGGGATCCTGTTTTCTTTGTTTAAAAATCCAAAATTCTATGATAAAAAGATCCAAAATGTTCTGATTAAAGACCCCCCAAATCTGCGTTTTCGGCTATTAAAATGAAATACCACTAATATATATATATCAGTTGGACACTATTTTATTGACATATTTACAATTTTAAAGCAATTTGAAAGTCTACCAGTTCCTCAATCATTATAATAAAATAAATTCTAAATACCTATATACATTTCGGCATTTGATTTTTGGGGTTGGTTTTTTTTTCCATGGAAAATTAGAGCTCCCCCCGCCCCCTTTGTTCACCAGGAGGTTGATGCCCCTGCAGCTGTCCCCCCTTATCCCCCCACTGCTTTGTGGTGCTGAGCAGCCCTGATAGGCCAGTGCTCTGTGCCTGCCCATGCTGTTACCCTCACTCCGAAGCCACAGCCCCGCTAGCCCTTTTGGTGCCACTAACTCCCAACCTGCAGCCCCCCAGTCCTGCCAGTGCCCCTCACTCCTGACCCACAGCCCCACTGTTCCCTCTGGGGCCCCTCACTCCTGACCTGCAGCCTCCTGCTCCCCCCCCCAGCTGCCAGGGCTCCCCTCCTTGAATGCCCTCCTTCAAGGGGGGCCTCTGTGGCCCAGCAGGCAGGACCTGGCGCAGGAAGGCAGAGCGGGGCAGGGAGGCTTGGTGAAGTCACTGCCAGGAGCCCCGCAGCAGCAATGTCGCTGCGGCAAGGTGCTCCCTGCCTGCCCAGCAGCAGTGGAGGTGGCGGCACAGAGTTCTGCTCCTCTGTTGCTGCCGGGTGGGTAGAGGAAGCCTGCCCTTGGCAGCACAGCTGGCACAGGACTCCCGGCAGCAGTGGTGTGGCGGCAGCACTGAACCTCCCTGCCCTGCTCCTCTTCCCCCCACGGATACTGCCTTCTGGGCTGTGGAGGCCCCCAGTGGGAGGACAGCAGGACAGGGATCCCTGAGCCCTGCAGTGGCCAGCCCGCATCCTCCTCCTTCACCCTGCATGCAAGTCTGGAGGGATGTGGAACCCCCCTCCCCCCCGGGCCCATATCCTGGTTTCCAGGAGCATGCACAGTGGCAGGCAGCCAGCCCCCTGGATGAGCTGTCTGTGGCTGGCCTGCTCCTTCAGCTGGGTCCTGTGGCCATGCATTTTTGTCTGGGCCCCAGGCAGTGTCCCCAGACCCAGCTGCCAACCCTGCCCCATAGCCTCCCTACCTATGGCTGCCACAGTCTGCCCTCCCCCACCCTACATCACCTATACCTCTTCCTCCTGCCCCCCCCCCCAACTTACCTGCAGGCAGCTGGGGGAGTTTTTCTTCACTTCTGCCTGGCTGTATTACTGGTGACGTGCATATGCGTGTGCATACACATTCATGTAGTGCCCTCTGCATCCCGCTGCCTCTAGCCCCAAGCAGCCCCTTCCTTGCAGGCTGGAACTGTGCTAGCCTGAAAGTGGAAATGTGTTATTCTCCTTTAAAAGAAAAAAAAACATGTTTTTCCATGGCAAACGGAAAACCTAGATTCCCACTTATGGCTCCCATGGTTTCCCTTGGTGTTGTATTCTTATTTTCACCCCATGCAGGCTTTTCCCAGTGCTGTCCCTGTCTTTCTCTTTAGTTAATTCCCTCCTAACAAAACCCTGCCAAAAGGAATTAAATAATACCCAAAAGAAGTCCTAGAACCAACATGACTTTTGAAAGCCAGTTGTGCTGGCTGTATATTTCTTTTCTTTCCTTTCTTTTTTTTTTTTGGTTTTATCTGTTTAAAATTGCAAGCCTTTTTTGAAGTAGTGACTCTTATTCTGTATACCTGGCATGTGGACCTCTTGTTTTTGCTTGGCCAATCATTATGAAAAAAAAAAGCAGAATAAATGTGCACCTTTGCTACTGGTTGTGCAGCCATGATAGTTCAGAGAATACAAGAGAAGCGCTTCTTGTCTACCTTGGCTGGGATTTTCAGAGGAGCCTAAGGGAGGAAACCACTCATTTTCCAGTGAAATGCAGTGAGATTAAGTGCTTAACTCCATTGCTCCCATTCAAAGCATCTCAACCTAATTCTACAAATAGTTGAAGATTGTAGACAGCAGTAAAGGGGTATAACTAGGTATAATAAGAGAAAATTTAGAAAAGGAAAATCAAATATCTGAATATTGGAAAAAATACCTTGACAGTGAAATGTATTTGCCTGGTGCACAGTTTCCCATGGGAAGTAGTGGTGGCCCCATTGTCTGGAACGTGTAAGATCAAACTGGCCAAAACACAAGTAGTTTAGGGAACACTTGTGCATTGGCAGGAAAACAGAATGGATGATGTAATGTAGGTTTCTTTCATGGTTGAATTTTCTGATTCAAGCAATTTAGGAAGAGTTTCCCCATCTCTGCTTAGGTTCACCGAGGGAATATGAGAGTCATTCCTATTGGGAAAAGGCCAGGAGAGCCAGGGAAGGCTTAACTCTTTCTTGTCCATCTTCATTTGAAGCTGAAAGGAATTTCATTGGTACTTGGAAAAATGGGTGTTTGGTTAGTTCATTGACTCAGCTTATGGTGCATCTTTCCGACCACTTCAGTGCTTCCTAAGTCTTCTGAGCGGTGTGTGAAGTGACCCAGATTTATTCATCCCATTGGTAACAGGAAGGCCATTTCATTTGGATTCCTCTTTAAGGTGGACTGGGTCAAAAGAGTTGCTTTTTCTGAGAAACGGATGGGGGCAAAAGGCAGCCAGTCTGAGAATCACAGTACAGAACCAAAACTGTGTAATCTTAGGGGCTTGCCTGCATAGGGATATATCTCTCACTTAAGAATATTTAAATAGGTAATGGGAGAGGGGACTGAAACAACCTTTGGAGGTAGGAGTCCTCAGCTGTCTGGAGATGTTCCTAGTTATACTGTCACTTTGTCCTGAATCTGTTCTTCTGGACTAAAATAAATGATATAATCACTGAAATATCTTATTTCCTTAGTGTCTTTCATTCTGAATGGTATTAAAGCACTTTTTAAAACTTCCTGTGTGGATAAATCTGGGCACACATTAGTAAAACCTCCTCTGGGCTGAAATGCACACCGCAACACCTTCCAGCAGTTTAGGTAATCATTTTCATTCCTGAAAGCCCTGTTCTGATGTGATTGGTCCATGAAGTAGCACAAAGAAAAGGAGCCTTGTAGGGAGGAGGTGCCTTGCCTGTACATGGAGTCAACATCCGCAATACTGAGAAAACTGACTGAGCAGAACCAATAAGGGCCTGCTGCGTGCCACAGGGGAGGAGAGCTGATCTGCATGGTCCTAGCTCTGCTTTGCCAGAAGAGGGCATCCAATGCATAGCAAGTTCTGAATGCTGCTGTGGAAACAAATCCAGACTAAGACACCAGAGCTATATCTGGCTACCAAATGGATGTACAGAGGAAGTGAAGGGTAGGAACACAGATTCCTCCTTCCTTTCCTGAAAGCCATGCCCGTTTGCTGAAAGCAGGCCCTTTAGACTCCTCTCACTACATCTCTGTGACTGTTTTCCTTTGGTAGGAACGTCAGGTTTGGGGACATGGACAGTAGAGTCTGGAAGCTGGCTATGCTTGTGTAAGGGCTAGCAACAAGGAAGTGGGAAAGGGCATGATAGAGTTGGTGAGCCAGCATCTAGTGAGCACTTAGTTATGCTGATAGCTCTCTGGTGATGTTTAGCTGGCCGCCGTTAATAAGAGAAAATGTAATGTCGGGGATAAGAGAATATTTCAATTGGCTCCATACAGCGCAGGGAGGCCTCCATGTAGGCGCTGTGTGTGTTATAAGGTGAAGAGAAGTTGACCATCTCCATGTAGTCTTCCATTAGTAAAGTATGGAGGCCAAGGTACAATCTCTATTCTGTTCCTGAATGCTTCATATCTGAGGTACTAGACAAAGTGGAAAATAGAAGAGGGCTTTGCAAAGGAATGTCGGACATGGACAATTTACCTTTTGTGGGAGCAGGGTCTGTCTGTCATCACTGCCATTCTGAACTTAGCAGGACCTTGATTTAAGCCTGCAGCAGCAGCAGCAGCAACGTTGGCATGTGCTGTCACACACTATTCTTGCTCAGTGTTGCATATAGAATTGAAGAGTCACTTGCTGATCTTATCTGAGTACATTTTTCTTCAGGCCCCTGTGCACTCTGTTTTCCCTAGAGACTGTTTAGAGAGCACCTAGCCCTTCTTGTAAAATCTGCATGCAGTCGTCTATTACAGCACTGGTATAAATGGAGGACAGGAATCTCTCTCTCCTGCCCCTTCCTCAACTTTGACTTTGGCTAAATCAGGGTGTGCTTACATGGTGCAAGGCAGCTCCAGGCAGATACCTAAGTTAGTTCTCAAACTGGAAGCACTATAGCCAGGTTTGCATGGCACTGCACCCAGGTTGATCAGTCCTACTGAGAAATGGGGCTAATTAACCCAGGCAAAGTGCTGCAGGAACACAGCTATACTGCTTCCAGTTCAGACACATTTTAATTAGCCCAGACATAATTCATGAATACAGTGGTACTTCTTCTAGTCCAGGAGCTGGTATGCAGAGAGCTTACTCAGATATGTCTGCTTAGTGCTGCTTTTGCAAAGTGTACTCATTCTCTTACCCTTCGATTTATTCAAGACCAGCAGGGCCTGATAGAAATTTATCCAGGAATTCTTACTGAATGAGCCAAAGCAATCTCTGAACCATTAGCAATTATCTTCAAGAACTCATGGACCCTGAGAGAGGTTCTAAAGGGCTGGAGAAGGGTAACTATAGAGCACCCTTTTAAAGGGTGGAAAAAGTGGATCAGGGAATTAAACTGACTGGCTATAACTTCATTACTTGACAAGATATTGAAGTCATTACTAAACAATCAGTTTGTAAGCACCTGGAGGTTAATAAGGTGCTAGTAAATAGCCAGTGTGCATTTGTCAAGAGCAAATTATGTCATACTGATCTAATTTCCTTCTTTGACAACGTAACTGGCCTAGTAGGAAGGGAAAGCGTAGATATTCCTTCTCAACCTCTCTGGCTCAGATCAAGTATAGTACTCAGGTAAACGTAGATTGCATTTTTAATTAAATGGCTAACACTGCTTTACCACCCCGCAATTATATACCAATGTGGTTTCCATGTGCGGGGTCCTGTTCCTCTCATAACTCTACCATCCTGTATATTTTTAAAAATATTTTAACATTTTCATAACAAAGCTTTTAATAACTTCAGTAAGACTTCTAGTACAGTCTCATGTGACATTTACGTTAACTAGGAAGATGTGGTCTAGATTAAATTTAATAAAAGGTGTGTGCGTAACTGGTTGAAAAGCCATACTCATGCTAATTACCAATTTGCTTTTAAACTGGGTGGACATCTCAAGTGGAATATTGTACTGGGACAATACTGGGCAGACATCTCAAGTGGGATATCGTTGTAGAGAGCAGGACTGCAGACAAGAATCTGGGGGTTATAGTGGATCGTAGATTACATACGAGTCAACAATATGATGCTGTAGTGAAAACGCAAATTCCTTTCTAGGATGTACTAATAGGAGTGTCATGTATAACACATTTGAGATAATTACTCCATTTTGCTTGGCAGTTGTGTTGGCACACCGTGTTCAATCTTTGGTGCCACAATTTAAGAAAGGTATAGAAAATAGAAGAGTCTAGAGGAGGGCCTGAATATTTTTAGTCTTTCTGACTTTATTTAGTCAGAAAGGATTATCGGTTCAAGTATGATAGCACTCTTCAGCTATGCATAAGGTTATTGTGGAGAATGGTAATTAATTGTTTTCCACGTCCACTGAAGGTAAGACGAGAAGTAATAAGCTTAAATTGCAGCAAAGATGATTTAGGCTATATATTAGGAAGAATTTTCTAACTAAGTATTTTTATGATACTGTGAACTGTCTGAAAATAGTTGCCTCTGTCTCCATCATGATAGCCATTACAGATCGTCTTGGGAATGACATTGAGGTCTTAGGTCCTTCTGTCTGTCTCCAAAATTGTAATACTGGAAGGCTCTTCTGGCTGACACGTGATGTGTCCATCCAGGTGCCAAGCAGCTGGGGGCCCATTCTTTGTGACAGCTGTCCCACAACTTCATGTTTTTTTCCTTGGCTGACTTAATACCCAAGGGATGAAGGAAGCTTTGGATGCCAAAGACAGGCCTTTCCTCTGCTGCACACTGATAAGCTGAGCCAGGATGTGAGCCCCAGAAATCTGCTTAGTTACATGACTTCCTGGAAGGGTTCTGCGGCCAGGACTTCATCTCTTTCTCTCTCAAAAAAAAATCTTGTTACAAGCAGAAGACTGGACTAACAGTCTTCGTTATTAGTATTCCATTAATCCAAAGATCTGTACCGATTACTTTAACTTGTGTACTATTAGGACTTGATGCGGGGGTCGCAACATTAAATTGTTCCATTATTTCCTACTTTCTCTCTCTCCCACTTTGTGCTGTAGCAGGACTCTGAGTGAAACAAAAAGGAATTTTCCTAATCACTACTATCCTGACGACCTTCTCCCCTCCACCTTCATTAATGAGGAACTCTAGATTTACTTAACAAGGATGGTGCAGTTGAGGATCCTTTCTTCAATGAGTAAGCAGATGCTTCCTTATGCAAGGATGGTGGGCAGAGGTTGTTTATACTCTTCCCATTGAGTGCGAAGCATCTCAGCAAATAGAGTAGGATCTAGAATAACATTACCTGGAGCAAGTGTTTACCAAATGGATTCTGATCCCCAGAGGATTTTGGGTTGGGGGGGGGCAAGGGACAGAAGTGGGGATGCTTGATTCATTGCATTAGTAGATTAATCGTCAATGTCCTGGGTTAATAACTCTTCTAGTTTTCCCAGTGGATCTAACCAATGTATTTCTGCACAGGTCAGGCACTATACATCTGTGTTAAAGCTTCCACAGCAAGACATTCTGATACTGTGGGAGACATCAGCAGAAACAGCAGTATTTTCGGAGGGATAGGAGGTTATACGGACTTTTGAGAAGTCCTGTTTAGATGCTGTTAGTGGGAATGATGCAGGTTGTGAGAGTTTTTTAATTCTGCCGCCATTTTGATGGAGGTAAATGTATAGTTTGAGGAGCGTGGTCTGCAGTGCTAATATGATGTTTGAATGTTGTTTTTTTTATTTCTTTGTTTTGTATTAATTGCTAGCGAGATTGTGTTTTGCAAAAAGTCTGTAATTGGAGGACAAGGGCTCTCTTTCTAATAAAGGTCAGAGGCTGCTGTCTCCAGGGGCCAGTGGTAGAATGAACAGAACTGTCTGACAGATTTTAGCCGAAAACCTGAGCAGATGCCATGCTGTTATTTACCGAGGGGGTCCCATGACCCATCTCTTCCCCCCCCCCGCCTCCCTCTTCAGTAGGCTAGCCAATCACTGGGGAGTGGATTTAGCTGCCGCTGCTGCCGCCCACACAGGAGAAGGCTTGTAGCTCTTGGCAGTTTTAGCAGGAGTCTGTGTCTTTAACTCTTCGGTGCCTGTAGATCATGATGAGCTGTTTTCTGTTGCCGGTTTGGTGCGGCACTGCATTCACTCTGCCAGTTAATACAGTTTTTTATGAAAGGATTGGTTTTGATTAATCCAGTTGGAATT
This sequence comes from Crocodylus porosus, assembly GCF_001723895.1. Taxonomy (NCBI): domain Eukaryota; kingdom Metazoa; phylum Chordata; order Crocodylia; family Crocodylidae; genus Crocodylus; species Crocodylus porosus. The sequence continues at coordinate 50,284,593 of NW_017728931.1, read as the reverse complement.
CCAAAAGGCTTGTAATGATGCAAAGCTTAAGAAACTGCCAGCTTGTGTATCCTAACCTCTGCTCTTCAGCTTTGTCATTCCTCTGTTAAAGGTAGCATGCCCAGGTTACTCTTTTGCACAAGTTTACAAAGCTGCAGTGGACAACGCTTACTACTTGAATCTCTCCTGTTTTTGAGGCATCTGTCACCCTGGCTTCTAGATGCACTTTGCCTATGTTCAAATGGCACTAAACGGTTTTATGCAATAGGAGTCAAGTATTCTCCAACCCTTTGAAGCAGCTGGCTCTGATCCTTTGCAGGGACCCAGGAAGACTGATAGCAGACAAATGTAGGATTCTGTGGCTTTCTGCTGAAAGCCGGGATAAAGAGAGGTCTTATGTGTTGTCATATATATAGCCAGTTTTGGGCTTTCAAGTATTTGTAGCAGAAAGGAATGTCAGAGCTGAGGACTGTGCTTTGACAGTGACCCTGCCCTTGACTCCTAAATTTCCCCCTGGGGGGACAGAGCTGATACATTCCTTGTGAGAGCAGTTGTTGGGGTGGGCATAGGAGACAGTCCAAATTGTATCGAGTGCTCCATATGGAACCAGTAACCTCAATTTTACTCAGAAATTAATTTAATTGCTATACGATATGCAACATGGGTATAACATTTTATTTCTGGTCTGTCATACCTAAAGGGCAAGTAGTTGTATTTAGTGCAGTTCAGAGCTTTTGCATGTCCTTTGTATTTGGTATCCGGGTAGAGCTAATTTTATCTGTGTACATATTTTGAATATGTGATATGTTCCAATCACGGAGGTTTCTAGGCAGCACTAATCCAGGCTTGTAAAGATACTAGCATAGATAACTATGGTGAGACTTGTATCTGAAAGGAAGGGGTGCATTCTCTTGATCATACAAGGATTTAAAAAAAAAAGGCTTTTCTAGTTGCTGTTGCTATCTGGGAATTCAGCTGCAGAGAGAAGTATAATATTTTCAGATTTCAGACTCCTTTGATTAGAAAGGGAATGCTTCCAACTGAGGTAGCACTGGCTGTCTAAAGGCTTTTCTACACTTGAAATTTAATTTGGATTAAAGTAGCATGTGAACTGAAAGTGCATTCTGGAAAAATACCAAGTGTCAACAGGCCCTTATTTGTTGGTTCATCACATCTAGCCATGTTGGCTAGTATTACTTTCATTTTGTATGGTATACAGTAGTATCTTTAACAGGCACTGGGAAAGCCTGGGAATTGCTGTCTGTTTCCTGTGGAAGTGACTAACCAGAATCAGCAATGTCATGAGCCATTATATCTCTGCATATTCACATATGCCAGGAGTGATCAGAAAGACCAACAAGACTGGGTCCTGTAGAACTCCACAGCCTTGTACTTCTTTTGGCTTATGGATAGGGACATACCTAAATCATGCCAGAAGTGCGCTGCACAGCGGCTCCTTTAATTTTGCTCTTTTTGCTGTGTGGCACCCCCCACTGCTGATTGGTCAGGGGACCCTGGTAGTCTTGCGACTCGCTGCTTGCTCCTGATCAGCTGGGAGACAAAAACCATAGTTTGAAATATGCTGTGGTTTTTGCCTGCTGCTGATTGGCCAAGGGGCCCTGGCAGCCCTTCTGCTTTTTACTGATCAGCCGGGAGGCAAAAACCACGGCATATTTAAAACCGTGGTTTTTGCCTCCTGGTGAATCAGGAGCGAGTGGTGAGTGATGTGGCTACCAGAGTCCCTTGGACAGCAGCGGGGTTGGGGGGAGGAGGGGAGGGCCCATTTCTGGCACAATGTAAGTTGATTCCTACTAATGGATCTTGGGTCAGCTTACAGCGGTAGTGAAGGCTAAGGATGTGGTAGTCATTGGGGACCTGAACTTCCCGGACATCTGCTGGGAAGAGCAGTCAGCCAGGTCTGACCGCTCACGTAGGTTCTTAGCCAGAATGCAGTACCTCCATCTAACCCAGGAGGTGCACAGCCTCACCAGGGGAGACGCCTTGTTGGACTTAGTGCTGGCCATGGGTGATGACCTGGTGAGGGGGCTGCGGGTGCTCGACCACCTGGG
>NW_017728931.1:50262166-50282534 GCF_001723895.1 Crocodylus porosus | reverse complement strand
GCCGGGGTCGTTTGACCCCAGTACTCTTTCCTGCCATGGCAGGGGGTCGGACTAGATGATCTGCTCAGGTCCCTTCTGACCCTAGAAACTGTGAAACTATGGATAAGTGCTTGGTGGAAGTTTTTCATGAATAGTATCGGGATCTCTGTGCTCTACTAGTCTTGATACCAAAAGCAGATCTAGAGTTGGTTCACTAACATGAAGGCCTAAAGACTTTTGGCCTTTATGTGTTCTGTTGTACTGAGGAGCCAGTCGGCTAGAACTACGTTGTACAGGGAGCCAGATGAATAATCCAGTCAGGTCATGGTGATGCAGCCGTGGTCATGTCTGTACTCATTCAGAATGAGATCACGAATATAATTGATTTTTTTGACAGCTGACCTTGCACTGATCAGCATGAACTGGAGTCTGGGATATTGTATTTTGTAATGAAGTTTTCCAGCAGCATTTGTCTCCTGGAGGACTCTTACATCTATTTTTGCCTCTTGCCTTATGCTTTATTAATGCCTCTTACATTTGGACTAATCCCCTTTTGGTCTTTTTGTATGTGATTTGGGAACTGTCAATATACGCATCACAAGGTTTTTCATTCTAGTTCTATTTATGGCAATCTCCCCTTGATTTTTCTTGACTCCGATGCTTTGAAGATACCAAGTGTTCCCCTTACATTTGGCTTTCCTTCTCCCACCCCTACTTAATGTATTGATGTTATGTTTCAGGGAAGCCTTTTAACAGTTAGTCTAGTTTCAGCCTTCATTCAGGTGATTCTCTTGAGATCCCATCAGCATTTCCCTTTAATTAACTGGAAAAGCCATTCCTTTCTTTTCTATAAATTGCATATTGGTGTGCCAGGCTCTTCAAGATTTGCTCATACCAGAACCTTGGAACTGCATTCCACTGGCAAATACAGGGTAGCAACTCTAGACAATGTTGTCTTCAGGTAATGTGTCTTTTAGGACTTTATTGAAATGTTTTCTTTCACAAAGGATCAACAGAAAAAAAGATCATTAAGGTAAGGTGGTAAAGAAAAAGGATTAGAAGAGCTATGACAAAGCAGTTCAAATGGCCAACCCTGTGCAATGCCGTGTTTATTGGCTTGTTTGGTTCCCGTGCTCTCAGGTTTATTTGAAATCTACCAATGGGCATTTTTTAAACTTTGGATCTCAGAAAAGAGAGAACTCATTGCATTCAGATCTGTTCAGCTGACCAAAGGATACTTATGGTTAAAGAACAAAACTATTGTATCTAGTGACTTCCATATCCCAAGGCTTGTAAGTTGCTTTATAAAACATGGTGAATCAAATCCCAGCAGTGCAGGGCCTCCCCAGGTGAACAGAAAATTTGTTAAGGTTTCAGTACCCCAATGTTGTCTGGGAATTCATTTAATTGTAAAAACTTGGCCAAATCAAGAGAGTACCCCTTGTTTTTGAATGATGCACTGACTTCTTTAGCTTTGTATTACACAGAAGCCAGATGCAGTTCCAGTATTTTTGTTCTTTAACCATAAGTATCCTTTGGTCAGCTGAACAGATCTGAATGCAATAAGTTCTCTCTTTTCTGAGATCCAAAGTTTAGTAAATTCCCATCAGTAGATTTCAAATACACCTGAGAGCACAGGAACCAAACAAGCTGATAAACACGGCATTACACAGGGTTGGCCATTTGAATTGCTTTGTCATAGCTCTTCTAATCCTTCACACTGGGTAGAAGGCAATGCCTTGGCTTATTAGTATATGGCTGTTGTGGGCAGAAATGAGAATTCTGATGCCCCTCCTGCCTCCCCCGGTGCCCTGATCACAGCCCAAATTCAATGGATGATCTCAGTGCTTTCTGTCATGGATTACTTTGGACTGTCCTGTTGCATTTGTACAAGGGAGAGAGGGAGAGACTGAACTCTTCTTGCTAGTAGTTTAAAAGAGCACAGCCTCTCCATCACTCAGAACTCCTGCATCTCAAGCCACTACCCTGACTCCATCTCTCTGACCTGGCCAAGGCTGCTATTTTGGAGCACAGGTAACCACTTCATAGTCGAAGTTGTTACGGTGTTTCCATTTTATTGAACTAGAGTTAAGCCTCCTGTCTAAAATCTGCAAGCAAATGCATGTCTACCTCAGCATTGGCATGTTAAAATCTGGGGCAAGGAAAGAAAGTTTCCACCTATTGTCAGTTAAATCAGACATGGTTCCGACTGGAGACACTGAAAATAGATGAGTTCAAATACGGTTCTAATAGTTTTTGCTGCTTCAAAGGAAAAAAATGGCAAGAGATCAAATTTAATATTCTGGACTCCCCCAATAAAGATATTAAACATAGGATTAAAGTTTAATTAAATTCCAGTGCGGAAAAACAAGAACAAGATTTAAATAGCAACATCAGAACCTCCTGCCCATCCTAATGTCCCATTTTTGTGGGATCTTTGGATACATTAAGGCTCTGACTTGATGAGGAGGGACCAGAGCCTGAGTTTAGATGGATGGAGGGCCAACCTTTTGGACAGGCATGCCACAAATTAGCTCCATACTCTCCCCATCCTCTGCTTGTTCTGCTGCTCTAGTTTTTGCTCCCTACCTTATCTGCAGCTGTGCTCCCTGCCCCTTCTTTGATCTGCTGCTTGCAGCATGCAGAAGCTTCCTTTGCTACTTGTGGTGACACGCATGCTTCAGGTTGGTCATCCCTGGTTTGTTTAGACAATGGAAAACAGAAATGGGGAGGCAGCAGAGCAGGGCAGACTCCTCAGCAGGGTGTGGAGCCTGTGGGATTCTCTCCTCCTCTTTCACATTGAGATTCCAGGAGTGGGAAAGTGGGTTTCTAAAGTTAAGAAGAAGCACCAGAGCCCCAAAAGACTAGCAGGTTGTGGGGGCAGAAGTTTCAGACTTAATTCTCTAAGGGTCATGGTAGGGACCATGAGCCTCCTAAGGACCACAGTGATGGCTTGAACAATATGGGGCAGAGGATGGAGTGGGAGGGGTGTCAAAAAACTAGCGGGGCTATATGAGAATGTGTGTTGAGTATCTGTGTCAGGCTTTGTGATGCTCACACAAGAAGGCTGAGGCAGGTGCTCAGTTGAACCCCTGCTCCTGTGCATCTTTCAAGTTAAAAGCATAGAAGTTTACAATGAAGGTACTCAGCTAATTATGCTGGTACAGACACCATCACATCTTTCAGCTTGGGTAAGAATCCAACACATGCACCCCAGAACAGGAGTTATATAATTTATTTCCATGTATCTAAATGTTTGCATTTTTTGGATAATGTTTACCTTCTAAGTCTGAATTTCCTGGGTTTACTGTTATATTGCACTTTCAATCTTAATTTCATTTTGCAATATAAGTTTGTCTGGGAATAATTATGAAGTCTCTGCTGGAATTATAGTCACCCTGCTACAGCTAGTCATTTTGGAGTGACAATAACCCCCAAATTGGTGTTTTTAAATATACTTGTGTAGTTTGGGAGGAACCATGGAAAGCTTTGTTTTTTTCAAGATTTGATTTCTCTTCTTGCCATAGACTTCAGCTCAAAGGACAATGCTCTGAATTGAGACCTTTTGAAGTTTATTTAAGGGCAGAAAGTTAATTACTTGGTGTGGTCAGTGGCAGGAAAATCTACAGTATTATTTCTGAAAATTATTTGTTCCATCTGCATGTCAGGGTGTTTCTGCTGCTTGGATTCTTTCTCTCTCTCACTCTATTCTTTTAGTCATAAAGTAACTCCTAGTAGCTTGCTTTTTTGGAGGTAATCTGCTTTCAGAAGTCTACTTCTGTATAGCCAAGGGTACCTACCAGAGAGAACAGGCAATCCTGTTTTACAGTAACAAAATGGGTTGCACTGTAACGAAAAAGGTTTTCTCTTGTAACATGCCAGCATTTGGCTGATTTGTTTGGCAAGACATCCAAAAAGGACCTTGGCTCTTTTCCTGGTGGCTTAGTGATACACATTTTCTTTTCCTTTTCCTCCTGTGAACAGGATGGTGCAGAAAATAAATATTCCCAGGTGCTTCTGGATTTGAGATGGGATCTACCTTGTTGCTTCATACATTTTGATCTCCACAGATAGTGCAGGAATCCTGTGAAGAGGGATTCACAGCAAATATCTAACGCTCTGTTCTAAGGTTAGAGTCTCTAGCAGTACCCAAAGGAGTAAACCAGCCTCCAAAAAGATCCACTTATCTCCTTAGGAACTGTAAGCGTGCCCAGAGTTGCCTTCTACATCTACCCCGGTGATAGTTCCCAGCCCCATTTGTAATCTTCTTAAAAAACTGAGCGCCTCTGATTCACACATTTTGTTGCTGGGACATTCTGACAGAGTCAGATAAGCCCTGGAACACAACCATTTACTTACAGAAATTTCCCTTTGACAATTGCAAAAGCGTGTCTCCCTTCCCGTGTCCACTGAGACCTTTGTAGATGGTCCTTGAAGTATTTATCATGGTGGAACGATGAGCGAGTCTCCATCCTTGATTTGGTATCTGATTTCTGCATAAACTGTGGAATGCTTTGTCTGAGCCTTGACTTGGGAAATAATCAGTTTCCCTGGTCTGAAGCAAAACACCCCTGTTCTTTAATAACTGCCCCCCCCCGGCCTCCCAATTTGAAAAAAACTCCCGCTTCCAGATTGGAGAAAACAACACTGTGTAGACATGCTAGCAACTTAACAACATTTGCTAATAACAATTGGACATGGTTATCCTTTTTGAATTACTTTAACAATTTATTCTATAAGAGTATAGGCAAGGAAGCCATTAGCTACCAAAAGCAGTTGCTTTTATGACCAGAATCTTTTATCCCCATTCTCTGTTTAAACATCAGCAGCACCTGGCTGAAAGAGCCATTTAATCCCATATTTCCTTTTGTGTCATCTTTACCATGCTGACCTCTGTTTGGTCCATTTTCATGCTCTGCTCTCCTTTGAACTGCATTGGACTGTTATTTTGGGCTGATGCTTGGTAAGTTTCTGAATAGGAGCCCTCAAGAAAAATCCAGATGCTGGGAGAAGTGATGTTGATTTGATCAGTGGCAGAATCTCCTTCACTTACTGAACCTATGCCTTGATACAGTGTTGTGGGGCTACTGATAGAAATGCTACTTTTTGGCTAAGGCTTTTGTCTGCTCTATAAAAATAACCTCATCAGGGGACCTGGTTACAACAGACTTGTACTTTTGACCTGGTTACAGCATGATTAAAACGTGTAGAGTATATACAGCCTATCAGCATTTTAAATAGGTCATGCAGTTGGGCTAAAATGGTAGACATGCCCAAATGAGTACACCTGGGCATATGCAAAGCTTTCTTCTGATTTAAATAACCTGCTTACAATTTGATTGGGTTCCTTTTATTCTGTGCATTTTAACCAGATCAGATAATGATAATTCTGTACGCTAGCACTCTGATGCAATTATGTTTGAAGAGGTGTGAAGAGGCTTTAAAGCAAAGGCTTTTACCACTCCTCCTCATTAAAATATTCCATATGATTATAAAAAAGTGCTAATGGTGATAACGTCTTTTGCTTGGCCAAATTCCAGTTGGATAATTTCTTTTAGAATGCATCTACACGTCACCCTACATCACCGTAGCAATGTGCTATGTCACTGTACAACCCGCTATGGAATCATGCAAGTCTACCTGTGATCAGCAGCTACTTTGCCCTTGTGGTGCGTTCCCCCATTTTATCATGTTGCTATGACGAAGTAGCAGCTAAAACCAACTGTGTGCTATGTGCATGGTGCAGCATGGGTGGTTACTGTGCTGTGCTTTACTACTTTCAAAAGAAAGTACTAAAGTACAGCGCAGTAACAATATCACTGTAGGGCAACCTGTAGACTCACCTTTATAGTATCAAATGCATGTGGCATTCCTTAATCTCATCTTGAAATATTGAGGATTGCTACTGTGTGGCGTTAAAACACCTGCTGGGATTCACGCCAGGGATATCTGGATTTTACTAGCAGCGAATTAAGTGTTTGGGGATTTTTCATGCTGAAAATTTACCAGATAAATATAAAATACATACTTGCTTGGTCAGCTTTTCAATCAGTGCTCACATATCATTTCTCTTATTAACTTGTAGATTTTCCTCCTGGGGAATTGCGAGGGGCAGGGGGAAAGGAGGCTGTGTGGTTTGTTGGTTAGAACCCTGGTATCTGGCTCTGCTCCCTGAGTGTTGCCGTCTTGTAGCATGGCCTTGTACCTTTATTATTACTCTTTATTACGCTGCCAGTATAGCTCTAGAGCAATCCCTATGGTAGAACAGGTTATCTTCTGCTCAGGTTCTAACACAGTTAAAGTTGTGGTTTTTGCAGATGGAGTCTAACAGTTTGAGTCCATGTCTTTTACCCAGGTAAATGAAAACAGTTCACACAACAGATTTTAACTGGGTTGAGAGTGCAGTCATACAGAAACTGGGGCCCGTGATGTGGTTCTATTTATAGCATAGACAATCCCTTAACTTTTTCTGTGCTTCCATTTCTACATCATTAAAGTGGATAGGAGGGGAAATTACTGATATCATTCTACTTCTCTGGGGATATCATTCCAACAAATCACTTGCTTCTGGGTTTCAGCTGTGTAATGGAAGAACTGTAGAAATCCCTAGGCTCTTAAGACTTTGGGTCTTTCAGTAAGCTGGAAACTGCCCAGGTTGATGTTCTCTAATCTCCAAGAGGTGCTTATTCACCATTCAGAGAGGGAACCAGCTCTATGCTAGAACCCCTGCCTCCCTATAAATGCTGACCTGAGGCTATATTAAGGAAAGGTAAACAGCAGTACTTGGCAGATGAGAAACATGAAGAGTAAGTATTTTGAGAAGGATACTAAGAGAAAAGTTAAAAATAAAGCTATGATAGGAAACAATAATGAAGCCAATATTGACAATACAAATAGAAGTTTTCACTTATAAAACATATGCAATGAGACTAAGGTGCATCCAAGCAGAGAGAGTAATATAGGCAGCTTTAAGCTGCATCTAAAACAGCTGATAATACCAAACAGCTTACAAATAAGGGACTAACTACATTGTGGACAAAGAACTGGACATAAGATTCCCACAGTGGTTGTAATGTCAAATACATATGTAATATAACCTCCCTATATCTATTTGATATTTCCCTTTTTAAATGTTAGTTGTTTTGCTTACAGTGCTGCCCTTTTAGCTTATTTTCATCTGATTATCCACTGTGATTCCCCATATCCTTTTTGCAGCTTCCCAAGGTAGAGTGCCTCATGTTTTAAGTATGCCCCATGTGCTTTAGTGCTAAATGTCCAAATTGAACTGCATTTAAATAGCTGTTGTTTGCTTTCATCCAGTTTACAAAAAGAAACCTGGATTGCTTTGTAGCAGTGATCTTTCCTTTTGATTATTTACCAGTCCTCCAATCTTTGTGTCGTCTACAAACTTTATCAGTAATGTTTTTATTTTCTTTTGGGTCATTGGTAAAAATATTAAATAGTAAAATGCCAAGAATTAATCCCTAAGGGACCCCAGTAAAAACATATCCTCATTCAATGATAATTCCATATTTACAGTTACAGTTTGAGACCCTGCCAGTTAACTGAATTTCATTCATTTAATATGTACCACATTGATTTTGTACGCTAGTTTATTAAATACAAATGTCTTGAGGCACCAAGTCAAATGCTTTATAGAAGTCTTAAGTAATAAACATAGATACTATTGTGATACTAATCTTTTTCTCGAGTAAAGTTGCAATTTTTTTTTAATTGTGTTGGTTTAAAAAGAACTTTTTTTCCCCATAAAACCATATTGTTTGTCATCAGTTATAGTACCCTTATTACATTATTTACCAATCTAGTCCCCTATCATCTACATTTTGGTCCTGGGATTGATTTCAGGGTAAGAAGACTCAATGAATGTGGGTCATGTTGTTTGTCCTTTTTAAGTATTAGTGCTTTTTTAGTCTTAATCCCCTGAAACTTCCCAAGTGTTCCAGAATTTACTGAACATCAGCATTAATGACTCTCAGACTTCTTTGGCTAGCTCTTTTGAAACTTTTGGATGCAAGGAACCTCAACCAACTGAATTTTTTTAAAAATCTGGTTTTTTTAGTAGTAGCTGTTGATAATTTTTGCTAGTTACTGTTAGAATAAGAAAAATTTCATTATTGTAAAACTGCATTGGCTGGCTTTTTCTCAAAATACAAAACAAGTATTTATTGGGCACTTTTGCTTGTTTTAACATCTAGTAATGGACAGTAACATTGTTAGAATTCTTTTAGTTACTCAATTACTGAACCTTGAAAAGTCCTTATTTAATTGCTGGCTTTTTTGTCTCCTGCCCTTCTGCTTCCCTTATCAATTGTCTACAACTCCTAGCTTCCTAGTTGTATATACTTTACTATCATCAAATTCCACTTCCATTTGTTATTTGTGTGTAAAACTTTGTATACAAACGTACTGAGGAAGTAAAAAGGTTGGCTTTTTAACTGTCATGGTCATCCTTTCTTGTTGGGTTGGTGCATCTAGTAAGATGTACTCAAATGGTTTCCTATTATCTATTATATTTGTCTATTTCAAATTCTTTTTACCATTTGTATTGACTCATGATTGTTTTCAGCTTTGAAAAACTATTACCTTTAGAGCCTTATGTGTGTGTGTAATATGCCATGGGTTGTCAGTCAGGGGTACTTGGGAAGGCCCTAGGGGGATGTACAGGTGGGGATGGAGTGCCACCACCCACCATCCCATGATGCCACTACTCCACTGCGCCCCACCTTGCACCCTCCCCCCCCACTCTGCATTTGGCTGCTGGGGGTACACTTATTTAAAAAAAAAAAAAATTAAAAAAAAAAAAAAAGGTTGACAACCCCTGTAATATGCTACCAGTTTGGACTTTGTTCTTTTTGCACATAACAAATGTAATTACGTTCTGATCATTTACACCTAAGTTATTAGTGCTGGAATGAAATTTTAACTGTGGTGATCCAGGAAATCCAAATGAAGCAAGGACTTTTGTGGGTGATTATCTTTTATTGTACCAAGTGCATGGCTAAGATATTGGACCATGCAATTGATTCAACAACAAAAAATATCACCCACAAAAATCCTTGCCTCTCACCTAAGTTGCTACTAATTTTTAGCTTTGTGATCAATTCGTCTTTATCTAGTATAGAATTCTTAACACTGGATATAACCCTTGAATTAGGAAAATTGTTTTCTACAAATGTTAAATATTTCAAGGATGTTCTAGGAGCCTGGGACCTTCAGCATAGGTCCCTCAGATTGAGGTTCCACATGATTATGCAGCCTTTCCCCTACCCTGCACATTATGGATAGGTGCTTAATGAGCCACTTGTCTTGGTCTCTAATGTGATATGATGGTTGGCAGATGCCAACTAGTGCCCCATTTTGAGCATTATCAGTTAGAACATTGATGCATAAGGATTCAAGATAATTTGTTTCTGAGATGTCATTGATTTAGAAATAGGTAATGCCATTTTTGACAGTTTGTCATTCCTACACCCTTTTTTGCCTAGTCAATCTTTCCTAAATAGGTTAGAACCATAGATTTTTAACATTCTAGTTACGTGAGTCTTTCTGTTGGGTTTCAGTAATAACTACTAGGGCAAATTCATGTTCAGAAGAGCAAAAACAATTGCTTTTGTTTCACCTAAGCATTTTGCATTGGTGTATAATTAGTTAATTTTTTTCCACGTTCTTGGTGTCTTTGTTTCTAGCTTCTTGAATTTTTTGTTAAATGAGTTTATTTTTTCTCTTTTTTCATCCTCTCTCCCTTTGTTTAATATCCTGATTGATCTAGGACCCTCATGTCTTCTGGAAGACAGGGTATACTTCTGTTGAGAAGGAAACCATCCAAACTATACAGCTGTCTACCATCATGTAAGGCAGACCAGTGCTCCAATAAATCCAATCCCTTTCCTTTACACAATTAACATGAACAGAGAGATGGTTACCTGTGTTAGTATGAAGTCATTCAGGAGGTAGGGCAGGATGGCACCTTAGAGACTAACTGGTTCAAAGTCATGAGCAACAACCTACTTTATCAAAGGCTGGTGAAGTTAGGTGCTCAGCCTCTAGCCCAAGGTTCCAGATTCAGTCCATGGAGCCATGTCATCCATCCTGTAGGGATCCTCACAGGTCTAGAAATTTGGAGGCAGGGGAATGATGGCAGTATTAATTGCCCCTTACCTGCTACCATATTTCCAGACCTGTGAGGAGCCCAATGGGCTGGATGATATGGCTCTGTGTGCTAGATTTACACCAGTCTCTAGTGGAGTTGTGCACCGGGTCATTTTAGTGTGTGGGTTCAGGCCAGCATGCGACTGGATCCAGAACTTGGGCACCAGCCTGGCTCTGTAACACTCATCTAGCACAGGGGGCCAGACGGTTGAGCGCCACTGAAGTACAGTCTCTTGCCAGCTAAAGCTCATGCTTCTCTGAACACACTAGTCTCTAAGGTGTCATCCTGTCCTACTTTCTGCCTACCTTAAACAGCAAGTCACGTAAAGATTCTTCTGCCTTCCTTCTTAGAGAGCTCACTTGGACTTGCTTCTTCACTAGGTTTCAGAATGCTCTCCAAAGGAGTCTTGATATGCACCATCATTAGGGAATCCTTCGCCAGCTTTAGACACCATTCAGTCTCAGTAATGTCTTGTGTCTTGACTCCAGAAAGAAAGTACACCGTCCTCTTGTGCTCATGTCCCGTGCAGAACTCGCTTTCCATTCTTCCTAGTATAGTATCCCAGACTCAGTGGTTGGAGATCTTTGTGTATGCATGTCATTTGTTTATGGGTCAGATTAAGCATCCATTCACAATTGTGTGCCATGCTCTTCTGTTTTCTGTTAGACCAGCTAAATCTTCAGAGGTGTCACATTCCATCTTTTTCTGATTGATAAAAAAAGGTGCCATCTTAGACATTGGGGAATGAACCACACAAAACCTCATCTTTATACCAGTAGTTCTATTGATCTTGGGTCTTTGAAGAACCATTTGGTCCTAGTAACCCCCACATTATTTCTGATGGAATGGTTTTGCCTGAGTACTGGCAATGGCATGGTAGTTCATTATTTGATGGTTGTGAAAAGGGAGCTTATAGCTCTCTCCAGCTTTAGAGGTTGCTAGAAATGCCGAATGTATCCTATCCACCTATGGAGTTATCTAGCTGTCTTATAATAAGTCAACTAAGTTCAAGGCCAGCTTTCCAAACCAGAGGTTTTCCTTTACCTTTCTTCCTTTGTAGGAGTGGCACAAGGGGTGAGTTTAGCTATGCAAGCAGAGTGGACTTTGTTGTTTCAAGGAGTTGCAAGGTAGCATTTCTAAAAATCAAGGCACTTTTACATGGGGGTGGGAGGTGTTGCTTTAATTTAAGTGGCTCCAAGAGCCACTCTAATTAAAGTGCCTTAGTGTCTCGTGTACCAGCATCTGTATGCTGAAAAATGGTGGCAGGGATGCTTGAACTAAAGCTCATTTGACCAGCTTTAGTTCAAGTGTCCCTGCTGCCATGTTTAAGGGCAGGGATGCTGATACATAAGATGCTGCTGTTGGAGCATGGTAATTACCACAGTTCAGCAGACTTGATTAATGGAGTCAGCTCTGATGCACTGTAATTACACTGTATCAGAGCAGCCTCTATGCTCGTGTGCAGGCACCCGTATTTATTAGCTTGATATTAGACATTCATTGCTAAAAAAAAAATCTAAACAAATCTTATCTAGAAATCTGAATGGAGCAAAAGTCATCTGGGTTCTGCTGGATCATTGGACTGGTATTTTACTTGTTATGCCTGTGTCTGTGTCCATACTTGAATCCAGTTCAATCCCTGGTGCATTTGAACCCTAGTGAGGGGGAGTTGTGCCTGAGGAGTCCAGCAGGGCATGACTGAGCATACTTTGAACATCTACACAAGCCAATGTGGGTGGCAATTCATTCTGTCACCTCAAATAAGTAGAGCTTGGGGAGGGTACTACTGAATTCTTCACTTTACGTCCTTCTTATGTAATATATATGTATCATTAGTAAATGGAGCAGAGGTGGTGTGTGAGAGAACACAATTTCTATTTCTTTTTCTGAGATAAAAATATTTGTGCCAAACACTCACATTTCCAAGGAGACATTGCCTCTGCCTTTTTCTCTTGATCACATTCAGTTAAAATGTGGTGCCTTGCATTAGCAGAGTCCTGGTTAAGCTTATCATGTAGGGCTGAGTGAGGAAAGGGTTTTTTTTTTCTCTGAAGGTGGGGAGAGGGAGGTGAACCCATTTTCCTAGTTTGCTGGAACAGCAGTTCTTTGGGTTTTTTTGGTGTTTCTGTTTTTTTACAGGTGAGCAATGCAAAAGAGGTGATATTTGTCCTGTTGCACTAGGGATGGGGGATGGGCTTGGGGCTGTGGGGGGAGAGGGAGGGGGAGCAAGACGTGTTGGATCTTGTGGCTGTAGACCTATGCTGGGTAGTTCAAGAAGAGTCTTATTTGCTTTGTGCAACTTTTGCCATGGTCCTTTCTGATTGGCAGACACTTGCAAAATTGGAATTGGGGATTAGTATTTGAGTGCACTTGGCAAGAGGGTGCTCGCTTCAGCCAGTTGTGGGGAGCAAGCCCCCAGGCAGCTGGAACCTGATACACAGTCTGGAATTGGGAGGCAAGCCAGCTGCTTTTGTCCTTTTAGCAATATTAAAGGCTGTAAAATACTAGCATACAAAGCCACCTGCAAAAGCACTCTGAGCCCTTTATTTCTTCCCTACTGATCCCACCCTGATGTCTTCCTGTCTCTCTCGGTAAGTTTGGGGTGCCTGGCTTGTTGCACCATCCTTTTAGCTTTAGGACTCCTATGAGGTTTCTTCCTTGGTCCCTGTGAGTGGTTTCCTATAAATATATAGCTACTGAATTATGACTAAGCTTTGGCTGTTGACTAATGCTTTTGGCTAAGATATTGCAGCAATGGCATACAGAGCTGTGCTCTCTGTGGGTTCACGGATGATTCCTGCAGTGGGAATTAGTGAAAAAGGAGCTGGAGAGAAAGACTGGGTTCTTGCCCTCCTTGACCTTGGAGGATAGTTCCTCTGCTTCATTCACATTTTAAAGGACCCTTCTGTAAAGCAAGCACGCTGTAGCGTTAGGAGTTTGGTCTGGGTTTATTACTAACCCCACCCATCCCTGCCTTTTGCAAGAATCTTGTGAGGCCATGATTGTGTTTTTAGAAGGAGAATGACAGAGAGAAATTCCCTGGAGGCAAATGCAGTGTGTGTGCTCTACACGCCAGTACAGACACACGGGGCTGGGAACTCCCAGAGAGAGATTAAGTAGAGAGCGAGCAAGAGAGAGAGAGACAGCTAGCAGAACAGCTAGAGCTGGAGGAGGAGGAGGAGGAGGGGGGAGGAGGAGACTAGACGCTTTTTAATCTTCAAACTGAGCCATTCGGATTTTTTTTCTTTCCAAATCTTGGTCTCTACATTTTACTGAAGTGCCTTTTGCATTCCGGGATCATCACGCTACTGGGTTTGAACAGCCCAGGCTGACATGATGTACCTCTGGGTGAGTAGAGAGCTGTCTGTGAGGGCTTACACACTTTGCACATATAAGGAGTGGAAAGCCGAGGGATTCTGTGCTCGCATGAGCGGCCTTCTCCTTCGGGCTCAGCTCTGTGCAGCCCCAACACACAAGTGGGCTTTACTACCCACCGTAAAAAAATTATATTTAAAAGTTTATCCTGGTAACTGTATTTTAAGCAGACTTCTATTGCAGGGAAGTTCCTTTGGTTTTGCACTGTTTGGGACAGGCACCTTGGACTGAATTTCTAGTGGAATTACCCTCCTTGTCTACTACCTGTAGGACCTCTCTTCTGTGCATGTGGGCTGATCCCACACGTATCTTCCTACACTCTGTGGGGTTTTGGTATGTCTGAGGGGTCCCCACGTGGCTTGGGGCATGATAGCAACAAGTTTATAATCCCTGAACATCAGAAGGAGAGAAAATGATCTGGGAATGGCTAGTTTGTGCAACTGGGGTTCATCTACAAGAAGCTGGAAGCGCAGATGTTTTGCCAGAGGTGCCAAGATTACTAGAATTTCTGGGGGACTGCTCAATTTAGTGAGAAGAAAAATGTGAGAAGTATTGGAATTAGCTAGCAGTATAAAAATAAGCAGAAACTTTCAGCTTTTGAGCACATGCTGGGGTTTCCTTTGGAATAATCTGCTACTAGAGCTGCTTGACTAGTCTTGTAAAAGTAATATTCTCTGCTCTTTGGCAGCCTTGAAAACTGTCATTATATCATGGATCTCTTATTCAAGGGTCCAAGTTTAAGAATAATTTGTTTGGAAAGTATTTCTTAAAAGGAATATCTGTTCATAATTGTAAAGTTGTAGACCTCTGTCACAGCCATTTTTTAAAATCATGTCTCCCCTCTGCCCTCTCTTCTTCCCCCCACCCCAAAACCCAAAAAAACAAACCCGAGTTTATTTTTAAAACAAAGTAAGCCTTGGAATGCAGGTGCTTAACTGTGTATTTTACTAGCCTTCGTTGGGCACAAACTCTAGCTTTGTTACATGGTAACTTGATGCTTTGTAAAAGTACATGCTTGCTTGGTTTGGTAAGGCCCCGTTTGCTGGTGGATTTTCACTTTTGCAGCTCCACACTTTAGATCAGGGGTGGGCAATTTTTTTGGGTAGAGGGCCGCTTCCCAAGTTTTGGCAAGCCATCAAGGGCCCCAAGGGCTCGCCCCGATGACTTTCCATAAACAGTAAACAATGGTGATAGTTCCTTAGTGACCTGAAAAGTGGGGAATATTGCTTGAGTGGGGGAGCAGAAGAGAATAACTCGTGTCTCTCTCCTGTCCTGGCTGTGAGAGTGGTGTTTGTGTGACACAGTCATAGGAGTGTCAGGTTTATGGCCTACCATTGTCAGCCCCAAAGGATTGTGTCCAGTATTGCTGATCTCATGGATTCTTCCTTATGCATCTCAAATTCCCAGATGTGTTGCTATACTGGGATTATAATTCTGTCCCTTGGTCTATATAATTGCTGAAGACATGCTAATGGTTCTTCTCAGCATCATGCTGCATGAATTCAGAAATGGGGAACTGGTAACATCAAGATCTTTTCTCTTCTGCTCCCAGTACAGGGGAATGAGGGGAAACTTGTTGCCCTGTTTATCTGGGAATTAGTATGCCCTCCTTATCAGAAATTCTCCACTTCAAGAGCATTCTTGCCCTTCCTATTCCTTTTGTTTTGCCCTGACCTGTTCCATGCTGCAGAGGTAAAAATTGGTAATCCAGAGTGATCAATCCGCTTTGAAGCCAATTCTGTAATGCCATATCCATATTGTAATGGGGGCCTAGTTTCTTGCCTCAGTACTTGCGGTTTTCATCTCCATCTTCTCCCTTTTCCATGTGCTGTATTTTCTGTGTTGAGCATCTCTTGTCCTTGAAATATCAAAACTTCCATGGAGATTTGTACCCAGCCATTCCTTAATTCAGTGCCTAAAACTACATTAATGCAATGTTAAATTGAAGGATTTATACATGCAGGTACTCAAATCCAGAGTTAAGGTTCCCACAGCAACTGTAATGTTGCCCCTTGTGTGTACACATTGCAGGATGAGCTGCTTTTAAGCAGTTATGTAATATTGGACTTTATCATGTTGGAGTTAATGCAGTACAATAAAAAACTCCACTTGTCTCTGCCGTTGTAGGTGCAAGGTGGCGTACAGCCCAAGAGTGTGAATTCTGTCCGGAACATCATAGCCTAAGGCTGTAACTGCCTCTTTTTTGAACGAGCCATCATTGTATCCCACTTTCAAATTGCACTCCCTGGAGTGGAACCTGTCACAAAATATTTTAAATGAGGTGCTGGTAGGCTTACAGTGGAGACTGAGAGTGGGAAACTTGAAATCTAACGTGATGATGACTGGACTCGGTGGGCAAACATCTGATCATGGTGGGAGGAGCTAGGAAGGCAAGGTAACAGGAGTACAATCGATGGCAGCACTAACCGTTTTGGAGAGAGCAATTATACCGTTTCCCCTGATGCACAGGCTATAGGGCAGATTATTGCAGCTTGAAATATAGTGTATTCTGTTTAAGTGCATAGCCTGGGGACTGCAAAAACATTAGGCACTTGCCTTCAGTCTGTACTTACCCCAACTCCTGGTAAACAATGCTCATTAACTACAGGAACCTCCTGCATTAAGCTTTTTGCACCTCATTAAAGCTCCTGGCCTTGATTTGCAGTGCACCTTTTGCCTCTAATAGCAGCTTCAGAATCGACAGGTCTTAGTTGGAAGTTCAGGGCTGTTTTAGAAGCCTTGACATTGAGGGCTGCTAGCCAGTTTGACCAATTATGCATGTAAACAGAGCACAGTTAGGTTACACAGTAGGCAGCAAGGAGAGTTCCTGTGCACTGAAGTGGATTTATGTACTTCATTGATATCCAGGGCACTAATATCTTTTGTATTGTAAGCAATAGGTAACAAATACAAGACTGGCATTGCGTTGTGCTGTTACGCAAATTATTGCACTTACCTGGTATTTGTGTATGTGGAGTACACAGAAGTAGCATAGCTACAGAAAAATCAGGAATTAACGTTCAGATGCATAAATGTGATCTTTAAACTTTCTAGATCAATAGCTTTCAAACTTGGCAAAGGTAATGTTTCTTATTAAGGACAAGCCATGAGCTGAGTCTGAGGAGAGTTTCTCTATTGCAGTCTTCGGCTGATTTCTTATTTGATGGAGATGGCCTCTATCTCTAGCCTTTTTTTGATGCTCCCAGGTGAGTTGCTCTTGAGGGCTCCCAATCCAGCAGTTGTCTGGAGGGGGAGTTTGGTGTTTGAGGAAATGAAGGGATAAGGAATAAGGGTAGGATGCATGATGATACTGGGGGAGCAGGCTTTTCTGAGGGGGGCAGGGCCTGGAGCAACTAACTGTTAGGATCAAAAGGGTGCAGGTGTACAAGGATTGATCAAGGGAATGCCTAGGCTGTAGCTGAGGTGAGCAGAAGAAAGTGCAGCTGCTTTCTTGACTATACAGTAAGTAGTAGTGACGTCCTGTCCTAAATTGGTGTTCTAATGTTGGTGTGCTCAGTTCTATAGCATCACAAGGCAGCATGACAGAGGTGCCACTATGTTGTACTTGCAGAATCTGAAACAAGAGCTTAGAAGCATGAACTACCCACTTGCCTCAGTGGGGGCTAATTCCAGTGTCAATGATAATTTTTGTCATTTAAATTATTACCTTTTTAAATTGCTCATCAAACTTGTAGAAACAAAGTTTGAGGGCAGAGGAAGATGATCATATTATGGAAATAAGGGGATATCTGCTCTATTTTAGTACTGTGAGCGAATGAGGAAAAGTGCGGTTCCTTTCTCAGCATCTCGGCTAAGAAAGTGCTACATTCAAGGAGCCTGCGCAGTTTCTTAGGCTTTCCTAAGTAGGTAGGGACCTACCAAATTCGTGGTGGCTGCCCGGAAATGTCTTGGGCAGAACATGGGGGCCCGTCAGCCCTTCCACGGATGGAGCGCAGTGCCCCGCATGCCTTGGATTGGCTGAGGGCCCTGGTGGCCCCACCCTTTGCTGCTCGTTGGCTGTGAGGGGCATTGCCCGAATTTTGCAAAATCATGAATTTGGTAGGTCCCTATAAATAGGTGGTCATCAAGGACCAGAATCCCAGTGGGGTTGTATGAACCTCACCAGGGGAAGCCAGTTCCAAGCAGCCCAGAAAGGCCATAAATCTATTTGTACCTAAAGAGGCCCAAGAAGACATTGAGCATCTATACTGTCTGCTTGTGAAGTGTCTTTGGTTGGAGGAGCTGATTTTATGGCTTTAACTTGGAAGAATATCACCACAGTATTCTTGCCATTATGAACTGTGTGTGGCTAAATTGACATTAGCTGCATAATAACTGTCCACATGCATACTTGGACCAAAAGAACGAGGTAGGCTTTAGGGCACTGACACAGTTAAGGCGAACAATTTTATGTGTAGACTAAGTCTTTTCTGGTTTTTAGGTAGACAAGCGCTGCACTTTCATTTCTGATTAGAGGCATTTCCCATGAAACACGTGGTACAAAGGGTCATTTAATTCTAAAGGCTTTTTAAAGGGCAGGATGCTGACTAGGATTTATATGGATTCTACCTTGCTGAATATTCGTTGGTATATGAAAGGTTAAAAGCAAAGGCAGCAGTCGTAGCGGGCAATTTGATCAACACTTCTTTCCTCCCATACTCTGAGAGAACTGAAACCACCAAAGACTAGGGGGGACTAATGGAGCGAAGGGCCATATTGTTGCTAGATTCTTGACAGGAGAGCACTGTGGATTCATATCTCTGATCTCGGAGAGATTACACCATTGGTAGGTAATTTTCTCATTTCTCCCAGCCATGCACAGGGCTCATACTGAGTGCTCATGAGAGGACTGCCTGCATATTTTGGTTAGGATTTCTTTCATTTGCTCTCTGTGGAGGTGAAGCCCTTACCTAGGACTACTAATGATCTCTGGTACCGGGAAGAGGAGTGCCAGCTTGTTTGCCAGGAGGAATTGAAACTTGTGGAAGAGGTGATATCTTTTATTAGACCAACTAGATATTTGCAAATAAATGTATTTTATTTACTTGCAAGCTTTTGGGCACACTCACCCCTCATCAGGCATAGGAGAGAGCAGAGATTGTAAAAGTTCTCCTAGGTGGAAATGAAAATTCATATTTCACATGCCAGCTCACTTCTTAATACTTCATGTCCTTTTCCTTCCTGAACTGCCTTTTATTTGCCTTGTCTTCACTGTGAGGAGAGCTGACTTTGAAGCCCTGTTTTAGATTGCCTGGAATTATTTCCCTCCCCCCCAGGCCCTGAGCTCATCAGCGTTAGCACCCAAGGGACAGGAAACCCAACTCTGCTGCCAACCTGGGTCTTAGCAACATGCTGCTGCTCATGTCACGTCCCTTTTGTTTGTCCTTTCACAGAGGGTGTGGCTTGCACCAGTGAAAAGTGCAAGTGGTACACTAGGGTTTTGAAAGTGCAAGTGAATGGCTATCCATGCCTCTGAACTTTTCCCCAGACTCTGCTGGCTCCCTGAAAAGAACAGCTGGAGTTTCATGGCTCCTAATTAAATATGTAAATGCTGATCTGTAAAACACAAACTGTAGTTTTATTTACACTCCTTGGCTAATGTCCTAAGCACATCAGAAGCATTTACCTGAAATAAAGTCCTTAAATTAGCTCTTTCCAAGTGGGGGGCAGGGGAAGGGGGGAAGAGCTGAAAAAATGTTGTTCATTTTGCTTTTCTTAATACAGCAGTGTGCATGTGCATGTAGTTATATCCACAAATCTACATTGAAAGAACATTATTAATGTCCCCAGGCATGGAGGTGCCACTTCAGCCCCATGCACAGCTCTTGGGCACACTGGGAGCTGTAGCAGCATGGTGGCTGGACTTAGCTTCCCTGCAACCCTTGTGGCGGCAGCTCACTCTTGGCCTCCCTCTTCGGCTGCCACTGCCAGTGTCACTGCTGCTGCCCTGCTGCTTGGGCACGCTGACCTGT
Source organism: Crocodylus porosus (assembly GCF_001723895.1). NCBI lineage: Eukaryota > Metazoa > Chordata > Crocodylia > Crocodylidae > Crocodylus > Crocodylus porosus. The sequence continues at coordinate 50,263,037 of NW_017728931.1, read as the reverse complement.
CTACCCCACACCCACTGCTGGGGGCACCGGACAGAGCAGGCAGGCGGGTAGGTGGCGTCTCTTTGGAGACCAACCTGGGAGCCCCATGGGCATGGCATGCTTGGCCAGACAGACGAGATGGGGTCATGGGTCGGAGTGGGGGGGCGGGTGCAGGAGGGAGTGGGAATCAACGTCTGGTAATGGAAAGAGCAGAGAGCTGGGGCTGGGATCATAGGGTGGTGACAGCGCAAAACCAGGGTTCAGGGTAGAGCTGCAATATGCTCCCCACGTGTCCATCTGATGGGCACCATGGAGACCTTTCATGGCTGACTCCTCTGGCCAGTACCCCAGTGGTGGGTACAGGGCAGTCGGGCCTTGGGCCGGATAGGATCTCCCTGTCCCTCCTCCCCCGCCACCCCTCAATTCCCCTGCTACCGAACCACGTTGTGTAAACAGCTGTGAAGTGGGGGCTGGATCAGCATCCCCTGACCCAGATAATTGCCCACTCCTCCTATAGTAGCTGACTGCTTCACAAGCATTTAATGAACACCTATATGAGGAGCTGAGACAGAGGGGATAAAGGTTGTGTGCTAATTAGATGTGCACTGATACATTGGTCCATATCAGATCAGCACTAATTAAAAGGAAAATTGACACTATTGGCAATCAACTTTTTTGGCTGGTGTAGCCGATAATGTCACTGACAAATGCCACTTGCATGCGCGCAGCACGTACATGGTCAGGAAGGCAGCCTGGCAGTTTGGAGAGCAGTGTGCGGCTGGTAAGTCTGTGGTGGGGGGAGGGAAGGAGCTGGAGGGCACAGATTGAGGCCCCCATAGTGAGGGAGGGAGTGGGGCAGGGGCAGCCGCTGCCTGGGTGGGATGGGGCGTGG
>NW_017728931.1:50245722-50262066 GCF_001723895.1 Crocodylus porosus | reverse complement strand
GGGCTGCCCACTGTGGGCTCGGGGCCAGGGGCTGCACTGGCCTCTTCCCGGCGTGGGGGCTGGGCTGTGGCTGCAGATGGGTTGGGTGGCGGTGGTGCTGGGGGGGGTTGCCCCAAAATTTGCTGTGGCCTGCTCCCTGTTCCAGTTTCTTTTTGCCTATACAGTCCTTTTTCCCTTCTTCAGGTTTCTGATCCAATTTGTGTTTCTTCTTTGGGAACCTCATCTTATATCAGTCTCCACTGCCTTTACTGGGTGACCTGATGTCCTATTCAGTCTCTGTTTTCTTTCCTTCCCCCAACCCTTCCTATTCCTTTCCCAATCTCAGCAGGCTTCTAGTCCCTATCTATTCCTTTCTCTTTCTCTAGTCTAACTTTCATTCTCTCTGCATTTAAAATCATGTGGCTTCCTCCTTCACTATTCTGGAATTTCTGGAGGTGCTGTCATTGAGATTATAGGAGAAAGGGGTCACTTGCTTTCAGTTCCAGTTCCCAATCTGGGACAGCCATTATAGGGGAAAATCTAGCTGTGCCAGTGTTGCCGAATCCTGAAAGAGGACATTTACCAGGTAAACCTTAAAAACCCCTTACTATTATGGCTTGATAAACCTTCTCAAGTCATCTAGTGACATAATTGGTAATTTATAAGTATTACACAAGATAAACTAATACAGGATCCTTAATATATTATGTTGATGTTTTGACAAATGCTATCACTAGGAATCCCCCAGAGTCTCTGTATAGTGACAAAAATCACTACGTTGTTAACATTGGGCTATGCTGTAGTCTTTGAGCTGGAACATGTTTACTAACTGAATCACATGCAACAAGTTTGAGGGCATGGAGGCTGCTTAATTGTTTACTTTGTAGATTGTGCATACACAGAGTCATCAGCACTTGAAGTTGTGAAAGTCTGTAATACCCTTCTTGGAAATAAGTTACGAAAATATAAGAATCCTGCTCTGAGTATTTTGAAAGCTTTTGACTTGGTCAAATTTGGGAGGATTTTAGTGGGAACAGAAAATACCATTTTATATAATATATATAAAAGCCTTTGTCTGTCTGTCTGTCCATAACACTTTATTCACATTGGTTGGCTGACTGAAGCCACCAATCAGAGTGCTCCAAGAGCATTGGGACAGGAAGTGGCGGTGCAGCGGAGTGCTCCCATGACGGCGGGGACAGGGGATGAAGTAACAACACAGTCCCTCTGCCCCCTCCCCCAGAATGGAAAGCTCTAGCGGAAGTGGTATAAGCTGGGTATAATCAAAAGCAGCTTACAAAAGGGTCCTATATATTGCAAAATGCCAGGCAACCTTGATATTTGGTGGCATGAGAAGCTCTGTTAGTAGTAGTAATAGTAGTAATAATAATAAACAACTCAAAATAAAGCAAAATAAAGTCTGTCATATATACTTCTTTTTCTGGGCAAGGCTGAGAGATGAGATGCAGGACAGTTCTTACTTATGGTTGGTGCTCATGTGATGATGCAGGAAAGAATGATGGACAGTAAAGGTCAGGGAGGACTTTGTAGGGCTGGAGGGAGGATGGGATGGGACTATATCTTTAGAAGTAAGTAAAGGCCTTGTTTTATGATGAACACAAATATGCCAGACCATGTCTGAGAAAGCTGAATAATTCTGGTGCCATAATCTACAGATGAAGCATGCTTCCTACCACTTTCACTTGTCTGAACTGCTTCTGTTTACTTCTTTTTCTATGGTTTCCTGCCTGTTTTTTTGTTTTTTTCTGAAGGTGGCAAGAGAATAACTTGAGGTTGTAGCACCTTCAGAAAAAAGGTTTAACCCCTTTATTTTAACCCCTTAAATGCCTCCATCTCAATTGGACTGGAGGTTAAACTCTATAATCTCTGAAGATAGGAAGCACTGTAAGGGAAGACGGTATAGCAGCCTGGAAGTGCCCTGTTCCTCCAGTCTTAAGGTAGAGGGACTGCCCTGGAATAAGCCCTTGCAGCAGCATCTTCATGCTTCCAAGAGTCTGACACTTGCTTCTTTTAAACCCAACAGTCAATCAGTCCAGTTTCTAGTTGCTGTGCAGAAGAGGCAGCATATGCATACAGTCTCTCATACGGTATTTTCAGGAAAGAACTAGCCTGCTGAGAGTGATCAGCAATGAGAAACATCGTTGTTATTCCACCTTTGTTCCCTGTTCCTTAGGATGCATTGGAAACTTTGGAGATAATGTCCTGGTCTGCTACCAGAACCTAGGTCACCAGGGCTTCCTTAGCAGGAGTAGGTGGGGATGTCATCAAGAAGGCAGTGTTCAGGATTCTCAAGCCTCCTGTCACTGCTTCAGGGAACTGGGAAACAGAGCTGGAAAAGGAGCTTATAAAAAGGATAGTATGATGTTGCTGCCTGAGGTAACATAGGACTGGATTCAGTGACCCAGGATACCTCTTCCAGTTTTATATTCTTATGAGTGTGTCAAAGACCAAGAGAAAAACTGTGCAAAGATCCCACCATCATTTAATACATGGTGTATGACACTGCTTACTGTGGGAACCTGCCCTCGGTCATGCTCTGAAGATATTTCAGATGAGAGAACTCTCTTCTCTCCAGCTTCAGCCTCCAGGGCATGTCTCATTCACTTCTGGAGCTTCTAACCCACACCTCTTTCACAAGAGCAGCTGCATGGCAGGCATAGATCCTCTGCTTGCTGAAAGAGTACTGTGATTCTGAGATGCTATGATATATTGCCAGCTGCCTTCTTCCAAACTTGGAGAAGTAGGCTCAGCTTTCAGGGGAAGGGAATGCGCTTCTGTTGGGGAGTGAAATCTCACTGTGACACTGAGATGGAGGAAGAAACGTATGAGGGAAAACAACAAGCTTATGGAGGAAACAGAGAGCCTGTGGTGAAAGAGAGATAATGCCCCAAATTGGGACCAGGTTGACCAACCAGCTGCTCTGCTTTCCACTCCCTACCCTATCTACCATTATGTTGCCTGTCTGCTCCCCAGTCTGCCATGTGCCACATACAGAGGCTGCCTGTGACACTTGTCACAGGTTGGCCACCCTGACCTAGGTTGTGCATCTTGTGACAATGATTCTGTCAGTCTCAAAAAGACCATCTCTGTGGCTGAATCAGTCATTCATAGACCACTCCTTGAAAGACATGTTGGCAAGTCCGTCCTTTCACAGCAAATTCGTGGTGGAAGGAAACTTGAAAAGTTTCAGCAGTTGCTAATGTATATAAAGACTTGACATTTTCTTCCATCAGAGCCCCGTATATGACCTCAGAGTATGGCTTCCAGTCCTCATGGAGCTGATTCAGAGATGCCAGTGGTATTACTTAGGCAAAAAACCACAATTCTAGGTATGGCAAGGCAAGGCTGTTTTATATGAATTGATACGGTCTTCAGGGAAAAGGGGATTAGGATTAGTTTGATCTTTCATACTATGTGCTACAAATAATCAAGACTGCATGTGATGTAGTATGTGACTGCATACTTGCCATCATAGTTAGAAATACAGAATTAATTTCCTGGATAAATCTAAACAAAGGAATGCTGGGATCCTGGATGGCTGATTTTAGCATCTGCTATTCTATAGTGGAGGTTCCCAAACCTTTTCTTATTGCGTAGCCCCTTCCAGATTTACCAGTTGCATATGGTTTATATTTTAACCCCTTGAATGCCAGTTATTATAATGAAAATTAAAGCCACCATTATACAATTTCTCCTGCTTAATCTCCAGAGATTTATTGCATACCGCCAGGGGTACACACTGCAGAATTTGGGAACCCCTGTCTTATAGTATTCAGTGTGAATTCTTCCAGCAACTTCTCTTCAATTGCCATACTCAAATGTGTCCAGCAAGCAGGAAGTGAAGACCATTAATGTATTTGTGGAAATTCCTATCACAGTTCTGGAGCACAAGAGAAACCAGAAGTCTACTCAGTTCAATTTGTTCAGCACAACAGGGAGCCTGATTCCACTTTTGGAATAGAAGGGTGAACTTTCTTTAAGATTAACTGTTTCAGGATGGGTTCTCAGCAATAAATCTTTTAGGTAACCGCCTTTGAGGAGACAGGTCTGCACGCCTTACATTTCCAGGACTCTTACCAGCAAATCCTGATTCCACTAGTGATCTCTTAATTTCATGATTATCAACAATACTAGGACCTTTAATATGGGTATTGCCAGTCAGTCATGCAGCAAAAGGAAGAGTTGTTGTGTGCATCCATATTTGGATGACTGGTCCATGCCAAGCTAAAGATAGCTGCCAGAATAACAACTATATGTGGGAACAACTTCTTGGAGGGCAGTGATTGGATCGTGAACAAGGGGAATCTATTGTCTGAAGGGGAGTTTGACTCGAGCTATAAGATCAGAGCTTGTATGTTCTTAGAAAGTTGTCAGTATGAGATTGCTACAGATTCTACTGTCTGTAGACACTGAGGTTCAGAATGGTACCATGTGCATACCAGTGGTCCCTTTGCAGCCATTGATCCCAGTGTTTGGGAACTAACGTGGGAAGCTGATGATCCCCAGTGGGAGTCAGGGAACTGTTCTTGTGCTGGCAGAAAAGCAGGCCAGGATACTACAGACAACAGGGTGTTCTCTAGACCCTGATATATGGTAGAGCAGTGGTTCTTGCCCTTCTAGACTCAAGGCACCCCTTGGTCAGTTCTTAGTTTTTGCATGTTTTTTTGATTTCAGAAAATAATAGAGCAGTTCTTCTGCTGCAAATAACTCAGAAAGACTACCACAGGTCAGAGCATAAAATCCCTAGGTGTGTTTTGTTTTCACACTGTGGCAAGTTGGTTGAGAATCAATGGCACTATACCTTTGTGGTGGAGGCTATCAACCAAAACTGCACAAAGTTCCTTGAAGTTGTTTAGAAGCTGAAAGTAGTTATTTGGACTCTTCATACACCTCCCTTATATTCGGTGTTCAGTGTTCACATAGTCTTTTAAGAAATCATTAATTTGTTTTCCTCTAAGTTCATATGTCTCATGACTACAATTCTGCCCGCAAGGTGCTATTAATGATTTTCAACAAGGCAAAGGTTGTTCTTGGACCTCTAGTTGAATTTATGGGAAAGACAGTTACCATATTTCATTTGAACTTGGGAGATAGGTAGCCTCCAGTGCCATGTTTTTATTCATTCCTGGACATCAGTGAAACTCTTTTTGAATTTATCTTGACCAGAAGACCAACTTCACATACATTCTGTAAGGGTTTATTCATTTTGCTTTGAAGATCTGCTCTAGCGTGATGATAGTAGTTCTATGATGTCTGATAAACAGCAGTGATTTTCCTCTGAACATTTTAAATCTTCTGAAGCATGTAGTGTAAAAACAAGTGAAAATAAACGTGGGAGAATAACATCTAAATTATAGTTCATGCCCATAATTGGAAATTGACAAATGAATGTATTTTTGCCTCCCCTATTGTTTCCTATCTTCCCTCACTGTTGTTACCATGGTCTCTTCCCTACCTCCCTGTTGGAAACCCATATCAGCTTGGAGCCAGCCAGTAAACCTAGCAGGTTCAGTGGTGCAGTAAGGAAGATCTCTTTTGCTTAAGATGAGGAGACATGGCAACAGTATTTAGTGGAAGTGGGAATGGCAAAGCCCCCTGCCTTCTATATCCCCACAGAGCCATGATTTTGAGCATGTAAGGTTTGCTCGAGTCAATCTCTCAGTAGCACTAAGGGACAGCTCTGAGGTGTATATGTAAAGGGATATTAACTGCTAAGGGAGGCAGCGTGATAAAGAAGGGATGACAGGGATATGTCCCTATTATGTCCGTTTCAGCTCTTTGGGCAGGAAGGTGCAATGTAGGCGACTGGTGATGGTGACACTTTGCAAGGAGTGGGTGGGAACTGGATTTTAAAATTTGGCATTTGGGAGATTTTCCTGCTGCTAGAGTATATGATGCCTTTGCGGAACTGGAGAAGAGAGTGGGGGTGGGCAGGCTTCACTTGACAGCAGTTGGATGCTTTTGCATGGAGTTCATTTTGTGTACTTGCTCTTATTTGTGTGCATGTATCTGTCTGTGTATGCATACAGTGTATGTATAACTACTGTTTTTAAAGTAATCTGGGGGTCCTTAGATGTGTTATAGAAATGCAAGTTGATCTGATGCTTTCTCTTGGCACGTGGGGTGTGGTTCTCCTATGCAGCTGTTTGGCTGCTGGGAACAGGTGTGTTCTCTGCTCTCCTGCCATCCTCCATTGAACAGGATGATTGCAGTGTTTAATTTAAATTTACTTTTGTTAAAAAAAAAAAAAAAAAAAAAACACCCTCAAAAACTATATATCCAGCATATAAATGTCTAAGTAGAACTGAGCACCTTGCTTCTCTCTCTCTCCTTTCTTCTGCTCCTCAATGACAGCTCAAGTTACCAGCAAGCTCTGGAAGCTATAAAATGTACTGCAATGGAAAGCAGCTGGTTTGCACATGCATCTTCAGCAGTAGAGCAAGTGGTTTATTTTTGAGAGAGGCTTTTCTCATGTTTGTGATTCTTGGGCATTGTACAATGGGCTTCTGCAACCATTTGTCTTATATGTGTGTTTGCTGATATGTCCCTTTATAGCTTACTGCTTCTTTTGTTCCTCACAATCAAGAGACACTATTAAAAGCCCATTGCCAATCTGCAGCATGTTTGACTATAGCTGGGACTCTCTCCCCTTTAGGCTTTCCCTTCAATCAGTCATGGGGCAATCCAGTCCAGTTTTCCAGAGCTAGATTAACAGCTGGCCAGGACAAGCTAGCCAGGCTTTGATGAACTTTAGACTCCTTTTTTTGCTGTTTTTGAGTAGCAGCACCACTGCTGTATCTTGTTTCGCAGTTACAGGACTGAAACTGGTCATGCTGTGCCATCCTCTGTATGAATCCTGGGTTGGCACAGGGCAGCCCCTCATTGTTTAACTGCACTGATGGGAGTGCAGGCACTGTGGGCTCAGATGTAAAAACAAAAGCTGCTGTTGATTTAATCCCATTACATCGTGTTGATCTCTCAACCACTGGACTCTTAGTAGGATTCCAGTTTTAATCCTGTAAGGATCAATCTAGACTGTTGCTCTCTCTATCCTGATCCTAAATCCCCCTTTAATCTTGTTAATTATGCCAAGCCTTTTTCCTGAGCACTAACATAAATACATTATGCCTTCATACTGCCTTCTCTGGCCTGGGTTTTTCCCTTTATTCTCACATAGATGAGGAATTAGGCATTTCTTGAGGCTACCAGTACAGTAGCTCCATGTCAGCCCACTGTGACCCCAGTTTTACTTTCTCATATATGCGTGTGTTGTTGGCAGTCTTGGGCTAGAACCGTATCGGGATGCTCTGCCTTCCTCCTTTCTGGGAAGCTTTCTTTTCCTTTGTCTTTTGCTGGGGCATTACCTGGAGGAAGGGTTGGTATTGGAAAGAAAATGGGGATCTGAAGAGAAGGGGCTTTTCCCAAATGAAAGGAATAGCCTGGCATCAGGAACTGCTATAGAGGAGAGAAACTTTGTGAGTTCAGGCGAATCTGGGAATGAGAGAGTCTCTGGAAGAAGCTCTGAGTAGAAGCGTGCCTGGGACTGTACTTGGGCACCTGCCCCACTATGGAAAGGATGTGGATAAGTTGGAGAGAGCCCAGTGGAAGGCAATGAAAATGATTAGGGGGCTGAGGCCCAAGATTTATGAGGAGAGGCTGAGGGAACTGGGCTTATTTAGTCTGCAGAAGAGAAGACTGAGGAGGGACTTGATAGCAGGCTTCGAATACCAGATGACAGAACAAGGAGCAATGGTCTAAAGTAGCAGCAAGGGAAGTTTAGGTTGGCTGTTAGGAAAAACTTTCTCACTAGGCGGGTGGTGAAGCACTGGAACAGGCTACCCAGAGAGGTGGTGGAATCTCCTTGGTGGTTTTTAAGGCCCTGGTTGGGAAGATCTGGTTGGGGGATACTCCTACTTCGAGCAGGGGGTTGGACTAGATGACCTCCCCAGGTCCCTTCCAACCCTAGTTTTCTATGATTCTATGACTTGCACGGTACAGAGATCTCAGGATGACACCTTCCAAGGGTCTAGCAGGAATCCAGTTGCTTAAATTAGCTTCTTGCTTTTGACATGTATTTGGTGTCTTAAAATAACCCCAGAAAAAGAGAGAAATGAGCATTTGGACTTGGGGCTCTTTATTTTCACACTGCACCACCAGCAGGCTGCAAAGCTCTATGCTCCCTTTTTCTGTGTGGTGCATAAGGCCAATTTCTTGCTGTGACTATCTGCTTTTGTCACTTGCCATGACAGAAGCTAGTCGTGCTTAAAGTATTCATCTTTAATGTTTTCTATGCTGTAAAATAAAAACAAAATGAAACAAAAAGCCCCCCCAAAATCCTTCCTATATTTGTTGTAACTTGATTGCGAGCTGATGGTTTATTTCCAGAATGGGTTTGTCCTGGTGTCCTTATTGCCCTGCCAAATCCATCTTCACCCATCTGGAGCCCTGCTGTTCCAGCCTCTCACTTTCCATTCTTGTCATTGCTTCTCCATCCTAAGCAGCAGAATCTCCTATTATTTTCATCCTGCAACCAGGTTCCCACCTCCCACTGATTTGCCATGGGACCTTAGGCTTGATCTCCTTCCTTCCCGCGAATACAGTTTGCAATGAGAGCCTTCCAATGTGAGAAGCCTGTGTAATTCCATTTTAAATGAAACAAAGTGAAAGCTCTCTTGGACTGTGAAAGGCATTTTATTTTCTGGCTCCATTTCTGTCTTTGAATTAAAGGATTCCTGACACTTAGTTTTTGGGAAGAAGTATTTAGAGCCGTGATAGGGGAAGGCAGTCGTTTTAAGCAAATGCGAGCACAATCCCAGCAGTGTTAGGGTTAAGGAAATTGCATGGAGGGGTGACATGGTGACTGTGTTCCATATTTTTTGTGTGTGTTGCCAGTAGCGAGAAGGGGGAAACTTTGATTTCTAATCCGCTTTGGAGGAAGCTCCGTATCAGGGCTGCACAGAAACATCCAGTCAAGCAGCTCCTTTATCATAAAGGGGATTTTAATTAAAACTGTTCTCGCATCATGAGCGGAATGAGCGTCAGTGCCAGCCAGCCCTGTACTGGGCATTTATCTCCTTCAAACCACATTACCAGTAATTGCTGCATTAAATCAAAGTCAAGGGAGATTACAGGTCTGAATTGGGCAGGCGGCCGGTGCCAGTGCAGGGAGCTCCGGGCTGCTGAGTCGCTGATATGGGAACCCCTTCTTCCATATGGGGTGAAGAGTCGAAGAACTGCTGGATCCCAAGCAGCCCTCTGTGCTCACAGGGCAAGATTTTCTGTCATAAAGCTGAGAAGAGTGGCAGGCTTCATGCTTTGGGCACCCTGCTGGCATTTTGTCTTAACTTTTTACGTTTAATCCATTTACAGGGATAGTATTAATCGCTACCCCACTCCCTCACACCCAGCCTACCTCAAGATGCACTAGAGGCATTCTGTCCTGCTCATCCTACATATAATCCTCGTCTCAGTATCTGAATGCAAGAAGAAATCTTTTGCCTCTTCTGCTGGTTTGTCCCTTTCCTCCCCGTCTAAGTCCTGAATAAAAGTAGGCACTTGAATTTGTTGCGTTTTCCTGCCTTCATCTCACCTAGGAGAGTATCTCTTCTTCTGTGTATGCCTTCCTCCCTGCCCCTCTAGTGCAGGGTGGAAAATCTTCCTTTAGCCTGTGCTTCCGTCCGCCAAGAGCAGCTTCTTAACTTGTTTCCTTGTTTTTGATTGAAGTGGTTTCAGGGGTTTTGAATTCTAGACCCAGATGTTTCCCCCACTTCTTGTCCTTGTGTCCAGACCATAACTCTCAGCTCCGTATACCATCTCATCATTGTCTGACTGTTAATTCTAACTGCTTAAAATATTATGAGGTGGGACCGAGGAATAAATTTATCACTCTGATACGTGTAACCTGGGCCCTGATTAGGGGTTAAAGGTCTGTGTAGTAGTAAGTTTGAAAACTGTAGTCATGGAACAGCTGGACTCTTTTTTTTTTTTTTTTTGAGCTACCATTGGTACTGTCTTCATAGTCCTGAAGAAGGATGGCTGAGGAGCAGTCTTTGCAGAAAGTTTTCCTTTTCGTTTCAGTTTTCACTTCCCCTGCTTCCATACTGGTGCTATCTGTACTTGGTCCTGGTTCACTGCAGGTATATAAGGACAATGTGGTAGAAACCACTGCTGTCTTTCTTTCACCTACAAGTTCCTTTTGCCATGTTTGATTTTTTTTTCCCCCAGGGTTTGCTTTCTAGGTGACTGCTCTCAGTGTGTGCTATCATCTCTGAAGAAGGTCTCGTGATCAAGTTTGAATTCAGAGTCTGTAGGGTGCGAGAACGCTGTAGCTGGATCTATCTGCTGCGGTAATTTAGCTGCAGACATCTGGGCTGTTTTAGTGCCTTAAGACTTGAAGGAGCTTCCTGGAAGAAATATAATGCTGGGGAGTCCTTTAAAACTAAAGCCTGGAGGGCCTGCATCACTGCAGTTTTTCCTTGAACTAAACTTAATTATTGCCCCACCTTGACTTTGGTCCATGCACCCCTAGCTGTATTAGGTATCACTTTAAACTCAGGCTAGCTGGCCTTTCAAAAAGTATTTGCTGATGGCCCTGTCCTGCTTATGCTTAAGCTATTAATGCAGTGGGGATGCAGCTGTTTTGTTCTAATCCAATCACTTTATACCCAGGGTGTCCAAGTTGTGGCCTGCAGGCTGGATAAGGCCTGTGGAGCCATATTATCCTGCCTGTGGGCCTGTTGAGCAAGCAGGGCAAGTAAGGGCGGGTCCCACTGCTGAATTCTCAGGTAGGGAGCCACACTGGGGATGAGTGGTGATAGTGCAGGAGTGAGCAGTATGGTCCTTAATCCTTTTTTACAATCTTGAATTTTCCTTGAGCCTGATGAAGGGCACGTGAGGCTGAAAGCTTGAAGAAACAGATTTTTTTTGCAATTTCTCAGTTGGTCTAATAAAAGGTATCATTTTGGAACCAAGAGTTCTAGATTTTTGTATTCATTAATCCCTGCAGCTCAGGACCTGTAGCTGTTAACACCCTATTACCAGAGATGGATTCAGATCCAGGCTGTGAGGCTCCTCACAGTCTGGATTCATCTTGTGAGGAGCTCTATGATCCAGATCTTGCCATGGGAGGGGGCAAAAGAGTTTAACACCCTTACTTTATATTGCTCTAATGCTAATTTGCAGTTTGGATGGCATCCTTGTAGCTGGGCTAATTCAGGAACTGTATGGATAACTGGAACCTAGCACTGCAGTGCAGACATACCCGTAGTCACAGAATATACGAGTAGGAGCTTGCATGTGACCTTCAAGAAACCATGCATGAAGTTTTTTGCCCAGGGAGAGGGACTGTATGCAGTGTAGATTCCAGGTTAGGATTCTAGGGTGAATTTTAACGGACAGTCTGGTGGCAAACCCATCTTTTAGTAACTCTCCATTGCTACTATAGAGAAACTTACCATGGTCCCCCGTTCTGGAAACTAGGAAAGCAATGAAAAATTAATGCACAGTAATTTTGAACTTAATTTGCTTTTGTATTAAAATTCTTGCTTGAGTTCCCTTTTTGGGAAGGTGTCGTGGACCACAGTATGTGGTCCAATCTGTCTTCATTGTGCACGCCTGCTGGCCAGGTTACAGAGTCAATAGAAGACCGTTACACTGTTTTGAGCCCTATTTTGTGTGACCTAGGAAGAATGGAAATATTTTAATTTTTGCTTGCAGATATCAATATCAGTATATGCAGATACTTCTGCACATGCATGCACATTCTAGTCGGCGGGATGGGCACATGAGCAAGTTACTGTGAGTTAAAGAGCATGTGGAGATTTTGGCATGTGTCTGCTGCTCTGCAATAAGTGGCTCTCGCCCCAGGGTAGATGAAAGCTAAGTTTTGAAGTTGCTTAGCCCTCTATTTTCAATGGCTGAGCTCCTTTGGGTTAGCCTTCATTTACTGGAGGGAAAGAGCATGCACACAATCACTTACTGTGGAGCCACTGATGCTCTGTAAATCTTCATGCCTCTCTAAACATGTGGTGACTTGTGTGCCTGTGCCCTATATCTTAATGCCTTTTATTATCTTCAGCTGATCTATTTTTGCCTTTTTCTTGATGTGGGACTGAAAATGACATAGAGACACTTTCTAAAGGTTTGGCTGGCTGACTGCACAGGCTGCATGGGGCTCTTCTATTCTACACCACTGCTCCCTGCTTCCCAGATAAAACCACAAGAACGTGCATAATGTCTACAGCAATAACTAGCACCCTCTACCCCAAGAAAAGTTGTCCCTGAGGTCACTCCCTGCATTAAAGCATGAATTGCTGCTGTCACCATTCATTTAGCGAGTCTGACTTTTCCTTTTTCAGGGTAAACCTTGTTCTTGCCAAACATCTTCTCTGCATTCTATTTCTGGATCTTTTCCATGCAACTCAGCAAATTTGCTTCACTTTTAACCTGCAGCATTTCTGGTATTCTGCTCTGAGCCTCTCCTGAGTCAACTGCTAGGCTGAGGGCTTTGTGGGTTTTTATAGGTATGGAAGCATGTGAAGCATGACTTGGGTGAGGTTTTGTGACCAAGTCGAATTTGAACTTGGTCCTCTAGAGGTTTAAAAGACATTTATAATTTTTCCTTTCTGAAATTGCCTTCCTAGGTTCAAACTAAGTGCTGTATGCTATATTATATGCAGCATTCAGAAACCAATAGACCTATTTTTGTACCCTGATCTGCTGTTTCAGCTGTAATTATTAAGGTTCCATTTGCATAATGTTACCTGGTTCCTCCCTTTCCGTTGTCAATGTGTAACGGTTACCTCACCTTGGTCGCACTATTTGTTTAACTTTACGTTTCCACTTGGTGAAAAGTTTAGTTTATATAATGTTTTTTGACACTGTTAGTTTGCCTTTGTGGTTTTAACTTGTTGGTACCTGCTGTGTACCTAAGAAATTATTCTAGTTCGAAATTGAGTTTTTTTTTTCTTCCCACATGTAAGAAGAACTATATAACAACTAACATACTTCTTCCAAACTTTGGCTAGGGCTTTTTTGGTAGAAGGTATTATGTAAACTTAAACCATACAGTTATAGTTGTGTGAGTGTAATGTCCTAGGAGATGCTCTAATTTTGGAATAGGATCCTTTTGGGCTTAGTTTGTCATTTAAAAGTGATTTAAAATAAGACAAAAAAGCTACTCTTATTCCAGAATAAGTATGTTCACACTGTGGCGTTAGATCAGCATTAAGTATAAGAATCTAGCTGTACTGACATTACTGGAGAAATCTCCCATATAGACAAGTCCTAATTTTAGTATTCATTCATCTAAAAAGAATTTGTACATGTATCTCTAGTAGCGCCATCTGGTGACTTCCATTGTTACTAGCTTATATTTAGGTAGGTAGTTCTTAATTAAGGTTAATTTTGGCATTGTTCTGAAGAAAGGCTCTGTCTTCAAGTGCAGTGTTTCATGTAAGCTTGAATATTTTCTCTCCTAGATCTGATGCTAAAGTACTCAAAAAGTCATGGTGAGAGTTGCTCCCCTCTGAGGTTACTCTGTATTATGCAGTCTCTGCTGTTGGAGCGAGTAAAAAGTAGGAGCACTAAAGCAGGGTTGTCAAACATATAACCCATGGGCCAGATCCAGCCTGCCGAACCCCATAATCCAGGGCAGAGCCCCTGGTGCTGCCCCATTGACCCATACACTGGACTGGCTAACCCTGCATAGCATGTAGTGTTCACTCTGCACTATTCACTGGGACCGGTATCCTGGACCAGTCCAGTCAGGTGCTACATGTGCTGCATCAGGGCCTGATCCAGCCTGTGGACCTGTTTCATGCCACTTATCCAGCCCATGTGGTCAAATGAGGTTGACACCGCTGATCTAAAGGTCCAGAGCTATCTGTTAAGCAGTTGCTATATCTGTCACAATGGGAAAAATCTTTGGGTTTGGTCTGTTTCACAGACTTTGTGCTGTATTCTTTCAAAAAGAAGCCTTGAAAGACAATATGGCTGCCATGTAATGACTAAACCATCAAGAAAAAGGTTATTTTCATTTTGTCTGATGCTGGGAGGGTACACTTGGAAGGCTCCTTTTACTCGTTACATGGCAGGCAAGAAGAATTCTTGGACAACTAGAATCACCAAGATCAGACATATGTAAATAGTCCCTGAAACAAGCTGTACTATGAACACCCTTTTCCTAAGTGGCATAACTTAAAAATAGACTTGTTATCTTTCTGAGTCAATGCCAGGTTCTCAATTTTGCCTGAAAAGCAAAACGGTCCCAGTTTGCTTTAAAAACAAAGAAAACTCCAAACAAGCCCCTCTACCCCCCCCAAGAAAATCTTCAAAGTTTCACAGGTGTTTCAGTTTTCTATATACCACCCATTCTTGCCATTGATATTTTAGGTCTTGGATAAAATTAAAGTGTGACCAGGCTGGTGTGATCTTAGATGCTCTGTTTGGGTTTGCTGGTTAGGACACCCACCCTACCAGCATTATTTCAGCACAGTGTAATGAATTTAATTTTTTTCAGAATGTATATTCCAGGGGGAAGAGAGAAAGTTGTTTGTATAACACATGTTGGCATTTCCAGACTTTCGGATGCTTCATTTTGAAACTTGAGCACAAATACATTTTAAAATCATCTTTCTATTAATGTCTTCCCAGGAGTTGAGTTCATTAGCTGGGTCAGATAACAAATAAAATCTGGGTTGGGAACAAACTTTCTGATCGAGGAATTTGCAATGTTCAGCCTTAATTTTCTGCTTCCTTGTAGACAGACCCCATGTTTATGTGGAGTCCCATTGACAAGAGTTGGGGTCCTGATGGCAGGAAAAGTGTTCATAGCGCTTCTAGTGGTTCACCCAGAGCAGGGGCGGGTAATTATTTTGGGTGGAGGGCTGCTTAATGAGGCTTGGTGAGCTTTCAAGGGCTGCATGGGCAGCTCTGCCCCTTGACAATTGCCCTGCCTTTTGGTTGCCGGAAGCCCTGCCCTTGACCCCTGACTTTTGCCAGTGGAAGTCCCTCCCCTTGTCCCCCAGAAATGCTCCCATTGGGAGGAGAGGTTGCCAGCCTAGAACCAGAAAAAAAAAATCATACGCCAGAAGTCAAACACCTGTTATAACCTATTTTAATTTTATTACAAAAGTATTGTTGTCGTGATTTGTGTTTGTGTACTGTACATAGAGGTGATTGCATAACTCAGAAATAAATTCTTAGTCTTTTATTGTGTGTGTGTGTGTGTGTGTATGGGGGCGCTTTGTGAGGGGGTGTGGCTGTATTGGGGGTTGTGTATATATGGGGAGTTGTGGAGGTAGGGTGTAAATGTGGTGTTTGAGGGTTGTGGGGACCCCATATTTCCCCCATAGCACAGCAGCAGGCAGGGATACTGGTGCCTGGCTCCGACCAGCACTGTATATCGTGGTGAGGAGCACAGCCCCTGGCCAGGCTGTCTCTGTAACCGGTGTTTCCCTCACTTGCGCAGCTCAGAAGGGATGCCCATGCTGGCTGCCTTTCCTGCCCCAGCCAGCTTCAACATGTGGGGCTTCCTTCCTGAGTTGCGTGAGTGCAGGGAGCATGCCGGCAACAGAGATGGCCCAATGGGAGGCTGTGCTCCTCGCCATGTTGTGCAGTACTGGCTGGAGTCGGGTACCAGTGCCAAGAGTGAGTGTCTGGAGTGCCTTGTCTGATGCTGCCACTGCCTGCCAGGGCTATGCACCACGGGGCGAGTGTGAGAGGTGTCACCATACACTGCCCACCCAAACTTAGTGCTGTTGCTGCTCCCCTGGGCATGGGCTCCATGCTGCCACCACCCGAGCCCCAAGTTGTGCTTTCCTGTCCACCTGCAGCTCTGCCCCTGCTGCTCCCCTACCTGCTGCCTGGAGCCAGCGGGACACCAGGGAGGCCTACAGCAGTTGCAACAGTAGCCCTTCCTGGAAGCTGCATGCTGGCGGGGTCAGGTCCTTCCATCCACAAAGGATGGTAGCAAGGTGCAATAGGGTATGTTGGGGGGGGTGAGGGTACATGTAGGCACCTCACTCTACCCTCATGAGTGGAAGGGCTGGGCAGGGCACAATTTGTTGGTGGGCACCGCAGACTGGATAAAAGTGCCTGGTGGGCTGGGTGCAGTCCACAGGCTGTGTTTTGCCTGCCCCTGTCCCAGAGTCTCTCATTGTGTTTGAGAGAGTTACTTAGACTGTGTGGGTTGGGTTGGGGCGCTCTGGTGAACAAACATTCCCCCAGATACTGGTGGTCACCCCTGATAAAGTTATAGGTGGCCATCAGAGCACCCCTGAGCCTGCGCTTTTCCAGGCTAAAGAGCCCCATGGCTCTCAGCCTGTCGTCGTCAGGTCTGTTTTC
>NW_017728931.1:50223779-50244721 GCF_001723895.1 Crocodylus porosus | reverse complement strand
TGGGATTGATGGAGGGTAGGCGATCACCCTCACCTGGACCTCCCTGTCCTGTGGTGGGCATGGGCATCCCATGGGACTGATGAAAGACGGATGCCAAGTACCCATTTAATAAGTTGGCTTTTTCCTGGGCATCAGTTGTCCCACCTAGTTTAGCAGGGGCCCAAAGGACTTTTTATTGTCCTTGATACTTGGAGCTAGTTGGAGTTCAGTTGCAGCCTTGGCTTTCCTGGTTTGCTCCCTGCAGGACCAGACCAGCTTGTATTAGCTGATAGCAGCTGTGCACAGGAATTGACTTGATAAGTATATATCCAGACCTGTTACTGGTGGGAGTTCCACTACAGGAGGCCATTCCGTTAGAGGAGGGTTACTATTATGCCTGTATGGTAGAGCCTATAACATCCTAGACAGAGTGTTTGTGCTGAGAAGGTCATGATCTGAAAAGTCACATTTTGGTCTCATCTGTTTTGTATATATATTGCTGACTTGTAAGGCCACAACTTGGAATTCAGTTTGTACCTTTTTTGCTGTTGTCTCTGTTCTGGAGCACATTGTTACTAATTATGATGACTTTTTTTTATAATTCCCCAAATGAGGTACTTTCTTTCTGATGCGACTGCTAAGATCCCGGCTCTGAAGAACTTCCACTACCATTATCCAAATCTGATGCTTATAGTTGAGGAGCAGCTGCTCAGCCATTAGTTAAAATACTCCATAACCTTCTTTCTGAGGGTTGCTATTGCTTGCCAAACTCCTGCAGTATAGATATGCAATGTTAATTCCAAGAGGTAGGGAGGATTGCTGTGTGGTAACTGAATATCTTGATACAGTAGATTTTGCTGTATTGCTTCTCAATTATCTGGATATTTTTAGGAAAAAATATTTGCTATCTGTTCAGTTGAATTTCATCCATTTGCATATTAGCTCATAGCATATTTGAGTTTATTGCATAAGTCAAAACTAAAAAAAGAAAACATAGCTTTGATTAATCGAACAAGGTAGAGATTGAGAAGTGCACAGATTTTAATTACAACATTAGTTTATCATAATGTTTCAGATTTGGAAACATTTTTGTAATCTGGCAAATGATTACATAATACATTTTGTAGTTTTAAATTAATAAGTGTGGTTTGTTTGTTTTTTACTTTTTTTAGGTGGCACGCTTGATCTTAGACAAAAGGCCAAAAAATTACATGTCCTGTCTCTAACCACAATCTCGTCCACAATCTCATCCATATTGGGTTCAGTGAAGAACGGATTTTTTTTTAATGCATCTGATTTCTTTTTTTTTTTTTTTTCACATGCATATGGTCAAGTCTGAGGATACAGTAGGGCATAAGATGTGATTGATCAGCAGTTGCCATAATTTTCAATTTATTTTGCCAGCAAGTTGTTAAGATCTGGCTGAAAAAAAGTCCATGGAACAATTTGCAGCGCAGTGCTACTTTATGATTGGGAATTACACTAGTTGTTTCTAATCTGCTTTTTTGTCTTTCCCATTCTGCTTATTATCATTGTGTACCTATTTGCATCATTTTGTGGGGAGGGGGCTGTGCAAATGACAAGAATCTACTGTGACAGGTCCACACTGTCTCCATCCTCCCCATCACTTCATGTTAGTTTTTCTGTACTAGAAAAATTAGTTGTTTGGGAACTAATTACGTTAAGTGTAGGTGCATTACCCACACTATATTTACAGATGTGTTAAACATCATGTTAGTTAACACTTGCAGAAACCTTTGATTTGTCCTAGTCCAGACAACCCATTAACATATAGCTTAAGTGTAGATGATTCAGTGAGAATCTGAGGATAGTAATTGGGACCAGGGATTCATATGACCATAGTTCACAGAGTGCATGCCCCCTACCTGTTAAACCACCTGAGACCGGTCCCAGGATTATAAAGTGTAGTTTGGGACTGCAGAGGCTACATATGCAAATATCTGTTTTACTGTTAAATAAACCTTTCTCCCTTTCCATCTCCCATGACTTGACCTGAATCTGTCCAGCAGTTTTC
Source organism: Crocodylus porosus (assembly GCF_001723895.1). Lineage (NCBI taxonomy): Eukaryota > Metazoa > Chordata > Crocodylia > Crocodylidae > Crocodylus > Crocodylus porosus. Next base: position 50,242,707 of record NW_017728931.1, on the reverse strand, counting down.
TTTGCATTCAAAGACACTGAAACCTCAGCTGTCTGACCTGTGGGCTGATGTCCAAACAGGAGTTTGGACACTTCCGTAGTTATATGGGCAGAAGCACGGTTTTTTTCTCTCTCTCTCTGTTACGTTGCAGTAGAAATAAGTGTGTGTCTGAGCGATTTTGAAGATGATTTACAGTGTTAGGTGACAGTAACATTTAATGCATCTCGGAAACTGCTTCATTCTCATTAGTCCAAAAAGCTGCCTCATCGCTTTTTCACTGTAAGAGCAGTGTTCCCTAGGGTGTCTGCTTAATTTGGCTGGGAGACTGCTACAGCTGTGCTAGGAAGACTTGAGCTCACAATTTGTCATGGACTGAGGACAGAACTTTACTTTGGAGATGACAGAAGAAAGGTATTGCCGATGGAGAGGACTGGTGTTTGGTGTCATCAGAAAGGCATGGCTTCTTTGTGGTGCCCCTCTTAAACTCATTCGCTTGCGTTGGAGATGCCACTTATGGGACGTGTGCTTGGATCCTTCTGTTTAGCTGGTATCCTCAGTTCCTAGCCAGAGCTAATAATATTTTTGTCTAAATTTCAGTATACCTCTTTGAATATTTCTTGTTGTACATTTTAAAATGTCTGGCTTTTCAAAAGAGGTGTTGTTTTTTTTTAAAGGTATAAACTGCTAATATAGTTGAACCAGAAGTAAATAGTTTAATGACTTGCCACTGAGGTGAAGCAAAAATGTGTTTGGGGGCATTGTCTTGCAAGCCCATTTGAAATGAGCAAGTATGGGACAAGAAGGTTACATAGGAAAATCTGCAGTCCATGCTGAGAAGAAAAGGAAATGTTTAGCAACAATTTTAGAGTTTCTGTGTCTTTAAACAATTGCTTCAATACTTCTTCCATTAACATAGTCCTGAAATCTTGGACTGCATCCATGAAAGCCAGGATGGGTAACAACTGAGGTCCCATTGTCTGCCAGAGAGCCTTCTGTGGTAGATGTAATGAATGTGAAGAGGCCATCATCCCTACTGCATGTAACCTGATCTTTATAGCTTGCTTCAGCCTTTGGGCTGGTTGTCTCCTGTGAAAGGAACTGCATTTCCTTCTGTTCAAAATATATTTCTGATATCTTCAAATCTTTATTAGTGGTGCTTCCGGGTGAAAAAGAAGCTTATGCACTGATAAACTTCCCTTTCTCATAGCAGTACTGCGCACTGCACTGCACTGCTTAGCTTTACCTGGAGATATATACTGTATCTAATTTTATGCCTTCTTTGTTAAATGTCTGATTCTTTCAGGTGCAGATAACAGACAGACTTTCAATAATTGCTCTTCTTTTTAGAGGATACTGAAGTTGTTTGAAGACTTTCATCATTTTTTTTTCAAAGTTTGGAGAAAATTTTTTTTGCATACAATATTGCAAAAATAAAAAAGCAAAAACAAAGCACATCCCTTTTTTCTTTTAGCATTAATGGGTGCAGTGCTAGCCCAGGAGATGGAGCCATGCACAGGTATGATGCATTTCTGGCACAAGTTCTCTGAATGAAAAACACTGTACTAGAGCAATAAATAAGATGGTATTTGGGAATTTTATTCTCAGTGTCCCTAACACATAAAGGCTGACTATACACATGGGGGTGGGGGGCATTTTAATTTGAGCAGTTCCTGGGCAGCTGCTCTAATTGAAATGTCTCACTGTCACACATATTAAGCCCCCACACGTTTAAGAATGGTTGCGAGACACTTTATCTAAACCTCATTTGACGAGGTTTAGATAAAGCACCCCTGCAGCCATTTTAAAATGCGTGGACAGTTAATGCATATGATGCTGTGGCGTTTTAATTAGAATACCAACAAGCACTTGTATAGGCAGCCAAAGAGCTGGCCAGGCCCCTTGATCTATTTAACTGCTGTGGAAATCAGCACGTACACCCTTTAGAAAATGCATCCTTGCTTACTTCCTTGTTTCCTATATTTACCACAGTCCTTAGAATGCAGAAGCATCTCCTAAGCTCCTCACCGGATTTCTGATGACCCAGTTTAGCAGGTGCAGCAATTGTCTAATTATTAAAGATGCCAGATCGGGAGTGTGAGAGCGAGTATACCAGGCACTCTTCTTGCAGTGAAGGGAAAATGAAAAAAAAACTAGAATGGAGGAGGAGAGGGAAGTATGTCCGTAGTGTGAATAACAAGATGGGGCCAAGGATTGTTTTGCCCGATAAAGAATTTAGGCCAGGATTTCTTAAATTTTATTATTTACAGTAAAACCGCTGGTGTAGTTTGCTGAGTAAAGTTCACTATAGAGTGACCCTTGTGCAACCCAATACTCTAGTCACTGTGCAGCATGTATCTGACTATGTCAACACCACCATCTGTGCAGTGTTTGAAGCTGTTTTAGAAACCTTTGTAGAAAGCAGCTGAACTATCTTATTTTGTAATTTTGACCAAGTCACCTTTTATAACTAGGAATGAGAAGAGTTAGGCCACATCTGGTTCAGTAGCCAAAGCTCGGGTTTAGGAAGGACAGTATGAAAGAAACCTATTACTGACTTATGTAGGCAGGACCACGGCTTCACATTTTCCCAAAATAGTCCCCCAGCTATGCACACACACATGTGGGTAGTTCATGCAAAATAAAATGTTTGCTTTAGAGGATATCGGGAAAGACTCTTGTAATCTCCATCCTGTAGTACTGAGGAAAAAGAAAACTGGGAAAAATAAGGAAATGGCAGTGTGTAAAAGAGGAAAGAAGGGTGGACTGCAAGGAGGCAGAAGTATTATGATGAGGACGGCAGGGTGGTGGGCAGTACAATTAATAGAAGCTTTGTGCATAATCCAGCTAGGGAACTTTGGTTAGTAAGAAACAACAGAACTGCTTGTATATTAATGCCAAGAGACTGGGCAACAAAATGGGAGTACTGAATTGGTGCAGAATGTGAAACTGGATATTACAGGGATAACAGACCTGATAGAATAACATTTATGACTGCAGCCCAGGTATTGAAGGTTATGCTGTTCAGGAAAAATAGGAATAGAGGAGAAGGCAGTGGGATACAATGTAGATGTGATTAAATTGTTGAAAAATATGAAAGAATAGAATAAAATCTATTTGGTCCAAAATATTGTTGAGAGAAGAAAGAAAATCTCTGGGGGGCAGTGTTGGGTGTCTGCTACAGATCCACTGGGTAAGCTTTAGATACGGATAGAGATATTTCTTTAAATGTTATTAGAGAGAGAAATACTACCGGAGATTCTCTCATAATGGGAGAGCTTTAACTTTCCAAATGCATATTGGAGAACAGATGCTGGAATAATGATAGGGACTGTATTTTTGGATGTGGTAGCCAACAGATTTCTTCACCAAGTAGTTACTGAAACATTAAAAAGTGATGCTATTTTAGAATTGGTTTTGGTAGGAAATGAGTTCATAGAAGAGGTAGTTGTAAAAATTGATCTCAGAATTGAGTGATCATGGTTTAATTTATTTTATATTAAGTAGAAGGATGAAAAAATATGGATCCGAATCTTAGGCTTTTAATTTAAAAAGGGCAAACTGATAAGCTAAAGAAAATGGTGAGCTCATATGGACTGAGCTGCCCATGAATGTAAATATGGAGGAGGTCTGGTATTTCTTTAAGCTGAAGGTGCTATTACTGTCAGGAATCTGTATCCCAAGCAAGGAGGAGGGGAAGAGGGAGGTACTTGCAAGAAGGTGATCCAGACATAACTGCAGAAATAATAACTCTAAAAAGGATATTAGAAATAAGCAGAGTCTACAAGGAATGAGACAAGAAAGGATTGATGAGTGAAGAAATCTGTGTCCTAGAGGTCAAGAAGTGTAGGGATAAAGTGAGAATTGCCAAAAATCAAGCTGAGCTAGGTCTTGCAAAAGATATTAAAATAAATGGCAAACAGCTTTCCAACTATATAAGTAAAAACAAACGAAAAACCTGAAAGAAAGAAGTAAGGCCACTATGCTGTGAGGATGGGGTAGAGGTTAAGGATAATGTAGACATGACCCAAAAATTAAATGAATACTTCAGGTTTTGGCAAGGACAGTGTTATTTAACAGAGGTGCACCAATAAAGATTTTCTTGGCCGGTACCCAGAGCCACTTATTAACCAACCATATCGGCCAATGCCAATCTGATAACCGATTTACTTTAAAATGAAAACATTTTAAAGTACTGATATAAACCTCTTTTTTTTTTATTATTATTATTATTACTATTTTTTTTGGCACACTCCAGTAGTGTCCTGCGTCACATATACCAGTGTATCAGTACTTAAAAATGGAGGTGGGGGCACTTGAACTAAATGAGCTTTATTTCAAGTGCTGCCACCACCATTTTTAAGTGCGGTGATGCTTTTAAGCAGAGCAGAGCTGAGTGGTCTGAGGATGGATGTGGGGTGCCTATCGCGGGCTCAGGGCTCTCTGCTCTGCTGTCTTTGCCTCAGAAGCCCCCTGCCCACCTGGCAGCAAGGAGTACAACTTGCTGCCCCAATGCCACTGGGCAGGCAGGGGGCATGTGGCAAGTGCAGGACTCCCAAGGGAAAAGCAGCAGACCAGAGAGCCCCGAGCCTACGGTGGGCAGCCTGCATCTGCCCCGTACACGAATCTGGGGGAGCACATGCCCCCCCATGCTTTCCTCAGGGGGTGTGTGCAGTGGTGGGGAGTTGCCCCCTCATACCCTCTGGATGAGCAATCCGTGGCTCCATCCCACTCCTCACCCCAGCCCTGGATCCCATGTTCTGACTGGGCAGTGCCCCCTGCCTCTGCCCCACTCCCTCCCTCACTATGCAGGGGCCTCGATTTGCACCCCCATCCACATCATACCTGCAGGGAGCTGCTGTTCATGCTGCGTGGCTGTATTCCTGGCCATGTGCATTTGTGCGGCCGCGAACATGCTTGTAGCCCCCCTGTATCTTGCTCCTGCTCCCAAGCAGGACCCCTTGCAGGCCAGAATGCTACCCACCTGCATGGGGAAACCCTCTGTTTCCTGAAGGAACCCAGGCATTCGGGGGCCACAGCCCCATGGGGGAGAGGGAATCCAGGTGTCCAGGTCCCTGGGCAGAAGGCATAATTATCAGCTATAATGGCCAAAAAAGCCAATAGTTGATAATATCATTTCCCCTTTTGTTGGTGGGAATCCAGTGGGCAACTGATATATTGGTTCACCTCTATTATTTAACATAGGCACAAATACGAAATGAAAGTGGGGGGAAACACTATGGAGGTAAAAGTAAACCTGAAGAAGCTTAATGCTGTCAAGTCAGGGGACCAGTTAATTTCTATTCCCAAAGTGTTAGAAGAACATGCACACGCAATTGCAAGTTTGATGGGAAATATTGTTAATACAACTTTCAAGTCAGGGATGGTACCATAGGGTTGAAGAAAAACAACTCTTAATATCCATACTTGAGATGAATAGGGAGAAGTTATCTGTTGAGTTGCAGGGTTGTCAGTCAAGTCTAAAGAAGATGTAAGGCAGTAGAACGAGTTTTAAAAGAAAGAATAAAGTCATGGAGGGGACTTATTGCATTTGATCCCATTTTCCTTACCAAAGGTAGATTGTGCTAAATGACTCTGATCTCTGTCTTTAAGATAACTGATTTTTCAAAACAAATGAAATGCAATAATCCTGTTTTTCTGGACATTAGTAAGGTATTTGAGAGGTTGCTATAAGAAATTGTTAATGAAGCTGAAGAAGATAACAATTTGTAGAAAAACTGATAGGAGTGTAAGGAGTTGGCTGAAGGGGAGATAACCATGGGTAATATTGTAACAGAGAACTGTCAGGCTGGAGGGAGGTTATTAGTGGAATTTCTCAAAGAATGGTCTTGGGACTGATTTTATTTAATATTTTCATAAATTATAGTGGCACAAAAAGTAGGAGTGTGCTAATGAAATCTGCTGATGGCACAAAGTTGTGAGTCATCCTCAATATGGAAAAGCATCAGAATATGCAGAAAAAATTGGATGACATTGCTGTTGCTCCAGCCCTCAGTGGGAGAAGATTCAGTTGTATAAAATGCAAGGTTATTATTTGGAGGCTAATGGCAAACTCATGTTAAAATTGGGAAGCGTGTCAGTTGAGAACAGCTGAATGGCCTAAGTGTCCTAATTTGACTACAGGTTAAGTCTGAGCTGCCAGTGTGATACAACTCTGAAAAATGCAGATGTCATTCTTGGCTGTTTCTATCAATATATTTCCAGTACTGACAGGGAAGTATTAATGTCATTGTGACAGGGATTGATAAGAACTTTGTATAAAATACTGTGTACTGCACTGGTCACCCATGTTCAAGAAAGATGAATTTTTACTGAAACAGGTGAAGAGAAGGGTTACTAGGATGATGATGTGAATGGAGAGCTGATCATGTAGTGGTGGGGGTAGAGAGGGGTAGAATAAGAAGAGGTTGGCTTTCTTAGTATAGACAAATGAAGGCTGAAAGGGATGGGAAAGAGTAGCTCTCTTTAAATATACCAGGGAGAGAGAAAAGTTGTTTAAGCTAAAGGGCCATGCTGTCAGAAGAACAGATGGGTATAAATTTGCCATGAATAAATTTAGCTTGGAAATTAGCAAATGCTTCCGAACGATTTACGGAAATGAGGTTCTGGAACAGCCTTCTCATAAAGGAAGTGGTGGCAAAAATCCCAACTGCTTTTAAAATGGGGCTTAATTAGTTTAATAGAGATTATGTGATGTGGTAAAATAGCCAGAGACTAGACTTAATAACATGGAAAGTCCTTTCTAGTCCTGTGTTCCTATAGTCTTAAAGCTATTCACGCATACAAGTGTTTACAAGATCAGGGCCAAGTTACTCTACCCAAATTACTGTCACAGTCTTGTTAGCTATAATACAGATTTTTGAGCTGTAAAACCATGTGCTAGCACAATGCGTGGTAATGTTGCTGGCTTTATCTTCCAATGCATGAACTAAAAGTTTTGATATAAAGAATCTCAGTATTTGACTAAACCCCAATCCTCGCATCAACTCTGCAAGGTCTGTGCCTTAAACCAATACTAAACAGGAGATGGAAAATAACACACCCTTTGATAGATATTTGTTTAATGGGAAGCCAGGTAATGTGTCATTTTTCAATAAACTATGCATATATATTTTTGTGCAGAATAGTGTCTTGGGACATGTAAAATTAAAAATAGCTGTTGTAATTTAATTGTACTTTTCCAAGGGTTTAGGGGACAACTTCACTATTGGGGTATGGCCCAAGTCTCTGAATTCTGGCAGGTAAAGATATATTAATTTAAAGCATTGTACTTATCTGGAATTTATTATTAAAATAGTACTGAGGGTTAGAGAGAACTCTTCCCCCCCACCCCCAGTATATTTGCATTGTCCAGTTGATGGTATGTTGAAGACGGAAGGATATACACGTGCTAGAATTGGGAAAGCACAAATAGCTTTTATTAACTTGAAACCAGTTTGGAAATCAAGACAAATTAGATGGAGAAACAAACTTTGAATCTTCAGCACAAATGGGAAGTCAGTTTTATTATCTGGGGCACAAAACATGAAAAAGCACCGATGGGCAGCTGAGAATATTTCATTCAGATCTTTGCAAAAAGATATCTTTGTCAGGCTGCAGACCACATGTGGCCTGAATGGCTAACAAATGAGGAGCTGCATAGAAGAACATGGGAGAGATTTGCTGAAGCTGCCCTTAAAGAAAGAAACTGGATAAGGATTGGGCCTAGAGTGGAACCCTTAGGGAATAATGGGGAGAGGAAGACCAAAGTTGTCTTGGAAAAGAGAGGTGTATCATTGACTAAAGAAAGTTGAGTAAAGGTAGATGGGAGCTGGGTGGACAACAGTCACAGAGGCCCTTATACTTCTCCCAGAGCAAAGGGGATCAGATAGACTCAAGTTTCACTGTTTCCTCTGTATGGACAGTAGGTTTCCTTGTTGCCTCTGTATGTCTGTTTATACAGAACTATTAGAGAGGGCATTGTTTTAGAAAACAGGAAAGTGTGATTCTATATAAGTGCCAAAATTGACCAGGGGAAGGAGGGAAATAAGTGCAAACTGCTTCTAACCCCTCACTCCCTCTCTCTCTCTCCTGATTTGATGTAATTGCAGGTTACCATATTTACCCAAATCTAAGATGACCCTGAATTTCAGATTAGCTCCCAAATATTCCTCTACATGAAAAATTTTAATTAAAAAAATAATAATTTTCCATGTATCGAATCGAATTATTGGAGGATTGTCTTTGATGTGCCCCCCCCCTGCTGTGTGGGAGCAGGTGGTGTGAGGAGGTCAAGCAGCTTGTTCCCTGCTTGTGCCTGTTCTGCCCCCACCCTGCAGCCTTTGCACCCACTTCTTCATCTACCTCTGCTCTCCCTCCCCCCCCAACTCTTGCTCCACTTTGGCAGGTTCTTTCCATATTCTAGCCTGTGGCACTGAGCATGACCCCATGCCAGCCATGTGGGCTGCACACCGCTGCTATGGGACCATACTTAGTGCTCCAGACTGCAGCGTGGACAGAGTCTGTTGATGTGGAGCAAGGGTAAAGGGTGGCAGAGAGAGGAGCAGGTGGGGGAACAGAAGCTGCATGGGAGGATGGGGTGGGGTGATGGTGGGGTGCAGAAGCAGCAGGAGTTGCAAAGGCAGGCAGCAGCTGCAACTGTGGCCCTGACCCTGGGTTGGAGCTAGAGCCCAAGCCAGTGCAGCTGCCTGCCCCTCTCCAACTGCCCTCATACTTGATTCTAAGATGAGAGGCTTTCCCCACATATATGGGGGAGCCTCATCTTGGATTTAAGTAAATACGGTAGATCCATTTCTTCTACTCATGTCTGTGTAGTTTATATATAAAATAAGCTTTTTGGCAAGTTATTTCTTCTTCCACTTGTACATTGTCCAGTACATTGGGACCCTGAATGAAACAGAAGAGATGATGGTGGTCTCTTCAGAATTAAAGTACTATGAATATGTTCCTGGCAAAGTGCATAGAAAGCTCCACCACTGTAGCCAAATTAGCCCCAGCCAGCAGTAGCAGCAGTGGAAGGGCTAGTGTAGAAAAGGTGCTAATATATACTAATATTTTAGTTGCTGGATTTTGCATTGGTATAGGGTACACAACACAAAGGTGCATGATGCCAGCATATTTACAGCTACCAGTAGAGCTGAACTTACAGCAGTGATAGTGGGAACTTGACAGAGGAGACTCGCATAAATAAATCTCCAATACTGTGAAGCTGGAGTACTACTTAAATGTTTCTGAGGGCACCCATCATTGTAAGGTACTCAGAAGTGCTAAGTGAAAAACACTTTTTGCACAGACACGTTCTAAACATCTAGACTACAGTGTGTCATGTACACACACATTGTGTTATATAAATAATCCAGATATTTATAAAGCTAGGGGGGTTATAAATAATAACCCAGTATTATTTGAACTCGACTTGATTTCTCTTCCTCGAGATGAGTTATTCATATGTCAGATATGACGTTTATAGCTTTAATCTATTTTTGAGCCGAGTTTGTGGGAAAAATTTAAGGTACTGTTACCAGGAACTGCAGATTGGATGGGGAGAAACAGAGGTGGGATGGAAATAAATTCTCATCTTGAACTGTAACGTTCACTACTTGTGAATGGTGTCATACAGAAATCACTTCACGACCTAGGGAATTGTAGCCACCTCATGGAAAAAAACGCAGTACTTGTTTCACTACGGACAGTGCTACGTGAAAGTTCAAGATCGGGAGAACAGGAAAACGCCACGTATCCCGCGAGAATGCAGGTAGCCATTCTCCTTTTTGATCCCCGTAACTGTTTTTTTTCATTTTGGAGGGATACTGGTACTGACCCTCCTGAGGCTGAAAGTTTTGTGAAGCCAAAGGGCAGCTTGGGATTGTTTGCTGTTTTCTGGGTGTTAAATATTTGAGCTCCTAGGTTTAAATCTGGATTGAAATGATACATTTTAGAGTAGCACTCCATGACATTTTTTCTGGTTTGCTGCTGGAGGTCTCCTCCCCCCACATACCTTCCCCTTAGGCAACTTTCTGTCTTCTAAGAATTGCTGGTTAGTTCTCAGGTTACAGATAACACATGTGGCATCCAGGAGTCTAAAAAGAACTTCTGAACCTGCTGGTCTTTGTCAGACTAACTCGGCATCTGTGCATGTCTGTTACAGACCTCGGTGAGTGTGTTTGGAAAGGTACAAAGGGGGCTGCCTAAAACGGGAAGAGCAACTGGCTTTTCCAGACCTCGCCCCCTTCCCCGCCCTTCCCCATTCTTTTTGACAGCCAGAATTAATCCTTCCAAGTTTGACTGGAACAGCTGAGAACATGTATCTTGCATGTTTCAAGGCCTCTTAGTGGATTCATGTTGCCACATTGCTGGGACCTCATTCCCTTCACCCTGTGCCTCCCACCCCTTCCCAGCATTGGTTCCGGCAGCTGTCTCTGCCCAAGTTAAATGCAGCGAGAGAGAAGTGTTAAATGATATAAGCATAAATTCTGTCATGAAAGAGATCCCTTCTCTGCAAGATATCCATGTGGCTCCTCTCTTCTCCCTCCCTCTGCATCACCAAAGGGTTTTATGATGCTAATCCCAGCACCTGTCCCTGCCTAGGACAGTAAGAAGGATCTGGGGGTGGGGGCGAGAACAGTCCCATGTGTTTTTCGCTGTCCTGGATTGGGAGCATTCCCTCTGACGCACCTAGAGCCCAGAACATATGCTCCTTTCAGCTCCTAAATGCTGTTTGCTTCCTACCATCTCTGTCTGCTGCTGCAAAGATCCTGTGTTCCCCTCTTCCTGGCAGTCATTCTCGTTGCTTCTGGGAGTTGCAGGACGATTGTCAGTTGAGGCTTCCAGTGCTGTTTTTCAGTCCAGGAATCCTAATTTAAGAACCTCTGCTCTGCCCTGTACACTTCATCTCTGCAGTGCTGGATTCCCACAAGGGAGGGGAGAGGGGCTGATCTGAACCGAACTAGGCAGCTTTTTTCATTTTCAGCTGAGCTAGTATCAACCTGAGTAGACCCAGAGGCCTGAGCCAAGTATTGCAGAGTGCTGCCAGAGTCCTTTACACAAGCCTGCAAGACAGAGACGCAGACTTGGAGCTTCCAGTTCTTTGTCTAGTTGCTCTTTAGCTGGAGAAGCTTTGGCTATGTATGGTGTATATTGTATGGATTATCAATACCCAGTTGTTCAGGTAAGCAAAGAACTGGCTGCAAATCTATAGCTTCTTCATCTATTCCATGTGTTCTACAGCTATTCTTAAGCTTGCGTGTTGGTTTTACAGAAGGAATATATACGCTTCCAGGCTCTTCTCCTTGGTTTGGTGTGGATCAGGCCTCAGCTTTCCAGCAGCTCTGTGCTTAGCCTTGCTGTAGCAGGAGTAAGCACAAATTTACTGCTTAGGGGCCCAGTAAGGGTGACTGGCATTTCATTCATTTGTTTCAGGTGTGGGTTCCCCTGCTGGTACTTCTTTGTTTTTGTTTAACTTAGGTGGGAATGTTTGAGCTGACAATTGTGGCATTCAGTGAGTCTGGCTTATTGGGTGACTCGTTGGATGTTTTTGAGCACGTGATTTTTAAGTACCCCTTCTGTGTTGGTGATGTCAAGCAGAAGAGGGAGCTATTTTCCACCTTCACCCCTTTGTCTGAGGCCTTGTGGGTACAGTGCTCTTTCATTTTTAAAGATCTTGGTTAAAGTCTATGTTTTTCTGTTGGGCGATAAGTGGTAGCCCCTGGACTCTTCCTTTAATGGACATTTGTCCACTTTAAAAGAGGCTTGACGGCCTGTGCTCAAGGGAGGGCATGGACTTGGAAAATTAGTGAGTCCTGCATTAGTCTAACTTGTGGGGAGGTTGAAGAACCTGGGGTTGCAGCTGAAGATTTGAGGCGGTTCCAGAGGAAAAAGGAGGTTTCCTCTGCTCTGTGCCTGACTTGTCAGCATGAGCAGCCCACCATTTTCACAAACACCAGATTCATTCACAAAGCTTAAAACACACGCAAATAAATTAGGGTGAAGACTCTGTGTCCTGAGAGTGCTAAGATTAGCTACTGGAGAATCGGTATTTTGTTAGGTAACTTTGTATCAGGGGTTCTTGTTACTTTACATGAATAGAATTCACCACCAGAAGTGTGTCTCCTGGTTGTTAAGATTTGTTCTTGATAAACCTGGTTCTTTGCACTTGCAACTCCCCCCCCTTTTTGGCTGTGATCCAGCTGGCAGGTTTGTTCCATCTCAACTTGAGCCAGCACAGAAATGTAGGTAATGGGATGTTAAAACTGAAGGCTGTGCTCTCTTTCCACTCCACTGGTAAAGGGGAATTACAGGGGTAGCAAATAAAATAAAATCAAACCAAACCTTGGGGCTTGCTTGATGCAAAATATTTGGCTGCTGATTTCCCTACAAACCTTGAGCCTTACCTGGCAATGGTATTGAAACCTTTCCACTATAGTGGCTAATTTCGTTGCAAGCCAATTAAGTAGGACCTCACTTTATCCATTCATGCTCACAGCTACTGTGATTTCAGTGATTGCTTTTGTCACCTGCAATCTAACTATTCTCCTCCCAGCTTCTGTTTTTCCCTTGGAATTGAATGACATGGACTAATGAAAAGTGATCGAATATATTGAGGTTAGAACAGCAATGTAAGGGTGGAATGGAAATACTCAAGAGTGATACAAAGCCCTGTGGAACAACCAAATATGTGACAGTCACTGTGAAGGCAGACTGGCTACTGCTTATCTATCACCATAATGAAGTTCCCATATCTACATGCCTGTAGATAACTCATCCTTTAGGGTTGTTGGTTGTACCCATGTTGGTCTAAGGAGATAGGCAGACATGGTTCTTTGGGTAGATGCGATATCTTTTATTAGATCAACTCAATAATTAGAAAAGTTGTTCTTTGCAAGCTTTCGGGGACAAACATCCTGGAACACACACAGGATTATGAGGACTTAGTGTCAGTATTCAGATGTGCATTGTTTTTTAAATGTTAAATATATGTATTTGGCAACTGGGAAGTGAGGATTTGGTATTGCTGAGCTGAGTGTTGTGCTGGCCAGTGCTAGTAAGCTTTGCCCACTATTGAGCTTTGCTGATGCACCTGTATTACGTTCAGCAGTGTTCCTTGCCATTTTTAGTCCTGGGCTTTCATAAGTAAAGGCTGAGTGGCTGTTATGGTATATTGGGTGGTGGTTCTCTGGTATGCACAAGTGAGGGGCTAGGTGGAGGTCCATCAAGCTTTCTTCATTTGACCATGAGGCAATAGGCAAGACCAGGTGTCCGGAACAGAAAGCCAGTTGCATGCATTAACCCATTGTTCCATTATTCCTTTTCATCTTGTATGAAGTATTTCTTTGTTGACTTAAACAAGGCATAATGCAGAGATGACCATATTTTGTCATTTCTGGCCTCTGTGGCTTCAAAATCATTCTTAAAACTTCTGAAATTCTATACCAGACATTCATTTTATACATTTTTGTTTATGTTAGTCAAAGCCCCTAGAGAGAACCTTAGTTTCTTGCTGCACAAAACAGCATGTTGGCAATTAGGCATTTCTCTTTGTTTGGTGGAACAGAGCTGGTAAGTAAGGAGGGTAAATACCAAAGAAAGGAAAGGAATGGAGTGAGGGTTCCAGCTTGCAAAGTGTTCGTTTAGGTGTATGATAAAGGCAGCAATTGGATACCATTATTGAGATGCCTCTTGTTCTGGCACATGTATAAAACTTGTACTGAGCAGGTGATGGGTTGCTGTGCAATTGAGATTTTTTCAGCAAATGCCTTTTCAGCCCTGGCTTTCTTAACAAATATCTTTAGAATCTGGAAGGTGAAGACCAACCAAAATGGATCATAAAAATGACACTGCCCAGGTAAGTGGGGCTGCATGCATAACAACTAGTTTCTTCTCTGTCCCTTTGCATTAAATGCTCAATGTGAACGTTTGTCGTTGAGCCGGAGTGTACAACAGTCGCCACTTCACTTGTTTTATACTCGTGATTTATCTAGTGCAGTACTAAAGGCTGTCATGGGTTTATGTGCTTCAGCAGAGTGAATGCACAGGTCAGGTTGGTGGTTAGACTGCAGATGGTAGGCAGACTTGACTGTATGGGACAGGATTTGGTTTCCTGGTTTTTCTGTTAGTGTTCTGGATAGATGCATGGTGAGTTGGAACATACACAAACCTATTATCGGGGACAAATACTCTTAATGCTTGTAGGAGGTTGATTTGGATTTGTCTCTGTTTCTACGGTGCAGTTTATCAATGATTTCTGGCCTGTACCCACTCCTGTAGAATTTGCTAGGGAGGGCTTCTTTCAGAGTGTCTTTATCTCTGGCTGGTTGAATGCAACAGTTCCTTTTGGATGTGGCCTTGCCATGATTATCCATATCTTTGTGATTTCCAGATTGCAGCGTGGAATATGAGTCTGCTGTTGAAAAATACTTTGAAGCTGCAGCTTATTCAATAGGCCTGCTTGTTTATTTAGCAGGATTGGTCATTAGTAGCGTATTATATCAGCACTGCAAAGATTGCAGTGGATTCATATTCACTCCTAGACGTAAGGAAAAATGTTGATAGTGACCTTTAAAACTTGGTTACCTAAGAAATCTGTGTTCTGTTGGGTCATTTTAAAACAGTTGATATGCTTTGCTACCATGTTGAGTTGCTGGGGCTGATGACAAGGCCATTATGACAATGACAGTAGAGGGTCTTTGGCTCTGGAGTTCTTAAGCTGGTAGAACAAAATACATTTGTACTTTTCCAGCCCCACTTTTACAGATTTCTGCCTGAGGAAGGTAAGGCTTGGGGATAGTTGTAATAATGCAACTATAATTTCTAGGGTTTGATCTAATTTATATGAGATAAATAATGTATTGTCAGAAAGCAGAGTGCCAGTTTATAGACTAACTAATTCAGAGAGGCATAAGCTTTTGTAAGCAAGAATTGATTTCATCAGATGCTATGAATAGTTTCTTCATAGCATCTGTTAAAGTAAACCCTTGCCTATGAAAGCTTATAGTAGACCCTTGCCTATGAACGTCTCTCTGAATTAGTCTGCAAGTTGTTACTCTGCTTTGCCTTCTGCCTTACTTTAGAATAACACAGCTAACCTACCTCCTCACAGTTAAGATATTTACATCCACATCTACATTTATATCTAGCAATAAAATTATCCGAACAAGCTTAACCATAGGGAGGTGGATAGCTGTGTTATTCTGAAGTGTGTTCTCGCTCTCCCTCTCTCACTCACACTCACACAGTTGTGGTAGATGCACTTAAAAAATTAGACAATGTATATAATAGTTCCTAGTTTCTGTACAAAAAGTGCACACACTCTCTTTGCTTAGCAAATATTGAATACTTGTGTGCTGTAGTGAGTTCTCATATTATACTGTACTCCATGTGCAAAGCCTTGATTTGAATAGAGGCTATGCTCTTATCCAAATTTAATGTAAGCAGTGCTCTTGAAGTGCAAAGCTCAGGTAGTGCTATGGTATTGGTAGTGCTATGGTATTGGCAGCTTCAAAGCTGGCCTGAAACTAGTTATTAGGATCATTTGAAAATGTGGGGAGCTAGTCAGTTTGGCGTTACTAATGTGACAATACTATGTGCTTCAGGATTGCTTCTAGTGCCCATGGTATTAGCCCCTAAACTGGCTAGCTCCCATGATCTTCAAGACTTCTGTTTTTGTTTTGGACTGCTTTTGGAAACCTTGAAAATAACAAAAGCTAGTTAGTTTTCAGAATCCTGTTAGCAGCTTTTAAAAGGATGGGAACTAGTTAGTTTAAGGGCTGCTGTAGAGGCCTTGCAGATGAGTGGGGAGAGGAGTCGTGAAGCTGAGTGTAGCTGCTGTCATTTTTCAGGCTTTTACGGGCACCCTTTAACAGTTGCTTTCCTTTCACTGTTTTTTGGGCAGTTAAGGGATATGCAGTACAATTAGTTACAAAATAGACTTTGTACCCAAGTTGTGTACTTAGTCGCTATGCAGATAACTGGTTTGTTACAATAGCAAACAATAGGCAACAAATTGGGTCCTTAGTGTTATGCAGTTACGCGAATTGTGCACTTACCCCGTACACATGTGAATAGAGCGTGCTGTACAAAAATGTTATACACAAAATATGCCCACGGCATGCTTACTGTTTGCCATGATGATAAAACAAAATTACACTTGTTAAAGGAATGTGGTGGTGCGGCGCCGTTGCTTTATTGTTGTCCTGTTGTTTGCAGTGGATCCCTGGATAGTCATACAAATTAGTGAGGGTTATCGTATATAAAATGA
Organism: Crocodylus porosus; assembly: GCF_001723895.1. Classification (NCBI taxonomy): domain Eukaryota; kingdom Metazoa; phylum Chordata; order Crocodylia; family Crocodylidae; genus Crocodylus; species Crocodylus porosus. The sequence continues at coordinate 50,226,458 of NW_017728931.1, read as the reverse complement.
GGCATCCACAACATGTTACTGAGTCACAGCGTTGCACAAACACTAACTGATTTCATGGGACAGAGTAGACTATATAATGTGTTAGTAACTGCAACAGCCGTCTTTCAATAAAGGGCGTGATTTATGAAGGTGTAACAAATTCTCCATCAAAGCTTGGGCCATTGGTGATGTCAAAGTAAAAGCAAGTATATTTATGCTTCAAGATCTGGGCTTTTCTTGAAGGAAATGGATTTTGAGCTTGTAGAGTTGGAAACCCCTTCCTCTCAACAAACAACTCTCCCCTAATTCCCCCTACCTTTGCAAACCAGGTATAAACCAATCTAGCATCATGGTGACATAGACAACATGAAATAGCTCAGAGAGATGCTAACTGCTCCATTCACCTCAGTCAGGGCCCTATGGTTTTGGCAGTTCAACAGCCATGAAATTTGGCTGCTTTCCAAGGAGCCATTGAACTCTCCATTTTGCTGCAGCCAGGCACCTGACATTTTGTCTTCTGCCTCCCTGCCTTGGTGGGATGGGCCTGTCTGCAGATGCCTTTTGCTCTTCAGCTTTCTTCACAAAGGGAGTTAATTGGATTGCAGTACATACTCCCTGCATCATTTTATCGAACCAGGCAGTAGAGAATGGGAGAGCTGAAGCTGGTGTTCGGTTTGCAGTTGTGAAGGGAGAACGCAGAAAGCTGGAAGGCTAGGTAGCCCGAAGAGCAGTGCAGCAACAGATGCACAGCAAATTGGGGAGACAAGCCAGCTACAAGCTTCCCTTACTTCAGCGTCATATTTGGGCAAGGAGGTCCTCGATTGGGTCTCCTGGACAACATTGTGTGAGCAAAGGCCAGAGGAATAAAAGCAGACAAAAAGAAATAGTGAAAAATAATTATAGATGCATTTTACTTCAGTGAGTATTCTTTAGCTGTTGTCCATCACTGCGTATGTGTTTAGTGTGAAGGCAGGTACGTGGAGAAGGAAGGCTGTTGTTTCGGTAGAGCTTGCTTCTCTTGTGGCATAAAGAATATATGATCACTGGGCATAAGGCGTTTTGTCTGATAAAGTGGCTTGGAGGCATTTGATAGCCTTGTTGGTTTTGTTCTGGAGAAGCTAGGAAAGGAACATGTTGATGAGGAAAGGTGGTCCAGCACTTAACGGCACTACGTGGAAATGTAGCAGATCAGCATTGAGCTTCTGGTTTTGCCACAGGCGCGTGTACTTTCTCACTTTCTCCTTGGGCAAATTGATTTCTATGCCTTATTCCAGTTGCATAGATGAGAACTTAACATGGCTCACAGTGTGGTGTGAATTTTAAATACGATAAATATTTTGAGGTGCTCAGGTATTATAGTGATGGGGTCCAGGTATATATTTGAGAGAGAAGAATAATGGAGAAGGGCTGGGAAGGAGCTCTGTAACCTCCTGTTCCTATTATGAAGTAAGAGCTGCTGTTAATTGCATATTTCTGCTTTGGTATTGCTTTCATCTCATCAGGTATACTCAGTAACCCAGGTCAGTGTAACTTTTGTGATAGGTGGAAGGCCTTATAAAATGGATGGGTATCTGATAAGCAGCAGTTGGTTCAGATGCGAACTCATTGCCAGGCTGCTATTTGAGCCGCAGTTCAGGTTGTTTTGACGGCTGTGACTGGGGTTCATTTAGTTAAATTGGGGCTGTCAGAAACTCGAGGTGCAAGCAAGTATGTGCAATGCTGCACTTCATTTTAAGCTGCTAAGGGCAGAGCTTGTCACTTTGGGAAAAGAGCAGATTTATTTAATTTGTGACGATGCCTTTCATTTCCACAACGACCGATTTGTCTTCTCTCCTCTATAGATGCCCAGTGTTTAGGGATCACCTGGTTGGCAATGCTTACAATACTGCAGGCACCTACTGCTTTCAATAAGTACCAGGGAATTGGCTGTTGTGTCTTGGTACTTGTGGGGAGTCCTTGTCACATTAAATACCAGTGTGATAAGTATGTTATGAGTATGGCGGGACATCGTAGGCATGCGCTTTATGTGGCAGTTAATATTTCATATTGCCAGCTTCTGCCTGATTTGAAGTCTTCAGGGGCTCCAGGCTTTTTGCTGCGAGAGGAAATCAGACTTCAGAGCGGAGAAGCCATTCCTGGTGCGCTTCTCAGGTTGATTCTGTTTCTTTGGATTAGTCTGCATGCACCACGCGCCCAGATGTGCAAGTATCTCTCTCCCCAACCCTGCACGCGCTGTGGAGAGGGCTCCCAGGCTCCAAAAGGCCTCTGTGTCTCTGAATTGGACATGTCAGCTAGGCAGGGAGGAGGGGGAGGGAAGAGGAGGAGGAGGCGGGCCTTTGCTCTGATTAATTACCTTAGGCATTTGGAGGTGGGGCTTCTATCAGCCATCTGGCTGAGATATGGGAGGGAGTTGGAGGGAGGAGGAGGCAGGGGGGGAGAGAGAGAGAGAGACAGCCAGAGAGGAAGAGAAAAGAAAGGAAGAAACACTAGAGAAGAAAGGGAGGAAAAGGGGATAAAGGGGACATCCCCACCACCTCAAAAGAGCCAGGCAAGGGGCTGGGTGCAGAGCAAATCTCCCAGGAGGTTTCTACCACGTCTGCCTCGAAGGGTTTTTTCCTCCTCCTAGTCTACCCTGGTCTGGTTTATGGAGAAAAAGAAAATGGTAACTCAGGTAAGGTCTGCGTGCCCTGCTGCTGCGCG
>NW_017728931.1:50180470-50223154 GCF_001723895.1 Crocodylus porosus | reverse complement strand
GGGGGGGGGGGGGTGTTTTTTTTTAGTCTTTCAAGTGAAGCTAAATCTGTATTTTAATGACTCACTTCTGACAAGCGCAAAGGTAAACACTCTCCCACCCTCTCCGGGTGGCACTGATGGTTCCCCTCCAAGCTGCAAAGCCCTTCTTTAGCGGGATGTGGACATGGGGAGTGGGGCTGCTTATGATTTACTGAAGGGGAAAGTGCTTTGCATTGAGGGCAACTGACATTTCTCTGCGAACTTAACCGTGTCTGGAGCCATGACATTTCTCCTCTGCTCCTGTGAGGGGATTTCGTCGGCCAGCGCTCGCCTTTTAAGGCTATTACATGTTTTTGGATTTTTTATTTTGGCATGGAATCACCACCTCGCCACCAGAGGGGTGGGGGAAGGAGGGAAGGGAAGCAGCAGTTCGGAGCTGGAATCCTTTACTGTTAGGCATTATATAATGCCCTGCAGTGCTGTGCAGGGCTGGAAACCTTTAGGGGATATTCCCAGAGGGAGTGTGGGAAAGAAGAGATCTCTCTGAGGGAACTTCCTTTAAATCAAGGCTTAGCAAGTGCTGTTTTTTTGTGGAGCTGTGTAGTATTGGGAATATATTTCTGACTTGAATATACACATCCATGGTTAGTTTCCTGTACGTCTAAGTGAATCCATGTTTGTGAAACGATGCTGAGCTTCTGCGTGTCCCACTGCAAGGAACAGCAGCTTCACAGATGCTGGGCTTAGTAAGAGTCTGCCATAAAAAGTGGTACCAGTTTTGACCCCTTTTGTCTCATCTTGCATTGATTGTCAGGTCTCTGTGCATTTTCAGGCATCTTCCAGTACTCGACTTCTGCAGTTACTATTACAGTCCTTGCTCCATCACTGATGCTCTTTCATCTGGATCAGGGAGGGTTCCCCGTTTCAAGGCAGCAGAGGTTTTCAGTAATTTTTTGAGGCTTTTGGTCTACATGTTAGTTATTGCGCGGTTCTGAAAATGTGCCTCTGCAGAGTGTATCCGTGTTGTTGTATGTGCAGTGTGCGCTTGTAGAGTGTACACAGTTCTGCTGGTCTGCATACCTGGTATATTTATGTACGAGTGTATGGAGAAGAGGGGTTATTGTGCTGAGATGTATGCATAATTTGCCCTAATACAGCATAGTAGTGCTGTAATGTATAATGTTATTTGCATGTTCTCTATGTTTGTTTTGTGCATGTGTTTGCAGTTTTATGTGTGAGCATATCTATGTCCCCCTGTACAAGTGTGCATAGCTAGTGTTTGTGTATGGCCAGGAAATCTGAGCTAGGAGATGGTGGGTGTAGGCTTTTGCAAAAGCTTGGAAGGATGAGGTTCTTGGAGTATATAGTTAAATAGAAAAGTTGTAAACCTATCAAAGGGGTACCTTTTAATAAGCCAGAAGAGAAGCCTGACTTGTTCAGTCTGTCCCATTCATTGATAGGTGTGCAGGAGGAGATGGCAAACCCGTGAATTACTAGTCTTGGTTGACCTTGAATTACAACAGTCTTAAGTGTATGCGGTTTCTAGGATATGCTTTTTGCATGTGCATTACCCACTTACACTCTGCTATTGGGGAGCACACTATAACCATAGAGGTTGACTGCTGAGGTTGCATCTCTTCCTGTCAGGAGTCCCTGAAGGACTGTCACCAAATGTAGGAACACAGTGCAATGAGTTCATCCAAATGGTACTGCCGGCTTTTAAGAGGCTTCCCTTCGGGGCTAAGCCTGGTCCTTCCTTTTAGTTTAGTGCAGGCTTTGGGGTATTACACAGAATAATAATCCACAGAATAATTTCCTTACTGTGTGGTCTTATTCTAAGTGTTGCAGTGACTTTTCCAAGCCCCTGAACACAGTCTCTGTTTATTCCATTGCGACTTTGTCCTTGTTTATAAGAAGTGAATGGTCTGCATATCTTAAGCTTGTAATAGTTGGTAAGTATGACTACAACAGTACTACAAACAATTGCCCATATGAACCAGTCTGCCTTGTCTGCAATTTGTTGTATTTTAGGGAACAAGTTCCTCTCTGGCCCTGAAAGGGTGAGAATGAGCTTTGATGTATAAATGGCTAATTAAAAAAAGAGACAAGAGGCTAGAAATAGTGATGGGTAGAAACTGGAGATGCTGACACGCTTTTAAAAAAGTAGGAAGCCAACATTGCTAATGAGGGTTTGAGCTCTGATTCATTAACAGAAAGTACCTTGATCTGATCCCCCTTAATCCTAAATCAGTGAAAAGGAGTGTAAACCAGGCCCAGTATGTCATGTGCTAATTGCAGATGAAAGGGAAAGTCTTGGGTGGAGGGGGGAAAGATTGTATGTTAAAGGGCTTTTCCCCTGTGCCGTGTGGGGTGAGATTGCTAGCTTGTGTGGAACACAAAGCCCTCCCTTTCTTGGACAGCCTAGTGCCTTGCTGGCGTTTTCCTCCGAATCTGTTTCCCATCAGGGCTGCGAGAGGGGGAAGGTGTTGAGCATCTGGGAAAAGGGAAAATGGAGCGGCTGTCTCTTTAAGGAGTTCAGCTAGCCCATGTGGCAGCAGGCAGTTCTGGAGTGTATTCCTTTGCAATGAATCATCCCTTCCATTGTCTGCTTCCCCCTCCCCAGCATGCGGGGATGGAGCCTTTCACCTGGGCTGCTGCCTGCTCCTGGGGCTTGTTCTGAGGTTTTGGAGGGAGGAGGGGGGTGTTTGCTGTAATTAAAGCCAGCCAGGAGAAAGCTGCAGGATCCCATTTTCCCATTTTCTCTTTCTTGGCATTCTCGGATTGGCGGGGGTGGGGGTGGAGGGGTGGCACTTTTGCCTTTTTATCATTATTATTATTATTTTTTTTTTTTTTGGAGGCAGGTAATGGGGAGTAGCATCTCAAGAGCTGATATTCCCCTTTCATGTAAGCCCTGGATCTCCTTGTAGGATTATTCGTCTCCATTTTGTGGCACCATCTGAAGTGACTTCATTGCATTCCCTGCCAGCATGTCCCCCTCCCTCTGCACCCCTTGGAGGCTCCAGCTAGCACCGTTTATCTTGGCACGTGCTTGACTCACTACACTCTGCCCAGGGCTCAGGGAGGTGGTGGGGTTTGCGGGTTTGAGACTAATTTATGTTCCTGTTAAAATGAACCAGCAGCAGCCTCATTTTTTCCAGAGATTGTTTCTTCCCTATCCCTTCCCCCTTTCATAACCCTTTGCTTGCCAAGCCCCATGCCAGACTCGGAGGCAGTTCTGTGCTTTCAGAAGTTGCTTGCCCAGTGTCTGTTGTGTTTTGTTTTTTTTTGAAAACCAATGCAGAGTTCCTTAAATGGAGATCTTATTTAAATCTGAGTAGTGTTCTGACTCATTAAAGGCCTCTCTCTGTCTCCATCCCATTCATCTGCTTCAATCTCTCTCTGTCTCTTGACCCACCCTTATTGGGATGATCAGATAAAATGGATCTTTGTCTATACCCTCCAGTGGGATTAACACAGGTGATGCAGGTTGGGTGAGGTGGGGACAGGAGGCCCTGGAATGAAGGCTGTCTTGCATTGCCTAGAAATAAACAATGCTTTCTATTATACAAAACTGTCCTCCTTTGTCTGAACTGTCAGTAAATGAAAATTCAATCCCAGGATGGCTTACAATATGTGGTGGGAATCCCCTTTCCTTTAGAGGGGCTATATGCTGCTGGATGCTGTTCCCCCCCCACACCTTTTATAGAGCCCCTCTTCTCTTCCTGGATGATAAGGAGGCTCTCCTTTATAAACATCCAACTTCTTCAGGTGCTTCCTTTCCTATACAGGGATACCTAGATCAGTGGTTTTCAATTTGTGGTCCGTGGACCCCTGGGGATCTGCAGATTGTGTAAAGGGTCTGCGTAAGATGACTGTGATCAGTCGAAAGTATGCGAATACCCACACTTACAATTGAAAGGGACCTGCACCTCCATTCTAAATTTGTTAGTGGTCCACAAATGAAGCAAGGTTGAAAACCGCTGACCTAAAGTATTTGCTTCCTTTTTGCAATATGGTGGCATCTCCATTTCCTCCCCCCCCCCATCCCCTGCAAGCTCCCCTCTATTTGCTGTTTGGTTTAGGGTTCCTTTCACCGTGTGCACAATCTGTTTGAAAAGCGTTGTACTTTTCTTGACTCTAGGGCTTACATTCATTTGGTTTTCTTTTCATTCTGAAAAGGGTGCCTATTTAAATATTCACTGTGTCTATGCCTGTAGCATTTCCTTGGTTTTTTGCTCATTTTCTTGGTTTTGGCATGGGGCTACTTTCTAATGCTGGCAATGCTGAGCTGTGAGTGAGCTAGCTGGTCATTTTTCCAGGCAAAACCTCCCCAAGAAGAATTGAAGGACAGATCTGCAGCTTGGCGTTCCTGTTGTGCAGAGGCATGATTGTTGGGTTGGGCCTGGGGTTTGTTTCTCTAGACATGGAGATGTTTAAGGACTTTTTTATTGCAGTGTGAGGGAGAACTTAAAAATAAGAAGTTAAAAATCAATGGGGCCTGTCAGAGCCTAGCGAGTGTATTGGAAGGCTGACTCTTCCCACTACCCTGCTGAGGAGAGTGCAAAACTGCTCCAGGCAGTCACTTAGCAGCCTCAGGATGGCAGAAGCTGCATTTAATGATTCCTAAGCAGGATAGTGGTACGAAAGGGAATCTGATACAGCAGTGCCATTTGCTCAAATCCCGAATCCCAGTAATAAGCCATACTGTTTAACACATTTCTACTTCAAATGGCAAAATAGATTAATGGTTGGTATCCAGGGCTAGGAATCAGGAAAAAGCATGGGCTTCTTAAAGCTTTACCATAAAACGTATTGTGTGATCATTAGTCAATATGAAGTATTTTGTTATTGCTTCAAGACCTGTTCCCAACATGAAATTTCCAGCTCCATGAGCTGAGGTGCACTAACAATGCTCATTTGAGGATAAGAGCCTGTTGCTGCTCTCATATGGGATCCCAAATTTCTGTCCCCTGAAAACAAAAAGCAAAACAAAACAGAACACCCACCATGAGCCCCACACTTGTTGCACTGAACTCACATTGGTCATTTGGTTATTGCAACATATGACTTAGTACTGGCTGGAAGAGAAATAAGAAGACAGGATGCCTGTGTAAACATTCCTGGCTAACAAGCAGATGAAAATTAATCCCATTTTATTGCTAATTGATCAAGTGATTGGTGCTCACCTGTCAGATTCTGGAGATGCTTTCAGCAGGTGACGTTACTGTTTTTGTGGGTTGATGGAGAAAGTAGTATCCACACTCTCCATTCTTTCTTCCTTTAGCTTTACCACGTATCACTCAGCTGCTTAAGACTCAAAGTTGATCCAGGAGTTTCCTTGAGAAGGGCACGAACAGGGTGCAGGAACAAATGAATTGCCTCAACTGGGGGAAGAAAGTCTCAGTTGGGGGGAGAAAGCAGGAAGAAATTTTGCATTGTTAATAAACATAGATTTTTAAAGAGAGAAAATCAGGATTCTCCCACTTAATTGTTTTTCTGTGGGTTAAGAAAACATGTACCTTTTCTTCTTGATTTATTTCCTCTCTACAGTATTTGTACCTGTGTTGTTACTGTAGGGTGGCTTATGATTTTATGCTGTGCAGACTGATTTCTCTTTGTTAGATGACTGGTGTATGCCACTTTGTGCTTAGCGAGAGCTGGTGTACGTGCTGTTTAGGTAGGGCTGTCCACAAGCATCAGAACAGCCAAGGCTGAACTAAAAATGTTTTCTAGAAATAGAGTGGACTTTGCAAACAGAAACCAATGAGGAGCAGTGTTGTCTCTTATCACTGTAACAACATGCTTCTTTAAAATGTCTGAACTCTTTGCCTTAGCAAAACATCTGCTGATGTATTTTATATTAATATTACACACGAACTGTATTAAAATAGCATTCTAGAGATTGAAAAGTCAAGGAAATGCTAGAGCTGTGCAACTTTAATTCAGCTCGCTTGTTCCATATGCAGTCTTTAATTACTTTGGTTACCCTTATTTCAAGGTTGAATTTACCTGACTTCAAGTATTGCATCTTGTCTGCACTATTAGAAGACCTCCTCACTGACAGGAGCTCTCTTCCATGCACAAATAATTGTACACAGTGACCAAGATACTTGTCAAACTACTGTATCAATAATCTGAATAGATTAAGCTCCTTGACTTGGATCGGAAGCTATCTTTTTGATCCAGTCCCTGGTTCATATTTTGTGGCTGTGGTATTTCTCTAACCTTCTTGAAATGTGGGCTCTGCCAGAACTGTACGTTTTATCCTAGTAATGGTCTTACTGATGGAGTCTGCAATGGTAAAATGACTTCCCTAATTTTACTTGATATTCCTTTTTTATACATCTAAGGGTTATATTACCCTTTGTGCCACCATATTACCTGGCTGCCTCATGGACCCCATACTCATCCTCTGAATCACCACTTTCAAAAACCCATCATGTAGGTAAAACCTACATTTTTTCTCAGATGCACTACCTTGTGTTTGGCTGTACTAAAATATATTATGTTGGATTGCAACCACTTAACCAGACACTTCAGATTCCTGTAATAGTGGCCTGTCTGTATTATTTACCACCACACCAATATTTGAGTCATCTGTGGAGTTTACTAGTAAAGGTCTTATATTATCATCTCAATCACTGATGCAATTATTGAATAGTTTTGGACCAGGTTCTTAGCCCTAGGGGTCCTTGCTAGAAAAATGATTGCCTACTATTTTTTTCCACAGAGAAGAAAGGATCTAAAAAAGCAAACTGCCAAGAAAAATACCTATCAGGCAGCAACATATTGACATCGTGTGGGTTATCGACAGGATCAGAACCTGTATGCCTATCATGTAGACTACTGGAACTCGTGCCAAGTGTATAGCAGTAGTAGGTTGTTATATTCTCTGTGGGCCTGTAGATCGGGTGGAAGGGACACTTTGCTAGTTGGTTTCATGTCTGTTTGCTGACAACAGAGGAATAGTGAGACTCAGAAATCATGGATTTCATTCCAAGCTCTAGTGAGAAACATGCTCTAGTGGATACAGATGCTCTCTACCCATTCCCCTCATGTAGTGCCGTTTCTGTCTTTTATCCTCCAAACTATCCTCATCTTGTGACTTCTCACTTCTGGCCCCTTGTCCAGCAAGTCTTAATTTCCCTCTTCCAGACTCTAAGTGTGTCTTCTGCACACCAAATCCCATATTTTTTTGATCGGTCTCTTTTACTTCCATCTGCCGCTCCCTTCTACCCCCTCGTCTCCAGTCTAAACTAGTCCTAGTCTCAAGATCCCTTATTGGACTCCTCATGCAATCTCAAGTGCTCCTGCCCCACAGCTCCTTGTCCTAGACAGTTCCTGTTGTCTTTCAGCTCTGTCAGCTCCATCTCCTGTATCTTTCTCCGCCCTGTATTCCAGATCTCTATCTAGCCATTCCCAGCTGCCCCAGCCACGCTTTGAGCTTGCCATACGGTGTCAGTCTGTTTCTCTCTGGTGGTTGTATGCTTGTCTCATTGGTTTGCCTTCCCCTTAATTCCCAGGCTCCTTGTCCTTTACCTCTCCACCAGCTCCAACTCCTGTCTGGATTCAAGTCAGGTAGCTTCTGTCTTCACAGTGCTCAGGCCCACAAAGGGTCATTAAGAGCACAGTAGAGAGAAGGTTTTCCTGCTCTTGCTTCAGATACTCAGACCTGGCCCTGACATTCCCTACAGCAGCTCAGAGTGACAATTATAGCTGAAGTCCTGATCAGTCCATGGTTTGGACCATGCCCGATGCAACAGACTCTTCAGGAAATTGGCTGCTAAAACTGAGGAAGTTGCTAGACAGCATATGCACGCTACAAGTTTCCACTTGCCTGGAATGTTTTTGATGATGCCCTTCCAGCCCTACTTTTCTATAATTCATAGAGTTATTATAATGTGGTCAAATTTGACAATACTGGGTTTGCAGTAGGTATATCCCTGCCATAATGGCTGCCTCTGTCAAATTTCAAGATCTTGTCTGGAAGCGTGAGTCTATTTGAAATGTTGATCATGAGCAGAACATGATATAATTCCAACATTGCTTTTTTGGAAACCGGTGAACCACTGCACTGTTTTATTTAAAAAAAACCCCCAAAAACCCAACAAAACATTCAGTCTGACGCATCTTGGAAAGTCTCAGACCAGACAATTAATTTGGCAGAGTTGTGAACTGCTGAAAACAGAGTTTTATAACGGGAAGTATCCAACAACCTTAATCATAGATGGTGCCACCAGCTTGCCTTTTATTAGCTTTCATTTCCAATAATTCCAGAAGATTTTACATAGTACTTTATATGCAAAACAATCCCGATTATCTGAGGATTCAAGAAGACATCAGACATCTTTGGGTAACTGCAAGGGCACACTGCCCAGCAACCTTTGAAGACTGCCGCCAGGCTTGGGAGATCTTGAATATCGTTGACATCCTGCTGAACTGGCTCTCCTTATTTAGAGGTTCATAGTCTCAGCAGTTCTGGTCCTGTAGAATCTAGGCATTTTATATACAGTTGAAGCCCCAATCCAGTAGCGCATATTTTGCTTTCAGATAATTGTTTCTGATTAACTAAGGTTTAGATGATCAGATTTTGACTTGGGTTATATATACAATCCCATTTTAACTTCACGTCCCAGTTTTTAATCTTCTCTTAACATTCAAGCTTGTCTCCACCTCTCTCCCCCCACAGTCCCTGTATCAGTGCCAGACATAAAATATTTGCAAAGGAAGCATGCAAATCACCCAGGTGATTTCTTGGGCAGCACCAGTCCTTTGTAGTTCACATGTTCCTGACGTCTTGTTCTAGCCATAATCTATGTTGTTGTCTTGCTCTGAATCTCTTATTTTTGCTATTGTCTTAGCTAATGTTTGAAATGAGGGACCAAAATTGAGGTAGAGACATTTAGGAAGAATGCAGAAGGGCTGTTGTAAAACACTGTAACAGACTGAAAGTTGTATTCTTGTCACTCTACGTAGACCCTCTTCAAGACTTGTTCAGCACAAAAGAGGTGTGACGCTTGAGGAATCCATGACCATGTTGACTTCTGATGCGGTTGTGAGATTTTTGTTGAATGGTAGCTGTTTTGTGTGCTGTCTTGTTTTAATTCACATTAGACTGGCATAAGTTTTCTTTTTTTTCCTTTGCGTGCATCATTAAACACATTTCTTTTCCGTGTGCGGGCCGCGCACAAATTTTGCCCGATTCTTCCATTAAGTGAAGTCCATTTGTGCCGCTAGGGCAGTGTAAAATGGGAGGAGAGATTTCATGTGGGGAATTCTCTTTAGATAATGGAGTTATACCAGTGGCACTACATTGGGACTAGGAATGGAAGGTAAGGGGTTCAGGAAGATCATGACCACAGCACACTAAGTGCTGATTATTCTCTGTTTCCCATTCTCTATATGGAGACCTGGGAAGAAGAGTAGAAGTTAGAGAAGCAATACAACTGCCCTGATGCCAGGTTAGGTGGGTTCCAAAACAGCTCTAGAATACAGCGGTTGCAGAGGTGCTCTAAAACTTCCTTTCTGTCCTGCCCTGCACTCAGTCCTTCACTGTGCTCAGAATCCAGCCCCACATGTGAGACAGTTTACATTCCCATTTTTATAGTAGCCCCGGAATTTTAAATGATTGCAGATTTTCCATAAGTAGTTTGAGGGTATGATTACCCAATAGTATGCATTTTTGGAAGGCAGGTAGAAACAATACTGCAGAAATCTTGCCCTGTCAGATAGCAGGACTTCTAAGGGCTTTGTCTTAATAAATTAAGCCAAATCTGAATAAATCAGGTTTATATCAGACTAAGAGCATCTCTGTTGTGTTTTGCATCAATTTTAAATTGTAGCTTTAGGCAAAATGGTGCAGCTTTGAATATAGACAAAGTTAAGACTCATCCTCAAGAAACCCCAGCTCTGGGAGGTAAAAGAGATGGTAATGTTACCATCCTCCTCAGGTTTCAGTTCAAATATGATATCTTTTCTGTTAAGGAAATGTTTAATTAGCTTTGAAAATGAGCTGCCTAGTTACTAAAAAGCCAGTAAGGGAGCGAGGAGAAAGTAGAACCAGAGGCTGGAGACTTCAGGTGAACAGTCAAGAATCAAAGCAGTCTATGGACCTCTAAACGAGCGTAAACTATCATAGTTTGACACAGGGCAAGAAGTCCTACCCAGCAACTAAGGTGCATCTGCAGTTCTGTATCCCTCTGGCCAAAGCAGAAGCATCCAGAGAAGCAGAATAGGTGGTAGGAAGCAGAAATTGTTTATGTGACAACAGAGCAGGTAGCAGAATTTTAAAAATATGGGCAGGTGTAAAGGGAAATGGATTTTCAGACTGTGGGGTGTTAGCAGAGTAAAGTTACTGTCTACTGTGTAGTCTCCAGCCATTTTACAAGAATTCAGTAAACTTATCCCAACATGTTAGGGAAAGAAAGTAAATCCCAAGTCTTCAAGAGTATCACCAACCTGGAGCATAGACTTGGAAAGGAACAAAGAATAGAAAACAGATTGTCCAGGACAAAAGCAGTCTTTTTCCAGCACCTGGCCAGTCCTGAAAGGGCTTAACCATGGCTGCTGGGCAACAACCCACAGAGCAGGACAGCCCAAATCCTTTATTTTAGATCAAAATAAGTTAAACTGCCCTGGGCTCTGTATTGAAGATAGTTTTTCAAATGTGACATTGATGAAATGTATCTGTGAGCTATGGTGACCCATATGGAAGAGGATCGTATGGAGCCTCTCCAGCAATCTGGGCCTTCTGCTTCCAAAGCAGTGTGTGCGCTCAGTTGCAAAGTGACATCTGTTTCAAAAGGACATGTTTATATGATAGAGAAGAAATATTCCTCCTTCTTCTGCATGGGTCTTTCAGTGAACTTAAAAGTAGGTTCCATTTCTGTTACCCCCATGATCTATGTTTGAAGTCCAAACAAGTTAGTCAGTAGCACTGGGGACGGCCTCAACTTCAGTTTCCATTTGTTGTCCTAAGTATTTGGAGTTCTGTTAATTCTATTCCCTTTGGAGCACTGAGGACCAAACTATCAAGCAGTTATGCCTACTCACATTACAGGATCTCTCCTCCACCTTGTCTTTTGTGTAAAATGTGATGCACTTTTTCATGTGCCATTTAAAAAAAAAAGAGATCCCAAACTTTTGTTTGACACTCATGATAGGTTCTGCTGATATTACAGAATTTGGGATTAATTGTCAAAACATACTGTGCGAGAGAGACCATTGGCATTAGCTGCAATATAACTTTCCTGTTAGTGGGGCTGCAGTTACTGAAATTAATTGTCAACTGCTTCTCTCTGTTATTTAGAAATATATCCTTGAGAGCCACAGAATGAAAGTTCCTATCATTATCAAACTCTTCTTTTTTTTATTTGGCAAACCTTAACTGCTTCTTTGTTTATGTCATGCTACCTTAAATGACCCTCTTTTTTTTTGATTGGCACACCAGAGTACACCTGCCCAATCACTGGAATTCTACTGTATTTACTTGAATATAAGACAAGGTTTTCCCCTTCCCCAAACAGCATGGTAAAAAAATGCTCCTTGTTTTACATTTGCATATGAGGAAACTTCATTGAATGCACTGTCTGTAATTAAACTGCTACCAAAAGCAGCATGTGTTCAGTAATGGAAATGGACTATGAAGTTGATTAAATGTACCCAACACTGAATGTGACCTATATTGGGCAAACATACTGATGGGAACCTAGTACTAGCTGTTCCTTCCTTCCTTGGCCCTTAGGAAATACTTTTTTTTTTTGTTTCCTATACAGGGAACTGGCACTGGAAATATTGCAATATAAAGCTGGCACCAGGAGGGCCAGAGCCAGCCCTGATCCCTTCCCCTTAGTGCCCACGTTTGTTCTTAAGTAAAAAGGCCAAGTTGCTGATAGCAACCTACCATAAAAATAGGTTAATGTAGCCCAACCTACCACAGAAATTGGTTAATATAGCCCATCTAAGGAAAATATATTGTAATACCCATTGTGCTAAGTCCCCCGCAGTGCTTACTCTTAAGTCATGGTGAGCTACTATACTGAATAGATTTCAATTTCCTCTTCGCTCCTACAGCAGAGCTGTGCCTTTCTTACATGTTTCCCACGATCCGTTTCTTCACCAGCCTAAAACATCTGGCAAACATCACCAAGTGGGGCCCCAGGCAGTTCACCCATAATTCTTCTGTTGTCCCCTCTCTCAGCCTGGCACATATAATTAGTTTGGCCCTACTTTCCATGAGATGGAGCCAGACCAGGTGCATCTGGAGTATACACACATGCTAAGCAGTGCTGAACTATGGGGTCACCATGGCTTGAAACACTGTTGATTTTGCTTGAGTTCAGCCCAATGATCTATGTGGTAAATAACAAGCCTTTTGGCTTTGGATCGATAGCATGCATTGTTTGTACATGTATTAGTAGGTACAACAGTGCGGTATTAAACTATGTTTATGGAATATTTATGCTAAACTTGCAGCACTGTAAAATGCATCAAATCTGGATGAACTAAGTTTATAGGTACGTATAGTAATTCACATATATGCAAATCACGACCTACATATTTATATCAAAGTAATTGTTTTCAGACTTGCCCCTCTTTTCCATGTGGTTAGGGAGAGCAGGGTCTGATAGTAAGGGGATGGGAAGAAGGGGCTGCAGGGGGAAGAAGTTGGAAGGGGTGGAGGGTTAGGGGACCATGTGATCCTCCCAGCTTTCTTTTCCCTGGTGTGGCCCACAGTGAGAGGGGGACAAATTAAAGGTAAAGCACCAGTAATTAGATTCTTTAACTGGATAATTATAACAAATGTATACGTTTTCCATATATGGAATCTAAGTATTGGGGGGTTGTCTCAAGTAAATACAGTATAAATTTCTGCCAGTCAGCAGTTTGAGTGCTCACCAGTTTTGCTGTGTCCTGCAAAATGGTCCTTTTACTTTAAATTTCTCAGTGGAGTAGTAGATCAGATCTATTTTAAAAAAATATGGTGAGCTTGTCTCCACTGAACCTCCATGAGTATCTTTTAATATATCTTCTTTGGAGTGTTCACAAGGCCAGTTAGAAGGGTAGAAAGGTACAAGGTAGTTTGTCAGATTAGGAGTTTGGCTTTTCATGTAGTTCTTGTCCTTGCTCACTTTAATAAGGTTTTTCCTGAAGGTGAGAGTAGCTGCAGGGAGAGGAACAGGATTGTAAAATTCCAACTCTTAACAAAGGTAAAATGACAGAATTATCAGTGCCCTTTGATTTGTATTTATTTATTTTTTGCTCAGGTCCCTGCATTATAATGGTGCTGTAAACAGGGTCTCTTCACTTTCCCTGCATTGTCATGGCCAGTCTTGAATGGTGGCTTCCATTAATGCTCCAGGAACCTCTGTTCTGCAGGGATGACGGGAGGCAGCAAGTGATCGATCCAGCTATTCAATACACAGATTTACTTCCCTGAAATTCTATCCAGGGAGAGAGGTTTTGCCATTTGACAGCTCAATATTTCTTTTTGGAGCCAATTTGTGCCATAGAGCTGGGAGAATGAGAGTGTTTCATTAGTATGATACTGGCCAGCCAGAGCAGACAGAATAGCGTTCAGGCACTTTCATCAAAAAACAAAAAAAGAGCACTGATGGCATATTGTAAACCCTGCCTTGCTTTAGAAGGTGCTCTCTGCTACATGTCTGTCTCCCTGAGGAAAGTTAAGGTTATATTCAGAAAAGAATTTGGTCATATAAAATGTATGGAATTTAGGTACTAAAGTCCCAAATTGCAAATCTGAAAACTCTCAGAAGCCACCTAACTCTGGAGATGCTTCAGTTCCATAGGCTTTATAAAGCACCCAGGTACGTGTCATATGGAGAGGTGCAACTCCCAAGAACTTGGCCGAGTTTTGATAGGGCTGAGCAGCTCAGTGCATGGTCCATACCTAAGTACAAATAGGATCCAGACCTAGGCCAGTGGTTCTCAACCTTTTTAGACCCAAGGCATCCTTTAGTAGGCTCAAGGCATCACTTGGAAAATGACAGCTTTTAGTTTTCTCCTTTTTTTGACAGTGGAAAAATAATAGAGGAATTCTTCTGTTGCAAACAACTTGGGAAGACAACAACCGGGTCAAGGTGTTTCTAACACTATGAATTTCTGCTTGAAATCTCTGGGTTGATCTTGTGAATCATGTTTACACGCCTAACGGTGCTAATGTTGTGTGATATCTTGCAGCACCCTTGAAAGGATCTCGAGGCACCTCTGGGTGCCGTGGCACTCTAGTTGAGAATCACTGTTTTGGGCACGCTGCTCCCCGAGTGTGGCTTGGTCTGGAGACATAACTCAAGGATTGCCTAACATACTAACGGGTTCAGACTCCTCAGAAATTCAGTTATGGCCACCAGTTTTTTTTGAAACATGCTTGGAAGAAGAGAAGGAGGAGAGGAGGAAAGGGTAGTGTTTTCATATAATATCCTAGTGCTTCAGCCAGGAAGTGAAGGTATGTCTGTGACAAAGGCAGCACCATGCTGAGACTCTCCATGCACACTAGCTCTTGAACTGGAAACGGTATAGCCATGTTACTGTGGCATTTTACTTGAGCTAATTTTACAGTCATTGGATAAAGTACAGGACACATTCTTAGACCTGGGACTGGAGTGCAAGGCTGCAGTGTTTTAATTTAAAAGGCACTCTGCTTGTCTCCTTTTACTTGGCATAAGATAAAGTAGACTTCTGAAAGCTTTTCTTTATATTGGGTATCTGGTTAGAGTTTTAAACAAGATCTTTCAGAACCTTATGTAAGTGGTGAGGACTAGTATATGATTCCTTCTGTAAGCATACCATGAATTCCTCATGTGCTGCTTATATATTCTAAGCATATCATAGTCAATGGTGTCATAAATCCAGGTATGTCACCTCCTCAAAATATATCTTTTCATCTTGTGTTAACATTCTCAGAGGTATTTTAGCTTATCTTGGTTGAATTTAAAAGGTAGTTATGGTTCTCAGAGAAGCTTAACAGATGCAAGAATAGATCTATGAATTTGGCCTTGAATAGGTGTCCCATATACTTTCTACTATAGCTTTGGGTGGCTTCAGAGTTTACTGCAAATCATAACCTCTCCCAGACTCTGGGAGGAATCTTTTTTTTTTTTTTTTTTTTTTTTTTAAACAAACAAACCTTGACTTCAGAGAATCCAAACTGGAAGTACAGCAAAGACCTTGGAAAGGAGCAGACTTTTAGTGCTGTGAAAGTTGAAATAAAACCCAAATACCCAAGTAATGTGCAGAGGACAGAATTTGAGTAAATGAATGCATTCTCCATTATGTCCTCCTTTTATATGGCTGGTCATAAGCAACTTCCATGGCCGTGTCAAGGTTGGCTGGCCAGCAGACAACTTCTGCAGCTGCCTGGTTGATGTCGGAGGTACTGCTAATGAACCATCAAAGCCAGCACTGGCATATCATGTGGTCCACAGCCTGTATTTCCTGGCTGCATTTTCATTTTGGGCTGTTTTTGATATGTCATAAATAAAGGAGAACTGCATCAGTGAGGCTGATGTAGTAAGTGAAGTCCATTAAATCCAGGAGGCTTTTCTGAGGGAGTCAGCAGTGAGGTGCTTCCTGGGGACATTAATGTCCCAGAATGCCCTGTAGTGTGCTGCAGGATTGTACACAGGCCCTTTGAGACCATATGCTCAGGTTCAGAATAGTTTTTTTGGGATTATAGTTGAGATTTTGGTGAGTTCTGGAGTCCTTGTTATAATAGTAAATCAGAGTTAACTATAATGAAAATATAGGTGGCATGCTTTTAGTACACCTCTTCAAATTTTAGGAAGTGCTATCTATGTGGGATAGAATTGGCAGCCATTTGATGAGTATTGACTTTTGAGTCTCAGTTATGATGCATATTGTAGCATTGAGTTTCACATCCAAACACTCATTATGGGTACTAGTGGGCAACAAGAAGCATAATACAGGCAGTCCTCGACCTATCAACGTTTCGAGTTGCAATGTTTCGCACTTGCATCGTTTATAAATTGACACTCTGTTTCAACTTTATGACATCAGTTTTGAATTTACAATGCTTGATCTGATACAACGCCACGCCAGCAAACAAGTTCGCTGCATCGCCCATCTCCCTGGAGAACATCTGTCCAAACTTCCTTGGACACTTTCTTTAAGAAAGCAGACAAGACTCCAGAAAAAACCTGCAGCCAAGACTCCTGAGAAGACTCCAACCAAGAACCCTTCAAAAAGTCCAACCAAAAGCCTTTCAAAAAGTCCAGCAAAGTCACCTCAAAGAAGTCCTTCCAAATCCATATGATTGCTATTTACATTATAAATACATGAATGTAGCTATATTACTCATCTATAATTGATTGAGTACAAAATTCTGGGGTATTTTTGGTGAAAATAGGGTATCGGGCCTTGGTTCAGGAACCAATCCCCCATTTATAACATTGTTTCTTATGAGTCTTAAGACGTGGTTTTCAGGAACCAATTGTGTTGTAAGTCCGAGGACTGCCTGTACACTGCAGGTGAGTAAACCAAAACTACTGCTGTTGTTTGAAGCGTGACGGTATTGGCACTTGACAGCATCCCAGCTAGTTTTTGTAGGAGACTGGTCCTGGTTGTAGTTTTTTGGTGCGTCTTTTCTAAGTAGCTTGTAAGGGTCAAACTCCTGTGTAAGATTATGCAAGTGTATGTTGGGTGAGGCTCATTTTTTCACTTTCTGGCCACAGAAAAAGGCATCCAGTAGTTGTTTGGGAGCTTTGTTGCTGAGATGGAAGGCTATAGTCATTTTCTTAGGGCGTGGGACTTAGTTTTCCATAATGGAAGCAGTCCCCCAAGATTATCTTGTGCCCTGAAACCTATTCTCTAGCCAGCCAATCTTTATTAGCACTTACAAAGTTCTGTGTATTTGTATATTAGAGAGCTGAGAAGAGCTACAAGCAGTAGAATAAGACCAGAGTCAATTCAGCATATAGGGACAGAAATTATTGCCTCATGATGCATCCCTTGAAGGATAGAGTCTAAACTTTGAGGGACTTAAAGCATTGTTTTCTCCCTTAGATCAAAATCCTAGAACTTAAATGTTGAAGCCCCCGCTTCCTCCAAACGCGGTGAAGGCAGAAAGTATGATTATTTTATTGTTCCTCACCGTGGAACATAGGAGTTGTGAACCTTTCCCCCTTTTCTGGTGGTCTTTGCTGTTTGGAAAGTAACTGAAACTGTACTCATGAATCTTTGAAGTTCTCAGGTGCTTAGAGGAGGCTACAGAAAGGAGGGGGGACAGGACAAGGAGCAGCCCTGGCTCTGCAGTATTTATGTCTTCTCTTTTATCCTAATAGACTTCTCATTGGGATGAATGTGTTCTGAAATATTTATTGCCCTGTTTAAATATTCATTGCTGCAAAGGCAGTGCAGCATGATGGCAGTAGTGGTGCCTCAGGGGACAGGTGGGCTGCAGCACTCCTTGGCATTTCCTTTCAGTAATGTGATAAAAATATGATAAATATTAGGCATTCCCCCACTGCAGGTTTGACATGAACAGTCTGGCTTACGTCTTGGTGATTCCTATTAGTGCCAGGGACTTGCATTTGTTACCAAGGCCACGTCTTGAAGTATCCCTCTTGACTGTCAGATGCTTATGCTTATTCTTAAGTTTATGTGTGTGCGTGCATGTGTTCGCACACGTGTATGTGCATGCACACACATGTGCAGGAGAGAGAGAAGGAGGATCCATTGGCAAAAAGGGGTTGAGTTCAATGTGGCAGACTATCTTGTCTTTCTGGTAGTGATGGCAGGTAAGTGGAGAAGAAAATAGCATGTGAGTTGGCAGAAATGTCTTGGAAATTACTACAGTTTGTTTTTTATTTATTTATTGGAACTTGCATTACTTGCAGGGCTCCAAATGCTGAGAGAATTTCCCATGAATCTAGATGATCGTACACCAGTGTAGCTTTTAAGGGTACCGCTACAGTTTTAGTAAGGATTTAAACCAGTTTAAAAGTGTATCTGCCCATTATAAGTTTGCGCTATTTTAAACCGGTGCACTTTTGAAACAAGACAAGGCATTAGGGAAGTGGGGGTGTATGAGCAGCTTGCTTTGGAAGACCTCCGAGGGATTGTTCTGTTTGAAAACTTCAAGGCCTGTGCTGATAAGCCCTAGCAAAGAGAACGAAAATTTGTAAGAGGCATTGCACAGTGTGAGTCAGATGCTGACCTTGGGCTGCACCTTTGAGCAATATCTGGGTTGAGGTGGGATAGAGTTCTGTGCAAACTTGTGGTTGCAGGCTGGGTTTGATGAGTGCACATTTGACAGAAGCCCTAGATGAGAAGGGAACTCTATAGACCTGTGTGTCAAATTCATTGAGTAATCCCTATGAGGGGACTATCAGGGCTGGTTTGCAAGGGGCCACGTGGAAAAGTTAAGGAGAATAAACTAGGGCTAATGCACTTAATCCTTGCTAGAGTAAATTAAGGTTGCTTTACTCCTGAATGAGGGTGTCCACACAGATTTTAAAAGCTCTAATTTATGCACCTATCCTTCACACCACACCATAGCTTTTTCTTGATGTTCCCATACAGATATTCACTTTGATTATGTAGTCTGATCATCTCCATATCACGCACTATTACATTACACCCAGTTACCCATGTATTGAGCCAGATAATTTGCTTGGCAAAAGCATTCTTCCATAAAGGCAGCCAGGCCTGTTCTGAAGACTCTGAAAGATGGGAAGCGATAGATTCTTTACGATGCTTTTGTAATTATTCTCAGTGTTTAAAAAAAAAAGTAAAAAAAAGTGTGCCATACTTCTAACTTCAATTCATCTGGCTTTAGCTTTTTAGCCATTATTTTCTTGTTACGTTTTTCTTCATTAGATAAAAGAGCCCTTTAGTACCCAGTATTTTCTCACTGTGAAGGTACTTTTAGACTGTAATAAAGTCACCGCTCTATCTTCTTTTATAAGCTAAATAGATTGAACTCTTCAGTCTGTTACAATATGGTATTTTCCCTTGCCTTCAAATAATTTTTGTGGCTATTTTCTGTCCTCTTTCCAATTTTCCAATGTCCTCTTTAAAATACGTGCACTGGAACTGTATCCAGCCTTCTTACAGTAGTTTTACCCACACCATATGCAGAGGTAGAATCCTCTCTACTGCTATTTACTGCTTATGTAGCTGTGCATCACATTAGTCTTTATTGGCCATACCCATTACAGTAGGAGCTTGTGTGGAATTGCTTTTCCACTGTGATCCCTTTTTCAGAGTCCTTGCTTTCCAGGATTGAGAATAAAACCTTGGTTTGGGATGGAAAGCTGCTCTTGGAACAAATGAGAAACAGAAAATAGGAGAGTGCTATGCTGAGAGAGAGAGGGGAGAAAGGGGGGGAGGTGGAGAAGTCAACGTGGAAGCAATCTGGATTTCTGAGCCACCACACTCGGTTCTTAAAAATGTGCCAAGTCAATTATAAATTTCCTCGACTAGTTCTCTTGTCCCCACCCCCATAGCAGATTGATGTAGGTTTATTGCTTTGTTACTTAGTCCTGACACTTGAATCATGAAGGAGTCTGGTTTGCCTTGGCTGGAGTTGTCTGTGTCTGATCCGGTCTGCTTGGTATTGAATTCTGACCATACCCAGGACTAATTCAGATGGACTTGAGGTCATAAACATATAATGGGCCTGGAAGATTTTGCTGCCCATGTAAGAATCTCAAGGGGAGCTGTGCTTTATATATAATATATGCATCTCATCACCCACCTCTCTTCACTCCATAGTTGTGTCTGTGTGTACAGCTTTTTGCTCTGCTTTCTGCCAGCTCTGCAGTTCCTTCCAAAGCATTCAAAACCTTACCAATTGATTCCAGATGTGCTGTTCCCTTTCCCAGCATTCTCTCTCTTCTCCCTCCCTTTTGGCTGGCAGCGGAGCCAGCACTGCTGCTCTAGCCTT
Source organism: Crocodylus porosus (assembly GCF_001723895.1). Classification (NCBI taxonomy): domain Eukaryota; kingdom Metazoa; phylum Chordata; order Crocodylia; family Crocodylidae; genus Crocodylus; species Crocodylus porosus. The sequence continues at coordinate 50,203,251 of NW_017728931.1, read as the reverse complement.
GGTTTTCGTTGTGAGGCCCTGGATTGAGGTGGATGGGGCAGACAGTTGGGAGAGTTTTGCTGGCTACTGGAGCAGGGGAGCTGAAGGGGCATTAATAGCTTTGGTTACCCAAGTAGTGGAAGGTTTGAAATGTGACTGGGAGTCCTTTACGGTTGGTCCATCCTTTAGTCATCAAAATCTGTTTATGAGCCGTTTCTGTGTGCAGTTCAACATACCAGCTTCATCTCACTATGCTTCCCTCTTGGAGCAGTACAAGGAAATCTGATTCCTGGTTGCAAATGGCATCTTTGTGATTTTAACCAGAGATGCACATGGTTGAAGAGGTCCATATGTCTCCCATTATCTGCCTTAGGAAGGGCTGTGCAAAATTTGTTTGTCCTCAGTAAGTAGGAATCTTTCCAAAAATGCCATCAACTTTATCTAAGACTTAAGTTGTTAAAAGCAAAACAAAAAAGCCCCCCAAAACAAATATATCTAGTTCTTGCTGTTGCAAAAATAACTTTCCAAATGTAGGTTGATCTAGTGCTGTGTGTCCAGATTTAGGATGAAAATTGAGTGCTAATGCTCAGACCAGGGATTCTGGCTTAAAACATCACCACAGTTAAGGCAATTGGCTGGTGAGAAGGCTAGTGAGTAGAGGGGTTCAGCCTCTGCTTTTAGAAGTCCTTGGAGGGGAGGCTGTCTTCACTGCTGCTTGAAGTAGTGGCCATCTGACATAGGATGACTTGGTTAGAATGAGGGAATTGACTTCCGCCATCCAAGGGGGGGAGTGATTCTCAACCAGGGTGCTGCAGCACCTTGAGTACCTGGAGATCCTTTCAGGGGTGATGCAGCGTGCCATGCATCTTTTGTGGGGTGTCTTGAGTCTAATAAAGGTTGAGAACCACTGCACTAGAAAGTCTGCTTGGGATGGCATGGTGCATTAAGAGTTTCCAGTTGTATCTGCAGATATGGGTATTGTCTTAATTAGCCAGGTATCCCTTTCGATGTGGAGAGCCTGAGTTTATACATAGTGATAAAATGGAAGTAGCCCAGTGTTGGGATCATCATGCTGAATGGGTGCTGGCTGTATTTCAGGTACTTATGAGCAAAGCTCTGTGTCGTTCTTTCTCTTTTGGCAAATAGGGGGTTTAATTTCCCTCAGCATCGTATGCTGAAGAAAGTGCTAGGCACTAAGTTTTACGGAGTAAATTTCTGTGGTCTGTCCACATTTTGATTTGGTTTGAACAATGCAATAGTTATAGGAAAATATATTGTTCTTTCTTTGTTTCACATTGTTGGGATTAAAAGCATGTAATGCGAGAGTTTCTCCATATACAAGTTTGGGCAAGATTAGCAAGAAATATGCTTTAAAGAGACATAGTTAAATATTTATAATTTGTTTATTGATTTTTTTCCCCTTAAGGGTGGCTATTTTTGTTTGATTTAATCAAAATAAAACAAACAGAGCAAAACTTCAAAAACCCATACTGGCGGTGCCTGGTTTAAACTAGAACAAAGAATGCCTACATACATACTCTCTTAGATAAGTGGCCTGGTTTAAAAATACACCTTGGAGTAAACCCTGCAAGACAATGGAAAGACAAAGCCTTAGCTTGAGGAAGAAACCAGGCAAATTTCTGGTATGCCCATGGTAGCAAAGGGCAGAATCTCAGACCTCTTTCCTGTCCTGTAGCTGCTCTTCAGCTGATTCACGTCACAGTCACTTCATGTGATTCGATTTCTTTGGCATAACCTGAAATGTTAAAATATTTTTTCAAGTATTAAAGTACCCTGTGAAGATCCTTTTATTTCTGAATGTATGTTAAAAAAACAAGAGAACCCTTTGATTTCATGTCAGTTAAGACACCAGAAACAAGTGTCCAACTCTTTCTTTAGAGGGTTTGAATCTATTTTTAATCATAGTCTGTAAATTGGGGAAAGGGTTCTGTTAAGGATTACTGTACATATTCTTCTCAACCTCAAACAGTGTTTCTTTTCATATCATTGGAAGGTTTGTGCAAAGCTGAAGAATAGATGAAGGCCATTATGTAATAACTACATTTTTGGTACCATGATTGTATTGAGTATCGTAGGGTGTCTTTACATGTGCTGGGGGGCATGGGTACTTTTAATTAGAGCAGCTGGCTCTGAGAGCTGCTTGTATTAAATCACTCACAGCATCTTGTGTATTCAGGGTCCTGCTCTTCAAAATGGTGGTGGGGGCACATTAACTAAAGCTTGTTGAATGAACTTTAGTTAAAGTACCCCCACCACCATGTTGAAGTGTGGGGATGCTTAATACATGAGATGGGGAGGCTGCTGGAGTGTGCTAATTAGCATGCTTCAACAAACTCAATTAATCCCTGCATGTCTACAGGCACCCTTACTGTCCTGTTTAATATTAGTTATGTGGAAGGCAGGTTCACTTGAAGTACATCTGTGTTTCTAAGTTTGTTTCCCTTTATTGTGTTCTTCTCCCTTTTTATTTCTTTTCCATTTGCTTCCCAGACTCCTCATGCCTATTTAATTCCATTTATAAAATGTTCAGTAATGAAATAGTTGTGACAATGTGAGCGTTATCATTAGGCTTTAGAGTAAACAACCCTTCTGATATTGGAAGGAAGAGGAATTCACGGTCCTGAGTCTTTGGGCCTTGTTGCACAGTAATTTTAGGCAGCTTCTGGAGCTTTTAACCCCTGGATTGGCTTCACATTAACACTTTCTAAGTGGTTTAAAGAGCTTGTTACTGGGCTTAAAGGTATGCCAATCCAGGGCAGGATTATCTTTAATCTACCTAATTTTGCTCCTGTTGCATTTAAGGTGTAGCCACTCCAGACAGCTTTGCCACCCAAGTTCAAGTCCTCTAGCATCCCAGAATGCAGTGGGCAAATGGGTACACTGGGGTGCAGCAGGGCCCAGCACAGTGCCTCGTCCCCTGGCGACATTGGGCAAAGCGAGTGCCACAGCTCCAGATTGCCCACTGACTGCAATGCCTCCCAGCACCATCTGGACTGGCTCACTGCTCCCATTGTGGGTGCAATGTGCGTTATGGAGGAAAAAAAGGACTGGGCCCTTAGGAGCTCAGGCAGTGGTCTGTGGTTTGGGCAGTGGCGAGGGGCACTATGGCTGCTGGAGATAGCGAGGAGTTTTCTCAGGAGCTCAGCAGAGTGAGGGAGCTTCAGCACTGAGACAGAGTGAGGGAGCTCCAGGGCTGAGGAAGCTCCAGAACTGTAGCTTCTCTGGTGCTCCCTGGTCTTGCTGAAGCTGACATAGTGTCTCTGCACTGAGAGCAGGGCTGTCAGGCTTAAGCCCTGGCAGCCCTGCTTTCAGCGTGGAGCTGCCACAGCTCGGCAAGACCAAGCTGCTTCCCTTGGGGCTCTCTGGTCTTGTGGAGCTGCAGCAGCTCTGCGCTGAAAGCAGTACTCCCAGGGCTTAATTCTGACATCCCAGCTCTCAGGGCAGAGACACTGGGCATGTCTACACACACATTTAAACTGACTTAAATCTACTGCGCAGTAAATGAGAATAGACCAGCATCTACACGTGTAGGTGTTAAAGCGTATTAATGCTGCGTGTGGACTGACTTGGGAATAAAGTTAGTCTCAAGTCAGTCCACACACGGTTTTACTGTGTAGTAAGGCATCTACATGTCCTGTCACTGCACGGTAAGTAATCAGGCTTAAATTTGATACCTGCATGATGCAAGTAACAAATTTATGCTCAAGTCGGCATAAGTCACCATACTTACTGCGCAGTATGGGTGTGCCCATGTAGATGTGTGCTTATACTGTGCAGAAACTTCAGCTCCTGCACAATTAATGTGCATGTGTAGACGCACCCAGTGTGTCAGTTTCAGCAAGACCAAAGAGAACCAGGAAAGCTGCTTCCCTGGGTCTCTGTGATCTGGCTGCAACTGACACTCTGTCCGGTGGGAGCAGCACCCCCCAGCTCCTCCTGCCCCTGCTCACCAAGCCACTAGCGGCAAGTCACAGCTATGCAGGCGAAAGCACAGTCAGAGAAGGAATTTTCACCTTAAGGTATGACTGTTCCTCTAAGCCCAACAACATTAAGCCGATTAACATTTGTGCAGCTTTCAGCATAAGGTGTAACAAGACTCTTTGTTTTAGGTTGTCTGCCAACTCAGAAAAACTTCACTGAATTGGTTTCCATTTGACTACTTTGAGTATCTTAATGACTCTCATGGACAGAAATGCAGTATTTATATATAAGATTTAGCTTCTGATTAATCTAAGTGTCATAAGGGTTACAGATTTTTATGAAATGGGCCAGATTCTGTCAGCAGGTGAGGTGTTTGATACCTGTACTCTTGAGACTAGCCCTTGCTTGCTTCCTGTATCTGTAGAGTGAGTGTAAAATTCTTGTGGCTCTTGGTACATCACACATTGTGTCTCATATCACTTTTTCCTTCTCTTGTCCCCCTCCTTCCTCTCTGTTTGATAATTGTGCTGTTTGTGCTGATCATTTTGTGCAGTTTGCCAGCTCTGAGACTACCCATGTGGGGAAGGTTATTGTTGTTTGCATAGGAATTATTCCTACCAAGTCTCATGTAGGGAAAGAGGCAGAAAGATGCTAAGGTAAAGGAGATGATGAAGTTTACTTCCCAACCTGTTGACCCAGCTCCTTGGTTACCTGTAAAGTATGTGACAGCGATATAAGGAACATATTCACTCATCTAAGCACAAGGTCATGGGAACTGTTACCTGCATGGATGTCCAACTGATAAGCTTCTAGGCCTGTTCTTCCCACTACATAAGCCTGCTAGGTTTATTGTCCTTCCAGGCTTATGTAGTGGGAAGAACAGGCCTAGAAGCTTATCAGTTGGACATCCATGCAGGTAACAGTTTCCATGACCTTGTGCTTAGATGAGTGAATATGTTCCTTATATCGCTATCACATACTTTACAGGTAACCAAGGAGCTGGGTCAACAGGTTGGGAAGTAAACTTCATCATCTCCTTTACCTTAGCAATAGGATAGTTGGTGTGACCGTAGCTGCCAGTTCTGATTTAAAGGAAGAGAGTTCCTTTTCATATAATGATTCTATTCATACAAACAAGTTACTGTAGACATTATTGCTTTGGAAAGCAGTCCTATGATCAGCACCTCCCACCGTGGACGTGTCTTATTAGACTCTTAGATCCCGGCTACAAACAGTCTTTGTTTACCTGAAGGATTAGACTAGAGCAGAGAACAAACATTTGTTGCTTGAAACACACTAGCTTTACAAACATGTTAATTACTTCAACTTAACTGGCAATCAGTTCTCAAGGTTAACCCACCCCCAACCCATGTAGATGCAGATATTACAAAGAATGCCTCCGCTTTAAAACAAACAAACCAAAAATACCCCAAAATGTGTATACAAAAGCACTAATACTTCAGGGCATAAGTCAGCCACTAGCTTACAGGACTTTGAAGGAAACTTCCTCAAAGGGCAAATTATTTGATAGCTGTCCACCACAGAATTTCTTTCCATCCTTCCTCCCTCTGAAGCTGGCTACTGTCGCACACAGTAATGGACTACTGAGCTCATTCAGTGTGACAGCTTCTTTGGGTTTGCCTACCCACAAGTCATACCACTTTAAATCATGCCAGCCTAATTAAAGTTCCACACACCCAAAGATGCAGTAATATTGCTATATATAGGCTTATATCAATATAATTTTTTTCCTGTACAAGAAGAATAAGCTGTATCAGTATAAGCACCTTTATACTAGCCCTAGGGGTTGTAGAACTATTTTAATTAAAAGAAAATCATTCTGCTAGGTGAACATTAAACCTGTATAAAACCACTGTATATACCAGGCCTGGGTTTCTCTGGGAGCCATACTTCATTTAGTGTCATGATCTTGGATCACCACCTGCTGTCTGCCAGAGGAATTTATCTGAATAACATTCCACTGAAGAGGGAAGTCATTCAGTAAATATTGCCAGCTCCATACCTTTTGTAAGCTAGTACTCTTCTACATGGGCTCATCTACATGTAATTTATGCCCCAAGTTAACTAATATTAGAGCTGCATGCTATACTAGACCAGTGTAAACTTGTGTGCTTGGGGCCACACTATAGCTTTTGCTTTAGTTTAACCAAATTTGTTTTTAAACAGTTTCATTTGGTTCAAAAACTGCGCTAGGCAAGCCCTAAGTTGAAGTGGATCTTTGTCTTTAGGCTGTGGACCTGTTGTGCTCTGGACCACTGCCTCAGTTTTGTTTCTAAATGGAATATCAGATTTCTTTCCAGGAATGGATAAAAGTGTATGTAAATGGTGTCAAAGAAGTGGAACTATGCCGGTAAATCAGATGAGTAATACTGGGGAGATGGGAGTTAGTTTGACCCTCTACTTGATCACAGATGAGTAGGGGGTAGAGGAAGGGTAGTAGAGAAGAAGGGCAAGGGAATTTTTGCTTGCTTTGAATTGCAGGATAAGGTACCTTGCAATCCTCTTTTTTTCAAAAGCAGTACATATATATCTAGCAATTGCCAAGCCACTATCGTCCTGGGAGGGTTTATGGCTGCACTGAACTGCCTTTCATATGCAGCAAGTCTAGGGTGGTTGCTAGTGTAGCTGGCGTAAAAAGAGTTTGAAACCTGAACTTCTGACCAGACTCATGAGACAGGGAGATAAGATTGTAGAGATTGGGTAGTCATTGTCCTTCAGGCTTCTCATTTTCACTTCCACGTCTGCTTATAGTTAGAAGAAGGTTTGCATGTCTTCATTGTGTTCAGATATGGGAAGTAGGAAGAAGTAGTGTGCTGAAATGCCATTGTTTTAATTGCTGGGTTTCCTTTCATGTTGTATGTTAATGGAGTATAAGGAGCCCAATCCTGCCAACAACTATATGAGATCTTAGTTCTTGTGTAGTCCTTGTATAGGTGAAAGTTGCACCGATATGGTGGATTACATAATAGAATTAACAGGTATAACTCACTAAACATGTAGAAGTGGAGGACAATTAAAATATGAGATCTTAGTTCTTGTGTAGTTCTTGTATAGGTGAAAGGTGCACCGATATGGTGGATTACATAATAGAATTAACAGGTATAACTCACTAAACGTGTAGAAGTGGAGGACAATCCTACCTTGAACAGGGGGCTGGACAGGATGACTTCTTGAGGTCCCTTCCAACCCAACTATTCCATGATTCTAAAGTAACAGGACATTAATGGTTCTTGCAGGTAATGATTTGAGAGGTATTGCAAATGCTAGTGGGGACAGATCAAGAACGCAAATTCCAGGGAGCATAGGTGTAAAGGAAGAAAATGAGATTAAACTGGAAAGGTACAGATAAGTGCATCTGGAGAAAAACAACCTACATTACAGATATTTTAATTGTAGGGAAAAACCAGGACAAGAATAGTAGTGGAAGCCTTAAGGGAGATTGGAGGCATCAAATTGACTAGGAGTTTGCGGTAATGGGGCAGCCAGGCAGGGCTGTGTGACTTTGATCTGCATAAGTAGAGACACGATGCTACAAAGCAAGGAGGTAATAGTTCCCTTTCTCTGGCTCGGAGATAAGTGTCCAAAAATTTGTATCCAATAGTAGAAATGTGCTGAAAAATTTGAGGAAGTTTTGAACAGGACTAATCAAAACATTATCAAAGGATTTGATGCAGGGGGAAAGATTAAGAGCTAAATATATGTGTGCATTGTCTAAGTAACAATGAAGAGGTTGAAAGGATATAGTTTGTAGCTGGCTAAATAAGGGAGATTAGTTATTTGAGAAGGTAGAAATGCATAACAGCTAGGAGGAATAAAATGAAATTAAGAGGGAAACAATTGTTGAAATGAGATTATATTAGGCTTGTGAGCTAGTGCCCTTATATCATTTTAAAACAAGATTAAACAGTACTATGAATTACATTTAGTGGAGAAGAATCCCGCCTCATCAAACTGATGACCTAGTAGGTTTTGTTAATCTCAAATTAACATTCTGCTCTCCATATTAGCGTTATCATCAACTTGAAGTCTAGTCCATTTTAAAATTAAATTGGAAGCACTGACAGCTCCTACACCTTCCCTGGAGACTGCTTGCCAACTTCTGTAGTTTTACAAATCACAGTTTCCTGTTTTGTTCCTATTTAAAAAATGGAGAAGTCTACCTAGGCAGAGGGAGCTAACTGTACAGGGGAAAATGGTGAAACTGGAGAGAATCAAATGTTGAAAGTAAACAAAGTGAAAACTAAGAGAATTATTTCCCCTCCTCTTTGGCCTAATAAGCAGAGATGAGCTTGTTACAATGGTAGGTTAAAAAAAAAATCTATAGCCAGATGCATGGTTAGATTGGTGGCTTCCATTTAAAAGATTGAGTAGCCTTTATTTAGGAAAAAACTGTAAAAAACCTTATCTTTCTTTTTCTGATATTTTAGATCATGGATGACCAGTGCCTCCCAAGCCTGGGAGGGCCACCAGATTGTCAACGGGCAAGTCCCCCCCAGCCAGCTGATCACTGAGCCAGCGGCAAAACTGGAAGTGCACTTCCAGTTTTGCGGCTGGCACGGCCAATCTCGGGGTGCACATGCACCCGCATGCACTCCCTACGTGTCGCCAATGTTTTAGATTAAGTTAGTAGTTCCCTTGTCTTTGACATTGTTGGGAAGAGGAAGGCATGAATGGAAATTAATGTACGATAAGGCAGCCACCCTTTTGGAGAAAACCATTGTCTTGGATTGAAGAGATGCTCAGTGAATCTACAGTAGAAAAGATTGTAGTCATACTGCAGCAACCACACAGCTGTTTTTATGACACAGCCACAAACAATGCCTAATCCATGTATGCATTAGGTATTTAGCATCGGAATGGCTGCACTGGAACTGGCAGTTGCTGGAAAACTCCTTGTTAATTTTTGTTCCTTAGATAAGGCTTCAAAGTTATGTTCTTGTAGGCAGCCACACACACTCCTGTGCGGCTTGGCGGGCATTGGTTGTCAGTAAATGCAACTCCCTCTTGTTCCATTGGGTGCAAGGCTGCAGCTGTGTGCTGCCAAATGGTAATGAATGCCCTTGCCTTGCCTTTCTTCTCCAGCTACAGATATGCAGTCACATGGGCCTCACGGGACAGGGCCAGATATACTAATGTCAGAATGATTTTGGGATTCAGCCAGTGTCTGAATGACCTGGTGTTGGCTGGAGGTGCATGGAATTTACCATTGTTTCATTTGCCCTGAAACAAGAGCTGCAGGCCCTTGGTAAATGGCTGGAAAGGCTCATCTCATTTCACTAGAGCTCTCTTCAGTGCCTGCATATTCTTGGTGTAACATCTACCTTAGTTACCCCTTGGTGAATCCCAACTGATCTCCCTCTGCTTCATGTAATGATAGTATCTAAAGGACTGTTTCCCCTTTTCCATTGAGCTGAACATAGCAGTGTCACAACAGAGTCTTCCTACATCATGGCTGGAATCACAGCTGAAATGTAAAATCAGGGTTACAGTACGCTGACAAAGTTGAGACTCCTTCACAGCAGCCTGTCGTATCTCCATTCCTTGGATTTCTCTGTTAGGATGGCAAATAAAGCACTGCAGCCGTTCAGTCTTTTAATGCCATCACTTGAGTCATGAACTTTTCTTTCTTTACTGTAGGTGACTGAATTTTTCCTAGTTACTCTACTCTTTCCCATTCCTGAGGGTTTGGCAGTGCCCATAATGATGGTTTCCCGAAGTGCTGTGGCCCTCTTGTGGCATGGCAATGAGGGATTTTTATTCTCTTTGGGGGTATCTTTTGTGTGGTGGAGTATCTTTTTAATAGCCATCCAGTTGGCATCAAATGCTCTGAAGCAGTGTTAAAAGCTGCTAAAAAGCCTATTGTCCTAGCACAGAGATCTCTGTGGGATGCCCTGAGCAGAGGGAGGAGGATAATTAACGCCTTGTTTGAAGGTAGTGATGCTCATGATTGGGAGAGAGTGAGTGCTACAGGCCTATGTTTTCAAATTCCAGTTCCCACAGCTCCTGTCTGTCTTCTGACTAGCAGGCAAGGTGCATAAAGTCCATCAGTTGAGTGTCTGTTTTGCTTCCATTTAGTACCACCAAAATGAAGGGAAAGGGCCATTTTTATGCTCTCTTATTGGCATGCAATAGAAATGAATGGCACACCAGCTGCAGATGCTTCCTCAGCCTGATGAAGGGTATTTATACCCGAAAGCTTGCAAAGAAGTTTTCCAGTTATTTGGGTTGGTGTAATAAAAGATATCAGATTTACCCAAAGAACCTTGTCTACCTATGTTCTTAGACCAACATGGCTACAACCTGTACCCCTAAATTGACATGAGATTTCTTGCAGACAGAACCACAAGGAGGATCTGGCTTCTCTCAGCAGTTAATGGTCCAGGAGAGGTGAAATGTGCCAGTCAAACAAACTGACTTTTGGAGGTTGGTTAGGACAAATGCCAGAGGCAATGAAATATATGGAGCAGCCAGGAAATGTTGGATGGAGTTAGGTTCTTTAGTTTGGAACTGAGGAAGAAATAGAGGTCAGTCAAGCATAACAGGTATGCCTTGGTACAGTTAAGGCATCTTCTGTGATGTGAGGGATCTGTAGGTCATAAATCCCTAATCTGGCCCCATCATCCTACCCAGTAATGGGAAAGCTGTTGAGAAAGCTTATAAAAAAAATGAGGAGTTGAATCTTTACGGGGATAGAGTGTGTTCTTTTTTATGTAGAGCATAACAGAGCGCTGTCTAGTAGTGAAGTGACTGGAATGCCAGTCTGAGCTGAATCAGACGCTTGCTTTTAGGCTGGGGGTCCTGGTCTACCTTTTGTTAACATATTAAATACGTTTTTTTTCCTTTCACCTTCTCCAGGGTAACCAGGAGCCAACAGCCACTCCTGATGCAATGGTGCAGCCGTTCACCACAATCCCATTCCCACCACCCCCACAGAATGGGATCCCCACAGAGTATGGGGTGCCACACACTCAGGACTATGCAGGCCAGACCAGCGAGCACAATCTGACACTCTACGGAAGTACGCAGGCACATGGAGAGCAGAGCACGAACACGGCCAGCACGCAAAATGGATCTCTTACGGTATGCCAGACCAAGTGGGAGAATGATGAGGTGTCATTTGTGTAGAGGTTTACACAAAAATATCCTAGATTAGGTTGTCTGCTAGCTCTCTGACACATCCCTAATGCCTCATAAGAGTGTAGTATATCAGAGCGGGGTTTCTTGAGCCCAGCAAAGAGAATTGTGAAAGCCAGCAGCTCTGGATTCCCCATGCAGTACTTTGTCCCCTGTGTCACATCAAGGAGCAGAACTGATTTGGTAGTGGTGGTAGTTCTGAAAGTTGTTGTTTATGTGGGGCCTGGAATAAGACTTGGGGATGTCCAGACCCACCTTCACAAGACTGTTGACTACTCTTGAGTTACTTGGCAATTGGGTAAATAAATAAAAAGCACCTTTACTGAATGCAGGTCCTAAAAGGCTGAAAGTAGGAACCAAGACAGAATGAATAGAGAAGATATATGTGTAATCCTAGTATCCCCTCAATTTCAAGGAGGTGGTGGAGTGGGGAAATACTTTTGTGCCCATTAGAAAATGGCATGGTGCAGTGGGGGGATAGGCAGGAGGAGACTTCAGCTGCTATGCAGCCGCTTACTTAAAAAAAGACTTTCACCTTCTTCCTTTTTCACATTTGTCTTCCTGTAGCCCAGAACTGGGCAACATGCTGGCAGATTATCCCAGGGAAAGCTTTATCTACCCCTTAAGCCACTTGTTAAGACTTAACTTCCTAATAAAGAGTCTTATGGTGAGAGCCTTTGGTACACAGGGGTGGATTTAATCTGCTAATGCTTTCAATTTTCCTTGTAGTTTGGTGCTTGGCTCATAGACATTTTTTCCCCTTCCCTATAATCACTGAGTGAATTTAGTGCCAGTGATTGGAAGGGCTGATAGTGCCAGCTCAAGTAAGGATTGATTCATAGTATGTGGTACCGCTTTCTTTTACACTGGGAAGTTGGCAACTTTGCTCATGACCTTGGGAGATGTTTGGTGTACTGGTGTTCTTCACAGGAACTTTAGTATCTTGTGACTGTTTAGAAGTAAACGGTGTAGCCCAGGAAAGTGCACAGAGTGCTTATGGAGCAGTTCAGCATCTTCCTATTCCACAGGGCCAATGCAAATTAAGTCAGAGACCAGGCTGTAAGGGAAACCTAAGGGTGACACAAGGCAGTACAGAGCAATGTAATAATCCTTATGACACTGAGTTGTCCTTTCTCCCGTCAGCTCAGCAAGCGCAACACAAGAGCGTGGCAATACAGAACAATACCGAGCGCAAAATACCAGTTCAGTGATGGAGGTGGATGTTTGAAATAAAGCGTACATCCCCTGCATGGCAGCACAGCATGCTCTGTAGCATGTCAGCTTTTTCCACGTGTTTATGTTCCCATCTTGGTCCAGACATTAAGGCTGTTTCTTTTTAATGGAAATGATGCGAGCCTTGACCTTGGACACAAGCTGCTGCCAAGCCTCCTGCTCCTCTTCCATATTAGGAGCCAGCTCCATCACGCTGCAAGAAAGAGCTCTGCCTTTCATCAGCTAGTGCAAGCTCCAAAGGAGCCGAAAGAGCGAGAATAGGGGCTTGAGTATGTGCGTGCTAGCGGGGTGATGTGTTGGTGCTTGGTAGCCAATGAGGAGAGAATAGAAGCCCATCTGTGTGGGAGGGAGTGTTGCTGGGAGACTGTGGAGAAGCAGAAGTGTTGCCAGGAGGCTATGGAGGGAGCGTGACTGGGAGAGATTAGATGATAAATAGGTTGGATAGCATGTAACTCTTGTACTGCCTGTTGGGAACAGGTGGACATGTCTGCTCTAACCACTTAACATAGTTAAAGATGTGCAGGGAGACGCTGCAAAGTTGAGTGCATGCAATTGTGGCTAGCTAGGAAAGGGTGAAGGTACATATAAGCACACTTGTGATGATTTTTTTGGCCTGGATTATTTATCCTGAGAGTATCCCGGGGTGATGAACACAGAAATCCAGTGAGGAAGATAGCTGAGGGATTTTCTAGCTTTAGGCCTTGGATCTTTCTGCGTTCATGTTCCTTTTTCCTCTCATTGTGGGAGGCTGTTCTGCTTCCTCTGGTATTTGCTCTAAACTTTAAAAAAAATCTTTTCTCAGCATACTAAGCAGTGAGGTGGGGACCGAGAGAAACTCACTGTTACAAGCAGGAGGCTTGACAGTTCTTATAGACCAAGGCTTTTGTTAGAGTACAACACATTATGTAGATTACCCCATTTTGAGTACTGGCACAGCTTGAATCATATGCCTGTCCATCACATGTCGGTCAACTTATATGTGTTTAACATACCAGTTAGTTGCATCTGTCCAGTATGTACTGGTACTCTTCTGTTTTCACCCTATCTTCTGGCCCACTGTATTCATCTAGCAAATATGGTGTACGGTTGTTTTAGAGCTCCTGATGGCTTCCTTCTTACTACTGTGATCAACAAGAACAGCTGCCGCCTTGTGTGCGAGAGTGAGATCCCAGAACACACAGGTCGGCAGATTCCCCTGCTGTTGAGATCTGAAGTCTGTGCTGTTGAGGGGCACTTCAGGAATTCCTTTCACCAGACAGAAAGAGGCATCTCCCTGCTTTTAAGATCAGAGCTTGCGCTGATGTCCAGTTGGCATCAGACAGTGATATAGCAGAAGGCTAGGAGGGACAGAAATTGCAATTTCTGTTCTCCTGCCTGGCAGAAGCTGGAATCATTGGAGCAATGATACATTAAGAATATATAAGGGGTCACTTTAGATTGATTTGGGGCAGTCTATCAGACTGGCAATAGCCTTGTGAAGTAATGTAATGGGAAGCACCTTTAGTACACTGGCACACGTTTCTTTCCTTACAAGCGAAGCCAGATGGTGTGGTTTGAAGAGGATAATAGTGGCAAAATCAGTTAATTAACCCTGGTCTGGACGTCTGAATTCAAATGCTGTATCAGCACTGATCTCAAGTAACATAACTTTGTGAGCTGAAGTCCACACCGTATTGGACATTTGTCTACATTGCCAAACCTCTGGCATGATTGGTGTGGTCAGCCAAGGAGCAATGTAGGGCTAAAATAATGTGGGTTCTGTAGGTTAGGAGTCAGCTAGGGTTCTGGATGGGGGAAAGTTGCACAATAATTGCTCATATTATGCCATATTTATATTGGTCCCTCACTTTTTTTAGGCTTAAACCTTGCCTGCTTGGCTTTACTTCCCAGCATTTGAGGTTACCAGTCCATTCCAAAGCAACTGACCTTTACTCCCATGCCGTGCAAAAGGGGAACGGATATGGGCAGGGGACACCAATCTAAACATGACTTAACTGAACAGCCAACAGCAGCCAGTCCACTTAATGTACTGGTGCACTCTATCTCAGTTCTTGCCAGAGCTGTGTCTCCTACTACCATATTTTTTTTGCATATAACCCACACCTTTTCGCCCCCAAAACCAGTTGGTGGAAATCAGGGTGCACGTTATATTTCAGAAATGGGACTCCTCATGGGTCTGGAAACTTGGCAGCAGGAGAATGGTGGCAGTGTTAATTACCACAGCTCTAGGAACCGTGGCACTGACAAATTTCTGGACCCATGGGGGACCAGATGACACAACCCCATGTGCTGGATTGGGCGAGTGCATGTTAATCCACATTTGGACCCTGGTGCTCATGGTTGAACCCAGCAAACCAGATCTGTGGCCAAGTGCTGCATTGGGTCCAGGGCTACCCACTGGGTTGGACCCAGCACGTAGCCCCAGACCCAAAGCACTGGATAGGGCCAGTCTGTGGGGTCAGTCCTTGGCTGGATCTGACCCATCCCTGCACCAGAAGGGGAAGGTTTGCAGGGCTGGTTCTTGAAGCCAAGCCACAACTGCTGCTTCCTGCCCACCCCACAGGTCCTGTGCTCCTGCAGCTGAAGAGAAGGCAGCAAATGCAACAGCCTGCAGCCCTGAACTTTGGGCCAAAGTATCTTTGCCTTGGATTGCCATACAACTGCAGGCTGGGTCTTTTCTACTTTGTGTGGGGGTGAGAGGGGAAGGGACGGGGAAGGAGATGAGAGTCGACTGACTTCACGAGAGGCTGCCCCTTCCAGCTGAGTTGTTGTGCAAAGCCAGATGCTGTCAGGACAGTTTTAGATGAAGCTGCCTTGCCTATTTCCCTTAGCTGCTTGTAGTTAGTTTCTTACCTAAGGTAAGACCTTTGTGGATTCATGCTGCCTCTCAAAAAGAGGGTTCATATTATATTCAGAAGCATGTTACAGTATTTGTGAGAAAACGTGGTGTTTTGTCAGCTTACATTGATGCATATATACGTAATTGAGAGCCCTCAGTCTGAGACACCGTTCAAAAACAGAGAGGTTATTCAGAGGAAAGATTAACCTTCTAGTGAACTTAAGCAGTTTGTCTGATAGTAGGAACATTTTGTTTTCTACTGTAAAATGAATAAAATTAATGGGAGAGATGAGTTTAAGTAGAGGGAAGCATATGTGTATAGAACTACAGATTATAACTAGAGGTATAGATTTACAGACATAAATAGATGTCATTTACTTTACATGAGAGTTCTTGATGCAGAGTTATAAATGGCAGGTGTTGACAACTTGGTTTTACATTATGTCATGAACCGATACAGTACAATATCTATTTACAAACACCAGTGTCTCGCATAACTCTCTGACATCCTGTCACCAAAATACATTTAGTTAATGCAGCACATTCTCCAAAGGAATACAGATTTACTGCTTTGTTGGAGAGTGAGGTATCGCATTCAGCCAAAATCACTTGTCCCATTCGGCAGAGGGACAAGAATAGAGCTCTTCAAACTTCTGGGAGTGTTAGCTGCTTCTAAACATGTTTTTGATTAAGAGGTGAAACCAAGGTTTTCCTAGGACAAGCGTTCCCAACCTATTGTATAGCATGGACAGCATTTTAACAGAATTTCATGGTTGTCTTTTCTGTTTACGAGGAAACATAGACCCCTCCCCTTGGTAATCTGATAACATCCCTTTGGTAATTAGAGCAATTGCTTATCTACAAAATCTAACATTAAGAAAATATTTAACGTGTATATTAGGTGCCTTTTAATGATGTTTAATAGGTGGATGTAAGGAAGAGCCATCATCGCCTTGGCTGCTAGCTCCTTATGGACTGCTGGTGGTTTACAGACCTCAGTTTGGAAACTGCTGTCTTAAGGCAAATACCTGAAATTTGGAGGTTGACAGGAGGGACGTGATCTGACTGTGAAGCAGTTTAGTTCAGGTTTCAACACTTGCAAACCGCTGTTTAGTATCTAATGGGGGCAGCCATCCTCCCTTCTCTGCTTGTCAGAGCATCTGTATTTCATAAGGAGAGGGAATTGGAACCTTTCATGGAGGTCCTGGCACAGTAACCATCAAAAGAATCTCGTCAGGATGTATCATATCAGCATTGCAAAGAAGAAAAAGTGTGTGAATGCTAGTTAATTTTTTTCATTCAGGAAAAAAAGAGTAGACACATCTTCAAATGTGGCTGAGTGCCTGAGGAATTGCATTTATATATCCCTATTGGCAACACTGATAATTGAGCTTCCTGTTTTGGAGCAAAATAAATGCAACTAGAAAAGATTTAATTTTAAAAACAAAACTTGTTACTGTTGAAGGATGTTGATTGTTCCTGCATTTCTCTGTCTGCAGAACACATAGTATAGGAAGCACAAGGTTTCATACGCGATGCCCCTACACATTGCACTTCAACCTTACCTTGGAAAAGGAGCCTGTGGGAGTGAGAGAGGTTTAATATCCATGCATCAGTCCTTGACCCATTCTTCTATTAAATTAAATTGCTTACTGGGGTACCACTTAATGCCTGTTACAATGATAACTTTTGTATTTTGACACCTGCCCAATCAAAGCTAAAAGGAGACTGTTCCCTTTCTTCCTTTGTTCCCCCAACCCCTTCATTCCTATTAGGTGGGTCATAATCGGCCGGTTTTCCACATCATTCCTTAAGCTCTTGATCCTACCAGTTCCTGGATGTTGACCCAAAACAGAACTAGTGGAGTCAGTTGTATAGATCAGTCCCTACAAGCCACCCAAGTCTCCTCTGGATACAGGCAGGAATAGTTAACATTTTTCTGTCTGTCTGTTAAAGACAATCTACCCAAATTATACCCTTTTAATTGGGCTCCTCAAGATTTTTGACATTCTGTTTCCAAATGTTTTAATTTTCTATAACTTGCATCTGAAGCAGTTCCAGTTCTGAAAAGCAAGCGGGGAACAGAAACATAATGTACTTTGTTTTCATAGGCTTTATGCTAGCCAACATCTTGCTCCTGGGCATAACAGGCATAGACAGGGCTGATGCTGCTGTGAGCTCAGCCAACATGGATCCCCTGCCTCTCCAATATCCTAGGGGAAGACTTTTCTTGGGTGTGTGATCTGTGGACCTCCCTGCTCACTGATTACCTCAAAACACAGCAGGGCAGGTTGTGGCCAAGAGCCCGGTGTCTGGTGTGTGGAAGAATGACATCACCATCTAGATCGGTGTGTATTATACTCAGTTGGGGATGCAGGACAGATCTGATGATATTGTTTTAATAGAGTGTTTATGTCATAGTGCAAGTAGTCTTATTGCATCGTTGCAGGACCCTGAGACCTGAGGAATTGATGCTGAACTGAAACTAGGCAATAGTAAAGTACATACAAGCAGAGGCAGAAGTCAGTTCCTTACTTTGGGGTGTTAATGTCAGGCCAAAAGGGAAGAAGGGTGGTAGGACTTGGGGATGGAAAGGAGAGGCTGATTGGTTGAAATATGTGCTTTTATCTGTCATTCAGTTAGGTTAACTTTGGGTTGCCAGTCTCTATTATATGCAGCCTGTAAACAGGCTATAGGCCCTTTCCTTTTCATCTCCTGCCTGATGAATCAAGTCAAGAAATGACCACAAAAGGAAAAATGAGACCCAAGGAAGCCATTTCTTCTTCAGCTGCAGCTGAGTATCTGGCAATAGACAGATGTACTAAGCCAGTCTTAGGCTGGTTAAAAGTTTAAACTATACCTTAGGGTTGCTGTAGCTAAAAGTTGGGGGGGAAAAGACCTTTTACACTGTTGAACTCATCCCCTTATAAGTGCTGGTTTGTTTCCAGAGAAACAATCTATGTGAGATTAAGCTAGTACTGAAATAGCTGGAAACGATGAGCTTTGGGGCTTTTTCTACAGTCTCGTAGATAAGGATTAACTGAGGTCTTTTGCATTTCCCCTTTTGTCTCTCCTCTTAGAAGGCTTGTCTTGCTGTACATATCTAGTGTGCGGTAAAACATCGCTTCTTGCATGAAAGCAGCATCTTGCCATACGCAGGTGCAATTGTGAGTTTTTGTATAGGCCACTGTATGATATATCACATCTTTAGGGAGACTCGAGTTCTGGCCTCTTTAGACTGTTTATTATATTCATCTTCTATCCACTTGGTCATAGCCTTTCGGTTTCCGTTCTTAAGGAAGCAACAAACGTCTTCCTATGATGCTAAAAGCAGCTCCGAGTCCTTAAACGTGTACTGACATGCTTTGCTTTACGTAATCTGCACCTTTCATGATTGGGGGTGAAAAGGATGGATAGAGTGCACATGTCTGGCAGAGCATGTGTCCACTTGTAGGATTTACCATCTGTGATGAGAAGTTCAAGGCTCGGAAATTTGAATTAGTGTGACTTCAGAGTGTGCTTAGACACTGAAGAGAGATCCCTTTCAAAGCCTGTGCAGTACCGGGAGGTTAATGATTTCTGGGGGTTGTTTTGGAATGCTGATTCCTAGGCACCTTATGCAGCGGTGATGGATGAGCTGCCACGTGTTCTGTCCTTCTTGGGCAGATTTGCCCTGGAGAACAGAAGACTCCGGTAGGATCATAAAAACAAAACTGCCAAATAGCATGGTGTGATCTGATCACAAGCCAGCTGCATTAATTCTTCCTCCTGGTGTGTACCATATGCATGTTTGAAGATGTATTTTTTTCATGGGAGTGTGAGGAAAAGGCAGCTTTTGGATTTGATCAGGTGAATGATTGTCAGGATGTTCTTGTGCATTTGATATTGAGGAAATGGATGAATCTTGACCAGATGGATATGGCTTACTCTGTTAGGTCTGCTGGGCTCATATTGCTCTTTTTCATCTTCAGTGCAACTCTTGAGTAGAGGTGTTTACTTTGCCGTATCATTCCACTCATTCCTTTCCT
Organism: Crocodylus porosus; assembly: GCF_001723895.1. Taxonomy (NCBI): domain Eukaryota; kingdom Metazoa; phylum Chordata; order Crocodylia; family Crocodylidae; genus Crocodylus; species Crocodylus porosus. The sequence goes on along the minus strand of NW_017728931.1, from coordinate 50,184,075 downwards.
ACCACTCTATACCAAATGGTTCAGATACATTTATATTGCTTACATTGCCTGAGTGAAGCGAAATGGAAAGCTGCCATTGTTTTGCACAGCATGGCAAGACCTTGGTGTTTCCTCTTAGCATGCTCATTAATCCTGTACAACTCATATGAGGTCCAAGTCATATCTGTAAGGGAAACTTTCAGCTGAAAAATCCTCAGTACTAATGGTGCCCATTTTTATATAGCACTAGAGATGCTTTTTAGATTTTCAGGAGTTTCCCATGCTTCTGCTGCATATTGTGCAGGCTAGTCCCAGCAAATCCAGTCAGTGGTGGGGGACTCCCTGTTTTTGCTTAGGAGCATCTCTTTATTCATTTGCCAAACCAAATGTATATCCAGAAACAGTAAAATGCTTGTCTTGAACTACTGGTGTCTGGATGTATCCTTGCAATTCTCTAGCACTGGCTGACTCTTGCATTTGCTTGCACTTTGAGTTGCCACAGAATCTCGCATTGCTTTTTCTGTAAATGAAGGGGAGAAGAGTCAATCTACCACATGAGAAAATGAAATGGAGCTTTAAAAAGTTACTAAACAGAGCATTAATCCAGTTCATTTTAGGCAGGTGAAAAAGGTGGAGTGAACGGACACTCTGGCAAATATCCTAGCTTGCCAAGCCCAGTCTTTTTGAAAGAAATACAGCAATAAAACTGAACAGATGATTATCTATTTCCCTATGCTGTTGCTGGCATCCAGTGTTGGTGAGCACATGTTTCAAGACTTAGGGGACTGGGGAAGCATTTCCCCCAGGCTGAGAATAATAGTCCTGATAAGGCTTTTGGAAATTTTCTGGAAGAGAGTAAATAAGTCTGGATACTTCAGTTGCAGAGTTAAAGCCTTGTGCCAACACATCTTCATTTGTGCCTCAACATAGTTTATGATGCGAAACAGGGGAGGGGGGCATGCACACACATACTTCAGCTGTGCCCAAAAATGACAGCATTTGTTTCTTTTTTCAAAACAGACTTTAAATGCAACTAAAATAAATTAGCCATAAAAGACCCATAGACCTTTTGCCTGTAGGTTGTCCTTTTTTGTATGGGTGCTGTTTACATGTGGCAGTAATCTGGAAAGAGCAGGGGCAGAGCTGATGCTTTTTAGCCTGGGGATGCATTGCTGGGATTGGCTGGCTGAGAAGTTACACTTTAGTTGTAGGATTTTGAGTATTGTCTGAATACCTGTCCCCAAAGGCTCAGAGCTGCAATTTACTACTTGACAGCTTCAGGACATAAGGCTCACCTCTTCATCATAGCCTTTTCCCAGGAGTGGCCAAAGAGAGAAGGAAAAAAAAGGGAAAAGGAGAGATGATTTAAAAAAAGTAAGTAGAGGAGGAGTAACCTTCTATTCTAGAAATGGTGACGGAGAGGAAGAAGATTATGATCCTCTTACCCATGGGTAGGAGGGGGAGAACAAAAGAGGCATTGTTAAACTTCGTTAGCTTTATCAAACCTGTGAAATTCTCAGATACCATGGTCATAAGTGCAGTATAAATACCTAGGAAGAGATAGGCAAAATCATGAAAGGAATTTGAGAAATTTCTTCTTACTTACTTTGTCTTTCTGATTTCAGCAGACAGAGGGAGGGGCACAGACAGATGGACAGCAGTCACAGACACAGAGCAGTGAGAATACCGAGAGCAAGTCCACTCCAAAACGACTTCATGTGTCTAACATTCCCTTCCGCTTCCGAGATCCTGACCTTCGACAAATGTTTGGGGTAAGTTACTGAAGCCTTTAAAGAATATGAGACTCGCAAAGATGGAGCATACAGTGATAATATGTCCATGGTAGGAAATAGGTGTGGTAAAATACCAATTGCCTTGCTCAAGGTAGGGTGGTTTACCCTAGCTTGATTACGCGTGTGAACACTACAAATGACCTGTTCATGTTAGGATGGTCTCATGTGTTAGCTACCAAATGGTTAAAAGCAAAGAACCTTCTTAGTGTCGATGAGACTTAAAAGTTTAGATGGACTTTGCTCTTCAGACTGTCTAGCTGGCAGCCAGTACAAAGTAGCATTGGCGACACATAGGGGGTGCATGCAAGTACACGTGCACCCCCCTGAGCTTGGCAGTGCACCCTCTGCAAAAAGGTGCTGGCGACACTGCTGGTGGTGCCTGTGGGTGGTAGCCACTTGTCACATCCCCCCTCGCCACCGATACTGCTGGCAGCTGTTGGCTGCCACCGCCACTGCTGGCAGTGTCTGTGGGTGGTTGTTGACATCTGGTCAGTGCGCCGCCGCGCGCCCCCCCCCCCCGCCAACAGTGTTGTGGCTGCCTGCGGGAGCTTGCCACTGCCATGTTCCACTGCCCGCGGGAGCTCGCTGTGTCCCCTGCCCCCCAGTCTCCTGGGGCACACAGCATTCATGTCAAGTAGAGTGCCCCAGGGGTCTGCCCTGCGGCTGGTTCTGTTCCATATCTTCATCAAGAACCTGGCAGATGGGATGGAGTACAACCTCAGGAAGTTTGCAGATGACACCAAGCTGCAGGGAGTAGTAGATGCACTGAAGGGTAGGGTGAGAATTCAGAGAGGCCTAGACAAATTGGAGAATTGGACCAGAAGAAATCTCGTGGGGTTCAGTAAGAAAAAGTGCAAAGTCCTGCTGTCGGATAGAACAGTTCCAGCAACTGGGACCAACTGACTAGGACTGACTGGCTAACCAGCAGCTGTGCAGAAAAGGACCTGGGGGTTACAGTGAACAATAAGCTGAATATGAGCCAACAGTGTGCCCTTGTTGTGAAGAAGGCTAACAGCATACTGGGCTCCAGTAGTAGGAGCATTGCCAGCAGATCAAGGAAAGTGTTTATTCCCCTTTATTTGGCACTGGTGGAGGGCAACCAAAATGGTTTGGGGACTGGGCACATGATTTATGAGGAGAGGCTGAGGGAACTGGGCTTATTTAGTCAAGAGGAAAGAAGATTGTAAGGGGATTTAATAGCAGCCTTCAAATATTTGAAGGGGTTCAAAAGAGGATGGAGCTAGGCTGTTCTCAGTGGTGGCAGATGACAGAACAAGGAGCAATGGTCTCAAGTTGCAGAAAGGAATGCTGGATATTAAGGAAAACTTTCTCATGAGGAGGGTAGTAAAACACTGGAACAGGTTACCCAGAGAGGTTGCGGAACCTCTGTCCTTGGAGGTTTTTAAGACCTGGCTAGACAAAGCCAGGCTGGGATGATGTAGTTGGGGCTGTCCTGCTTTGAGCAGGGGGTTAGACTTAGAGGTGCACTGATACATGGTCCGATATTGGATTGGCACTGCTTTAAAGAAAATTGACTATATCAGAAATTGGCATTTTTTGCCTGATGCAACTGATAATGTGGCTGATAAATGCCCCATGCATGTGCACAGCCACAGCATGCACGGGGCCAGGAGCACAGCCCAGCAGTTTAGAGAGCTGCATCCAGCTGGTAGGTCTGTTGTGGTGGAAGAGGAGGGGGAAGGGAAGGGGCGTGAGGGGGAGCAGATCAAGGCCCCTGCGGTGACAGAGTGAGTGGGGCCCAGCCTGGCTGGGCAAGGCGCATGACAGAGCCATGGTTCATCTGGGGGGTGGCTCCTGCTGCTGTGCGCATCC
>NW_017728931.1:50150890-50180370 GCF_001723895.1 Crocodylus porosus | reverse complement strand
GGCATGTGCCCCCAGATCTGCTTGGGGTGGGGTGGCTGCTGCTGTGGGCTGGGGCTGGTGCCAGGCTCTTCCCAGTGGAGGCTAGGCTGGGCTGGGCTGTGCTTGAGGTGGGTGATGGCAGCGGCATTGGGAGGGGAATTGTGGGGGCTACAGTGAATTTTGGGGTGGCTACTGCCCCCTGTCCCCCCATAATCCTCCTCCCAGTGCTGCCGCTGCCCACTCCACGCACAGCACGGCCCAGCCACAAAGGGCCTGGTACCAGTCCCAGCCCACAGTGGCAGCAACCTCTTCCAGCGCAGATTTGGGGGGCAGGCATCCTCCCCATGCCCCCCCACGGGTGTGTGCAACAGCGGGAGCTGTGCCCCAGTGTATAAGCTGCAGCTCTGTCCCATGCCTTGTCTGGCCCCATCTGGGCAGCGCCTGCCCCAGCCCTTGCCCTTCTCCCTCCCTCACCATAGGGGCCTCTTTCTGCCTCCACCTCCCTTTCCATGACAACAGACTTACCAGCCAGACACTGCTCTTCAAGCTGCTGGGCTGCATATCGGAAATTGGATCAGTATTGGCTGATATGCCTCCTTAAAAATCGGTTATTGGTATTGGCCGAAAAAATCTGTATTGGTGCACATCTGTACAGCAGACCTGCAGACATACAAGACCTTGTAGTATTTATGCTTCAGATAAATTCTGCAGAATCTATGGGAAACTTTGGCTTTTTGAGTATACAACTTTTGCCGTCATAAGCTTTAAAGAATCTGCAAATAGTCATCTGTTATGAAAATCTCTGTGTTTTATTTTAACGAAACCTTGGGAGTTTCATCTGAAAACAAGCTTTGGTGCTACACAAAGCTTGTGCAGCTGGTATCAAGTGGAGTGTTATCTCGTTAGGAGATGCCAGAGTAAAGTTGCACATTCACCTCACTTGCACTTTCTTTGGGGTATATTTTAGTCTTTAACTGCTGAATTGCCCACTGCTGATTCTGGAGAACGGTTTCAGTCATTGTACAGCTTGGACAGCATGTGGTGGATGAGATAAACATCCGATGAAACCATAGCTTGTTCTGGCTCATACTTCATTAGCAATTGCAGCATTGTAAGTTTTTGTTAAAATTTCTATCCTTTGAGTAAGCTGGTGTAAATAAGGGGGAAGCGGGGTACTGCTTTCGGTCGTCTCCAACTCTGCTGACTGGTAGGAGCCTGAAGTGCTCAGTGCCATAAGGGAGCCCAGGTTAAAGCTTTGTTTTTTCATACCCTGGAGTGCAAGTAGATGGTGTTAGAGCCTGGGGTTCATGCTCTGAGTATTGAATCTTATAGATAGGTTGCTGCACACTATACGGCTGGGCATCTGGCCTGGGCCTACTTCTAGGGTAACACACTTTGCTCCTAGTTAGGTCAAGGAGTTCAAGAACTGCTGCTCCCCAAGTTGCCTCTTCTGCTCATTTCCTAATATCTTGCTCTTTACTGTTGTGTTGTAGTACTCACTTTTGTTTGTATTTTGATAATAGGGAAACTGAAATATCTTGAATAAACTAACTGCTGATTCATGAGGTTACTCCTAGGAAGCACATTTTAATTGCTGGCACTTGCTGTGAGGGTTTCCTATCCTTTGTTATAAGGCACAAGTTTTGCCCCATGTTGCTACACAGAGGTCAAACAGAAGTTCTACATACTAGTTTTCAGTCTCTAGTGATTTATTAAGTCAGTGACTTGACTTAGAGTAATAGCATCATTATCTAGATCAGTGTGGGTCAGCCTTTTTGGCACGGGTAGCACAAGTTAGCCCCCACCATGGGCACAAAATAGCCCCCAGCATTAACCTCTGAGTCTAATCCCCTACTCAGTCTGCCCCTCTGCTTTCTGCTCCCTGTCCTGATCTGATGCTGTTTTTTGTGCTCCCAGACCTATTTGCCTTTGGGCTGCCTGTCCCCTCCTCAGTCTGCCATGTGCCCCACACAGAGGCTGCATATGCCATAGGGTGGCCACCCTTGATCTAGGTCCAGGTCAGTGGCATAGACTTAAGGGGAAAATTGTGAATACTCAACTTCCATGCCAGAGCACTCAGTATTATTTCAGTCTGTGAGCGGCATGACTTTTTATGCTGTGGTCAGTGCCAGACACGGTGTGCCAGAACTGCATTTACCTTTTGAACATGCATGCAAACACACATGGCATTTTTTTTTCAGCACTAAGAAGCTCTGCAGTTTTGCCACGGGAACAAACCTATTGGTGACTCCTCTGTTTATCTCCCCTTTTCTCCTGACTGCTGCTTCTCTCAACAACACATTCATAGCCTGGAGCACTAATGTGGAGCTCAAAGTGCCCCTCTCCCCCTTACTCCCTTTGCAGGAAATAGGAGGCTTTCCCTTGGGTGACTTGCATTGAAACCAATCCTGTCTCCCCTACAGGGACTCATGGTTGTCTGAGTCTTTAGCTGTGGGTGGCTGCAAGCTCCCTTTTCCTTCCTCTTCCATTTGTGTGTCAGGTCTGATCTCTTCAACGTCATCTCTAAGAGACTCAAAGCTCTGGCCCGGAGTGGTTTTCCAGAAGTACAGTGCAAAGGGAGAAATTGGGTAGACAGCAGTGCAGTGGGGGGAAGAAATGAAAGTGATGATGGGGAAGGAGTGAAGAAATCCCTTCAGGATTGAATAGCAGCCTAGAGATCAGCTCTATCCTGGGGCATGGAGCATTAGTTAATGTTTTTATGCAGTTGGGAATAGAGGTGGAAGTGATCCCAGTGATGTTATGTCTTGTGGGACGCATGCACGCACCCCACCCCCCAGTCTGCTGTCATTCATGAAAGTGAAAGGAATATAATAGAATCAAAGAAGTAGGGGCGGAAGGGACCTTCTAGATCTTCAAGTCTGACCCCTTGCCAGGGCAGGAGAAAAAAAAAATCTGGGCTCAAATGATCCCAGCCAGGTAGGCATCAAGCCTCCTCTTAAAGACCCCTAGGGTAGGAGCCAGCACCACTTCCCTTGGAAGCTGGTTCCAGATCCTAGCTGTCCTGACTATGAAGTAGTTCTTACGGATGTCTAATCTAGTTTCCTGTTGGATTCAACCCTTAGGGGTTAAACATTTGAACTAAAGATCTGGTGGTCTTGGTGCACAGACCACCAAACCTCACTAAAGTATAGGACAAATTAAAATTCTTCCTTGTATAACTGTCCCTAACGTGTGTGGAGGAATACTGGGGCATATCTTGGGAACTTATAACAAGAAACTCTTCAGTGGTTTTAAAAACAGATGATATTTTTTGCACAGAAAAATACTATGACTGACAAGTGTAGACTTCATTGTAATGGACAAAAAATGCTTAATAGCTGACTTGAAAAATAGTAGCCCCCTAAGTTTCAGCTGTCCTGGCTTCATTACTTTTGCTTTGTGTTAAAGAGAATATGGCCTCGGTCAGTAATATTGAAGTTTTACAAGGGTCACTTTTCTCCAAACTTAAAGCAATTTTTGGCATATTTGGCATATCTGACTAGCAACATACATTTAAACTGAGAAGTATTATTGTTCAAGAACTTCCTACTAATTGGTCAAAAAGCTGTTACATAACTAGAAAAGCTACATTGGACAAAAAAAAATTAATAAAATAGAAAAGCCTAAGTATATAAAAATGGAAAAGTAGAAATAATTTGCAATGAATATAGATTCCCAGTTAAAATGTAGATGACTGATAAGGGAAGCTTGAGGGATTGATGAAATATCAGTAGTCAGTAGGGTTCAAAACCAGAATTAATTTGTTAACTGTATTAGAAACAACCAAAAGCTCCTATAGGTCAGGTTATAAGTCTGTTGCTAGATGCAATTAATATAATTATTAATAGTGATGCCAAAGAGACAGAACATGTTCAATAGATATTTCTGTTCTGTATTTGGAAGGAAGCAAGAGGATATATTCATTCAATATGTTGTTTTGGATGGAATAGAAAGTTTACCATCTGTAACAAAGGAAGATGTGAGGCAGCATCTGCTAAATTAAATATTTTTCAAATCAACAAGCCTGGATAACCAATGCTTAAGAATCTCAGAGGAATTAGCTGAGAAGTTCTCTGAACTATTAATGTTAATTTTAACAAGCCTTGGTAAACTGGTGAAATCTGAAAAGATCTGAGGACCTCCGATATAGTGCCAATATTTACAGAGGGGAAAAAAGGGGTGACCTGGAGGATTGGCCTGAATTAGCCTGGTTTTATGGAAGGTAGATCTCATTAAACAAGCCTATTATCCTTTTTGGCAAGACGTTTTTGATACAGCATATTTAGGTTTCTTCAAGGTATTTGACCTATGAGATTTTGATGGAAAACAAACAAACAAATCCTGTGCGTAAGTGTAACCTGGAGGATACACATCAGACGAGTTTAAAAAGTGGTTGTAAATGGGGACACAACAATGATAAGGGCCATTTTTATTGGGCTTTTCAAGAGATCAGTACTTGGCCCATCATCTCTGTTGTACTTCCATCAACCATTTATATCATAAAGCAAAATGTTGTCTGGTTAAGGCTGTGGACAAAGATCAGTGGATAGGAAGACAGGTTGTTGTTGGAGAAAGATCTCAATCACCTGGTTATTTGGTTACATACCAATAGAATGTGCTAGCTAATACTATATCTATTCAAATATAAGACTTTTTTTTCCTCCCAATCAGTAAGGGGGAAAAAAGCTCTTAGTCTTACATTTGCATACAAAGAAACCTCATAAAATACATTACCTATCATTAAACTACTGCCAAAAGCAGCATGTGCTCAGTGATGGAAGCCAACTATGAAGTTGATTAAATGCAGCCACCACTGAGCATGGCTATAAAACACATGGCCCACACTGAGCAAACATACTTATGGAAACCTACCAAAGGTTAGATTAGTGCAGCCATTTTGAGTAAGATATATGGTACTGCCCATTGCTCTCAGCCCCCCCGAGTGCCAGGAGGTAGAGCTGGACCAGGTTGCTCTGTGCCTCATCAGGACTTGTGACAAGAACACTTGGTTCCAGTCATGAGTGGTGGGCTAATTAGCACATGGCTCCTTTGGGGGAGTTTCAGGAATACATGCACATGCTGAGCAGTGCTGAACTATGGGGTCACTATGGCTTGAAATCCTGTTGAATCTGCTGGGGCCCAGCCCAACAAACCGTATGGTAAATCATGAGTGAGCCTTTTATCTTTGGACTAATATCATGCATCATTCTAATATTGTAAAAGCCTTAATCTGTCTGTTCATAACACTTTATTTGTCCTCTGGTTGACTGACTGAAACAGCCAATCAGAGTGAGAATAAGCATTCGGACAGGAGGTGGCAGAGCGCCGCCATGATGGTGGGGACACGCGAATGGAGCAGCAGCAATGGAGCGGACGGAACGGGGGTGGCTGGCCTTGTCCCCCCTGCCCTGTTCCCTGCAGGTGACAGTGATGGAGCAGGGGGGGAGCCCCCCCTTCTCCTTGGAGGTGGTGGCAGTGGCAGTGCAGGGGGCAGAGGGGGCAAGGCCACCAGCGCTAGTCTCAGCTCGCCCCTCCCCCCTTCCGTCATCGCCGCCTGCAGGGCCAAAGTGGGTGTGGGGAGGAGCAGGTGTGCTGCGGCAGTGGTGGTGGAGGGAGGGGAGGGGAGGAGTGGGCTCTGGCCCGATGCAGGGCAGGGAGGAGGAGCAGGCCCATCACGGCGGTGGGTGGGGAGCAGCAGGCCCAGCCTGGCCGGGCTTGAAGTGGCCCGATGCCTGGGGGGAGGACAGGCAGTTGGCTAGCTTATATTATGTACAAGTAAGTACAAAAATGCTGCTTAAAAGCATGTTTATGGAGTACCTGTGCTATAACTTGCAGCCATTTCAAAAAAAGGTAAAATGCATCGGTTCTGGATGAGCTATGTCTATGGGTACCCCCAGTAAATTGCCTATTTATAAGCAAATTACTACAGGCATATTTATTTCAAAGTCAGTGTTTTCAAAATTTGCCCCTCTTTTCCATGTGCCCAGGGAGAGCAGGGTCTGATGGTGGGAGAGGGAAGAAGTTGTGGCAGAGAGCAAGGGTCCATCTGATACCCTCTTCCCCCATCCCCAGACTTATTCTCCCTGTTGTAGCAATGGGAAAGGGTCGCATCGAAGACAGACCTCCTATAATTAGATTCAATACTGGAAAAATTATAACAAATTTAGACATTTTCCATATGTAGAAACTATTTGCGGGGGGAGGGAGGGTCATCTTATATTGAAGTAAATATGGTATATCTGGAAGCAAAGAATCCAGGTCACCTCCTCAGGTAGGAGATTCTAACTTTGTAAAGCAGTGGTTCAGAAAATAATTTACCGATCAGTATAGATTGTCTCCTCAAAATGATCCCTCAGTGCAATGTAGCAAAAAGGGCTAATGTATGATCATAGGATGTAGGCAAAAGAAACTATCATGTTTAAGAAGAGATGTGATCTTTGACAAGAGGGCTCCAAAATGCCGTGTCTAGTTCTGGTGTCTGTGTGTCAAAAAGGAGCTGGAAATACATAGGAGAGACCAGAGAGCCAAGAAATGGTCCAGAAGCTGGAAAGACATCTCTGTGAGGAGAGGCTTAAGGAGCTGAACTTATTCAGCTTATCAGAGAGACGGTGGAGAGGTGACTAGAGCACTGTGTATAGGTGCTTACACATGGAAAAGATATCTAATAGCAGGAGACTTCTCAGTCTTGAAAGCAGTCATAACAAGATCTGGTGGCTGAAAACTTAATTTAGGAATTTTTCTTTTATTTCAAGGTTAAATTTATTAAAAATGTGAGTAATTTAAACATTGGAGCAGCCTAGTAGAGAGATGGTGGATGCACTCTATAACCCAATGTTTAAAAAAGATTAGATAGCCCTTCAAAGTATAAAGTTTAATCCAGCTTGTAGGAGAAATTCCATAGCTTTCCTATGAAAGGGTTCAGATGGGATGGTTGTGCTTGTTTTTTGTAACCTGAGAATTTGGGAATCTTACCATTTGTTCCCTTTTTGAATGGGTCATGGAAAGAACAGAAACTTCTGCATTGTCCTAAACCTTCTCATGACACTCTACAGTTTTATACTATGGCAGTGGTTACAAACATGTCTCATGTTTCACTGTAGCTCCCTACAGGTCTTGTCCAATAGATTTTGCTGCTGCTTCTCAGTTCCTCCAGAGTTTATTCTGCTCATTCTATTGTATTAAGTTTTCAAAGAATCAGAGAAAATGAGGGTTGGAAGGGACCTCAGGAGGTCATCTAGTCCAACCCCCTGCTCAAAGCAAAACCATCCCCAGCTATATCATCCCAGCAAGGCTTTGTCTTACCAGATCTTAAAAACCTCCAAGCATGGAGAGAGTCCACAACCTCTCTGGTTAACCAGTGTTTTACTATCCTCCTAATAAGAAAATTCTTCCCAATATCTAACCTAAACCTCCCTTGCTGCAACTTGAGACTATTGCTTCTTATTCTGTCATCTGTTACCACTGACAACAGCCTGGCTCCATACTCTTTGGAACCACCCTTCAGGTAGTTGAAGGCTGCTATTGAATCCCCTCTCAGGCTTCTCTTTAGACCAAAGCAGCCCAGTTCCCTCAGCCTCTCCTCATCAGTCATGTGCCTCAGCCCCATCACCATTTTTGTTACCCTCCGTTGGACTCTTCTCCAATTTGTCCACATCCTTTCTGTATTGGAGGGCCCAAAACTGAAAACAGTATTCCAGATGTGGCCTCATGAGTGCTGAACAGAGGGGAATAATCACTTCCCTTGACCTGCTGGCAATGCTTCTACCAATGCAGCCCAGTATGCCATTAGCCTTTTTTGCAACAAGGGCACACTGTTGGCTCATATTCAACTTCTTGTCCACTGTAACCCCCAGGTCCTTTTCTGCAGAGCTGCTGCCCATCCAGTCAGCCCCCAGCCTGTACCCATGCATGGGATTGTTTCATCCTAAGTGCAGGACTTTGCACTTGTTCTTGCTGAATTTCATGAAATTTCTTTTGGTCGAATCCTCCAATTTGTCTAGGTCACTCTGAATCCTTGCCCTACCCTCCAGCATACCTACTACTGCCCCCAGCTTGGTGTCATCTGCAGACTTGCTGAGGGTGCACTGTATGCCATCTTCCAGGTCATTAGTAAAGGCACTGAACAAAACCAACCTCAGAACCAAACCCTGCAGCACTCCACTTGATACCAGCTGCCAACTAGACCTTGAGCCAGTGATCACCCATTAAGCCCGATGATCCATCCAGATTTCTGTCCACCTTACAGGCCATTCATCTAACCCATGCTTCCTCAGCTTGCTTGCAAGAATGCTGTGGGAGATGGTATCAAAAGCCTTGCTAAAGTCTATACATCGCATCCACTGTTTTCCCCTCATCAACTGGGCTAATTATCTCATTACAGAAAGCACTCGTGTTGGTTAGGCATGACTTGCCCTTGGTGAATCCATGCTGATTGTTCCTGATCATCGTTTTCTCTTCTAAGTGCTTAGAAATTGATTCCTTGAGTATCTGATCTATGATTTTTCCTGGGACTGAGGTGAGGCTGACTGGCCTGTTGTTCCCTGGATCCTCCTCCTTCCCTTTTTTTGAATATGAGCGTTATGTTTGCCCTTTTCCAACCATCCGGGACCTCTCCTGATTGCCATGAGTTTTCAAAGATGATTGCCAGTGGCTCTGCAGTCACATCAGCCAATTCCCTCAACACCCTTGGATGCATCCTGTTCAGCCCCATGGACTTTTGTGTATGTCCAGCTTTTCTAAATAGTCCTTAACCTGTTCTTTCACCACTGTTGGCTGCTCATCTCCTCCCCATACTGTGCTGCCAGGTACAGTAGTCTGGGAGCTGACCTTACCTGTGAAGACTGAGGTATAAAAGGCATTGAGTATTTCAGCCTTTTCTCCATCCTTTGTCACTAGGTTGCCTCCTGCAATCAGTAAGGGACCCTCACTCTCCCATATCTTCCTCTTGTTACTGACCTACTTGTAGAAACCCTTTGTATTCCCCTTCACATCTGTTGCTAGCTGGAACTCCAATTGTGCTCTGGCCTTCCTGACATTTTATCCCTACATGCCCAAGCAATACTCTTATACTCATTCCTGCATGCCCCTGCCCTATGGGGGAGGTGGGAGTGTGTGTATGGAGGGAGGTGTGTGCACGCTGTGGGGGGAGGGGGCTGCCTGGACCCTAGATCCCAGAACCAGCCAGAGGGGAGGGGAGGCAGGGAGGGGTCAGTGGGTGCATGCACCAGGGCTTGCCCGGGTGGTGCTGTCCACAGTTACCCTCACAGTGCTCTGCATGGGGCTGAGTCTTGACTTCTCCTGCTCAGGGCAGCCCATGCGACACTGTCATCTGCACTTACTGGGTCAGCCCCTGCTTTGCACACATCTTACCAGTGGGGCTGCTCCTAGTGCAGCTGCAGCCATCTGGGTACTGATCAGCTTCCTTCACCTCCAGTGGTGGTGGCTCCTCCTACTCTAGGCTGTGCCCCTGCTCCTTTTGCACCACTCCAGTGGAGGAGGAAGTTTCAGCCGAGTGGCTCGTGCCCCAGAGTGTGAGGCTCCGACTCCAGCTCTGAGCTGCCTTCCACCTGCAAGTGGCTGCTCATTGCACTAAGTGGGCTGAGTGGATGGAAAGCAGCTGGAGCTGGAGCTCCAGCTCTGGGTCAGGAGCTGCCTGGATGAAGCTCTCAGTTGCCTTTCTCCCACTCAGCTGCCTGCACCAGATGGGCAGAGTGGGTGGAAGATACCCAGGAGCTTCAGCCCGAACCCTGCACCCTGGGGCAGGAGCCACCCAGCTAAAGCTTCCCCTCCCCCCCGCCTCAAGTGGTACAACAGTACCAGGAGGAGGAGCTGCTGCTGGATGCAAGGAGAGCTGATCAGCACCTGGTGGCTGCATCCCTACTGGAATCAGGCCCCGCCCCCCCCCCGAAGCTGTGCATGCTGGCCTGGCCTGGAGCTGGTGGGTCTGGGCAGGAGTGTGGCCTGGCTGCCTCCAGTGGGGCTTGACCCCATGAGGAGCACTGTGGGGACAGCCATGGGCCAGATCCAGTCAATTGGCGGGCATCTCCTGTGGGCTGGATTTAATTAGTTGATGGATCGGATCTGGCCCCCAGGCTGTATTTTGTCCACCCCGGTCTAGGCTGAGAAGTTTCACTTTTTGATTAATTTTGTTCCTGCTTTTGTAACATTTCCCTTGATTTACTTTTGGGTTTTAGCAGGTATTCATCATATATGTGAGGATTTGTGTTTCACCACATAGCATTTAATGCATTCTTAGTGGTACCCTTTAGGTAGCATATTCCTAAATCTAGTGATCCCTGTCACCAGACTCCTCCAGAACCTAACTCTTACTTGGTTGGAGTTTAAAGCGCTTCTCCCTGAAGTTGCAACTCATGGATATTGGATCTGCCTACTTCAGATTTTCTGGAAGCAGGTGCTCTCCTTGAATATAAAAACCTACTCATGCATATCTTGGAGAAAGGAGGTAGGGTGGTAGTAACTCTTTCACTTTTGAGAAAGGGTCTTTTCTTTGTGGACCACCCAGCATGGTGATGAGTTATACCTGTTTGTTATCATATATTCAAGGTGACAGTGCGGTACCACCCTTGATTTGCCAAGTCACATAGGCAGCAGTGGTACATTTTGTTCCTGTTGACTTCTAGTCCATATCAGCTTGTCTTGGGACACTGTCCCAGCCATCTGTTTATGGTAGGCCACCTCTCAGTACAAATCAAACTACTTAATATGTTGAGACCCACACTCCATATTTAACAGTTCTGTAACCTTAAGAATTGGGCATCTAGAGAATCTTCTGGGTCACTTTGAACATCTGAGATTCATAATCTCAGTTCACCCCAATATCGAGAGTAGAACAGCCAGAAGTCTTCTCTCCAGAGGACAGCATGTTGACTAAGGATATAGATGGACATAACAACTGGATAAGTATCAAAGGAGAGGAATACAAGGTGTTAAGATGCAGCTACATTTGGTACATTGGCTGATTCTGTAGCAATGCAAGTAAAGGGGAACTGCTCCAGTGTTAGGGTTCAAATTTAGGGCAATTTAGCTAATATATCACTACAGGATCATGCAGGCAGGCTGTAGTGTAACAGCTGATGCACTGTCCTGAGCAAATGCTCCCCCTCCTCTTACAGCAGCTAAAATGGATGTTTATGTCAAAACTACTATTCTGCAGACAGCCTTTCTGGGTGTACTGAGCATCTATAATGGAGGGAAAATTTTGTCTTGAATTTCTGAATATGCCTCTGTTCCCACATTCTCAGACATTGGTGTTCAGAAGACATAATAAAAGTTGTGACTGGCAGAAGGACTGGTAGAAACTGCTTTTCATTTCCTTGTATTTTTCACGATAAGAAATAGGGTTTCAAAAGGTTGTTTCCCTCCCTTTTTATGGATGCTATTGGCTACAGTTATAGGAGGCACTGACATTCTTTTGATACACTACATGCCTTTGAGTAGAAAATGTATATTCAATGTTGCATGGACAGCCTACTTCCTTCCAATGGCTGCCCTAATGACTAGACACTTACCACCTAAAATGGTGGTGGCAGTACCTCTGTTCACCATCGTGCTGCTTTTCTTGTTGCACAAAAGTGGTGTGCTTGCTGTTGAATGCAAAGGGATTCGGTGGTAATATTCCTGGGGAAGGCAGTGGTGACTGCCATTTACCTGGCAGCAACATTTAGAGGCTTTTACTTAAGTTGCTGGGAAGATCTGTACACCAAGAGGGGGGTGGAATATTATCTAAGCTGAGATCCTCTTGTGTAGGTGTTTAATGAAGTCCCTAATATAAAAGATGTAGAAAAACCCAGTTACCCAGTAGATTCTGCCAGCTCATGCCAAGCTAATCAAGCTGTTACTCTACTTGTGCTGGTTCTAAGGGAACCTTTATACCTTCCTGTCTATCTGGCAGCGAGACGGCTTTATTTACTGGCAGATTTCAGACCACTTCAGTTAGGTGGGAATAGTGGTTTTTGTAGAAGGTTTCCTGCCTCTTTGACTTCTAGGACCGCTGTGGCATGTATTCCGTACTGGAAACCTGTGCCACTGTGTTGGGTGGCTTCCTTATTTAGGTCTGATCTATTAAAAGAGTTCCAAATATTGCTAAACAGGATGTTTGCCCTAAGAGAGTTAGCTGAAGATAATTTATTGTCTCTACAGGTGCTAAATGCTTTTAGGGCTACAGTTTGTTAATCCTTTTCATTTCCATCATCCTGTTTCCAAAAGGTATCCTTGTATCCTGTCTAAAGTTCCTGTCTAAAGTTTAGTTTAAAGTTTAGTCTAAAGTTCCTGTCTTCACATCATCGGGGTAGGGAGATGAAATGAGAAACAGACTCTAGCCCACAGCATGCACCACCGCTTATGGGAAAGTGCACAGGCTACAAACCAGAAGACTCTGTTCCAGCCTCAGCTAGCTGCTGTTCATATTTCTGTGCCCTTTGCAGCCATTTATTATTTACCAGGGCCACATGCTACTATTTCAGGGACAGTAACTTTCACTCATTTTACAAAAAAGACCACTGAGAGCCTGTACAGTCACATCAGCTAGAGCTGGGAATAAACGTTGGGATTCTGATGTAGCCAGTCTCATTCACTTTGTCACGGCCTTTCAAAGGAAACATATTTTATGTTAGCAAATCCACGTGAACAGTGTGGCTCTGTCTCCTGTGTAATCGGTGGAGCACATATAGAAGTTTATGACTGCCATTTGAGCTAATGAATGAGGTCTGGTAGCATGAAAGTAGTAGCAACAGCTTGTACCTTTGTGCCCAAAGATTTGAGGTTCAGTCCCAGTCCCTTGTATTTGGCTAGGCTGTCTGTAACTGCTAAAACAGACGTATGTGCATTCCTAATTTTAAAAAAAATGGAGGAAGTTAGTAACAATCCCTAAATTTTGGGCAGGGAGCATTTTCCATTATTAAAACTCTGGTGACATTTTGTTAACTTTTGACATGTCTGTTTGTTTGCAGCGTGGTGTTGATATTTGGTGGGCGGTAGGGATGAGGAGAGGAAACACTTTCAGGCTAGAGAAGTGCTTTTTTTCCCCTTTTACATTAAATCCCACTTTCACTGACATCAATTTAAAAAATTCATCACTCTCTCAGCTCTGGTTTTTATTTTTCAGTAAAATGTCAGCAGGTTGCCAAAATAACTAAATACATCTTAGGGCTGGGCTTTCGCTATCATCACAGCAGTGGTGAAAGCCATAATACTAGGAGCTGCCAGAGCAGCTTCAGGATGGAGGGTAGAGCAAGAGAACCAGGCTGGGTTTTTCAGACCTGTTGGAATAAGTGGTCAGTAATCTTTAGGGGACCTTTGTGGGGCAGGAAGTGAGATGGGCTTTTTCCTAACCCCCCCCCCGCCCCATACACTCGCATACTAAATACCAGTAAAGCACCTGGCTTGAGTAATCCATAATCGCGCTTCCCTCAAGCACCACAGGAGTCTCCTCCAACTCCCAAAGAGGAATGTGCAAGAGAGATGGGTAGGCTTCCTTCAGCTAACTCCTAACCTAGACCCAGCCAGTCCCATTGACTTCTCTGGGCACCCTGCTGAGCTGATATTCCTCACAGCCCCCAGATGGGAAAGAGAAAGGCAGATCAGGCTGGGGGACTTTCAACACTTGATGTAGCAGACTACTCTCCCTTTGGGGTAATAGCTTTTCTTCTGCTGCCACCTAACAGCTCACGTGACAGCAGTCTATGCTGTAGTGCTGAAGGGTCGAGGTTTCAACTCTGCTGATGGTACACCATTGAGACCTGTTACAATTGCACCAAATGCTCTCTGATTTTACCTTTTTTCCTTCTTTAGAAAACTTGGGGAAATGATATTTACAAATGATATCTTCAAAGGACGTTGTTTAGGTTGTAAAATCAGGGAGGCCAAATTCGGACATTGCAGGTTTACGGTTAGT
This sequence comes from Crocodylus porosus, assembly GCF_001723895.1. Taxonomy (NCBI): domain Eukaryota; kingdom Metazoa; phylum Chordata; order Crocodylia; family Crocodylidae; genus Crocodylus; species Crocodylus porosus. The sequence goes on along the minus strand of NW_017728931.1, from coordinate 50,166,479 downwards.
TTGATACCCCAGCTTAGGATTTCAAAACACGTGGATCGCAGGTTGGATCTGGAATGGATGTGCAGTCCATCTGGCTCAGCAGGCTACTGGAAGTTGGGGGTGGAGTCTGCCACAGAATCGGGGGCTCTGGGGCCTCTGTTGGACATGGTCTTCAGCAGCAGGCAGGCAAGCAAGGACTGTGACTGCTTGGTGTGATGCTGCTTGTGCACATCCACCATTGTAAGCTGCTGCAGTGACCACCACTGCAGTTGCTCCTCCCTACCCTGGGTGGGATCCAGTTTGGAGCCCCAAGTGAGTTTAACATCTCTGTCTGAATCCTTCCCCTTTACACGCATGCATTATGATAGTCTTTAACTACATGACCAGATCCCCCTGACCCAGATGTGTGAGCCCAGTTGATTTAAGGTTGTGTAGGAAATGCCCATTTTACTCACTGTCAAACATCTGAAAGTTAGGTACTGCCACCTAGACAACGTTCTTTTAACCCTGGGGGTCTGCTTGATCCCCAGGCCAGTTCATGTTGTTATGTATAAGCTATTTAACTGCAGACCTTTATTGCTAGTGACAGATTTTTCTGTGTATTTTTGAATTTGGGATCAACCAAACAAAAAATACAAGCTATAGTGTAGTGATTGGTCTTTATTATAGAATGTGGCACAGCTGGATAAAATGGCATACATGTGAACCCCTAGTTATACATAGGTTAATATGTGGAACTTCTCACTGAGGAGCCTTATTATATGTCATCTTTTAATACTGCCACAGTTTGACCTCATTCCATCATCTGGGAAACTCATCACCCATTTGATCTATGGGACAGAGACGTGGCCCTTGCCCCACCAGTAGGGCAGGGGTAGATCACTCACGTAGCAATACCAGTGGCTGCCAGCCAGCCCCAAGAAGCTAAATATAGTGGGCTGGGTTTGTTGCCCACATGAAAGGCCTGTTCAGCAAGTTCAACTCTTTCTTGGGGTGAAAAGGCAGTTTATGATTAGTGGTATGTGATAGTGGCCTTAGCCATACAGGGTGGAGTGGGGCAAAGATAGCATGACATAGTTGTTTGGTTTTTTTTACCATAAGTTTCACTGTGTGTTCTGTTTCAAGATGATTCTTTTGGGAAAGAAACTGGTAATTTTGAAAGCTTTGAAGGTGGCATTTTTCAAGAGCCAAACAGTTTCCGTGATAATAGGACTAACCATTTTCTTTGCAGTAACTAGCACGTATGTTGTACCCAACTACATTAACAAGAAAAAAGACTCCTTTACAGAGGCATCCACACCTCATGCGAAGACATCAACAAGAAATAATATTTCAGTTATGATCTTCTTAGCAACGGTCAAGCTTAAGCTGCCCTATAGGATTGGAGGAAGAAGTGGTGCCAAGGGTGATGCAGAAAATATTGTGCATATATTGGCTTCATTCAAACTTGGTCTTACCATCAGATATTAGCAAACTGATCATCTGCAACACAAGTAGAAGAGAAGAAACTGTCCATATGCAGTGCAGCCGTGGTCCCTTCTACAGATGTTGTCAATAGATAGATGAAGAAAAGAATGTGTTTTTATACCAGTTTTACAGATGCAGGGGACAGAGGCTCAGAGGGAACAAGGCCAGAATTGTCAGATGTATCTATTACGATTTTATATAAAAGTTGAGGCATGTTAAGCTTGATTACTTGGAGTACTTAACATTTTTATACCACTTGATATGTTGAAAGCTGATCTCTGATCCCTTTTACTTCCTCTTGTGAGTTCTTAGCACCTCTGTAAATGTGGCTGCAGATTTTTCAAGTTAAGGATCCAGAAAGTGAGCATTATACAGTTAGCACAGTCAGCATGGATTCACCAACCTGCTTGCCTTCCATGGTGAGATGACTGGATGTGGGGAGGCCAGTGGATGTGGTATACCTTGATTTTAGCAAGGCTTTTGTTTTGGTCTTCCACAACATTCCTGCAGGTCAGCTAAGGAAGTACAGGCTGGATGAATGGACTGTAAGGTGGATAGAAAACTGGCTTATGCATCGGACTCAGGGAGTAGTAATCAATGGCTCAAAGTCTAGTTGGCAGCTGGTATCAAGTGGAGTGCCCCAGGGGTTGGTCCTGGGGCTGGTTTTGTTCAGTGTCTTCATCAATGACCTGGAAGATGGCATACAGTGCACCCTTAGCAAGTTTGTGGATGACCCCAAGCTGGGGGTAGTAGTAGATATGCTGGAGGGTAAGGCTAAGATTCAGAGTGACCTAGACAAATTGGAGGTTTAGGCCAAAAGAAATTGCATGAGGTTCAACAAGGTGCAAAGTCCTCCACTTAGTATGGAACAATCCCATGCATGAGTACAGGCTGGGGGCTGACTGGCTGGGCAGCAGCTCTGCAGAAAGGGACTTGGGGATTGCAGTGGACAATAAGCTGAATATGAGCCAACAGTGTGCCCTTGTTGCAAAGAAGGCATACTGGGCTGCATTGGTAGGAGCATTGCTATCAGGTCAAGGGAAGTGATTATTTCCCTGTATTCAGCACTGGAGAAGCCACATCTGGAGTACTATGTTCAGTTTTGGGCCCCCACTACAGGAAGGATGTGGACAAATTGGACAGAGTCCAGTGGAGGGCAGTGAAAATGGTTCGGGGGCTGGGACACATGACTTGTGAGGAGAGGCTGAGGGAACTGGGCTTATTTAGTCTGGAGAAGACTGAGGGGGTGTCATAACAGCCTTCAACTACCTGAAGGGAGGTACGAAAGAGGACAGCAACTGTTCTCAGTGGTGGCAGATGACAGAACAAGGAGCAATGGTATTAAATTGCAGCAAGGAAAGTTTAGGTTAGATATAGGGAAGAATTTTCTCACTTAGAAGGTAATAAAACACTGAAACAGGCTATCCAGAGAGGTTATGGAGTCTCCATCCTTGGAGACCCAGCTCCTTGGCTGAGATGATGTACTTGGGGATGGTCCTGCTTTGAGCAAGGGGCTGGACTAGATAACCTCCTGACATCCCTTCCAACCTTAATTTTGTATAATTCTATGACTCAGGCTTCTTGAATGTTTGGAGTTCACAATACTGAGGAGATCTGAGACCTGAGGGAAGTTTGTACCTGGTTTATTCAAAGCACGTGCAACCCAAGAGTAGGAATCTTGTATGATTATCCTCTTTAGAAAAGCAGAATTACACTTGATTTTCCCTTTGTGATAGCCCCTTTGAAATGCTACAGCTACATTTGTGAAGTGTTGCTAGTCTGTGAGGAAACAGTCGCATGAAGAATTGTTGAAAAAACAGGCATATGAGAGTGAGGCCCTAAATAGTGTGAGGAAGGAAAATATTCAGGAGAAGGCTATGGTTTTGGTGTCTGAGTGTTTGAAGGTCCCAAACTAAGCATTGGGGTACTTCTGGAGTTCATCACTGAGATTTTGTGCTCTCAGCTGTGACCCAGAGAAGAACCCTCCCCTCCTGCACGTAACAGGGCAGGAGAAATAAAGATATGGGAAGGGGCCGGTCAAAAATAAATCTCTGTCTTCTTGTCTCTGCAGCAATTCGGCAAAATCCTCGATGTAGAGATAATCTTTAATGAGCGTGGCTCCAAGGTAAGTCCTCGCTTTGTACCCAGCTTCTCTTGGTTTGATTGCATAGAGTAAAAGGCAGTTCATTGCCTGGAGAATATACTCTGCGGAGATCAGCAGGAACTGGCATGACTGGCGGGAGGGGACAACCATATCTGGGAGCCTGGCTCTGTTCCCTCTTACTCCAGAATCTGAGCTTGGCCAGTATGTCCAAACACTCGCAATCCTTCCTCTTGAACATGGGATTAGGTTCCCCAATGTTTTGAACAATGTAGGAGTCACTTGGGCTTTCATAGCAGCATTTTTCACTGCATTAGCAATGCGATGCTGTCTGAGGAAGGCAGAGCAAGATGACACTTTGTGTGTTGCACATTAAAAGCTATGCAACATTTTTATTGCATAGGCGAGTGTCTATTTAGGATAAGGAGAATCTCTTGCATGTGAAGGGGAATTTTTTCTTTGTTTTTGGAAACAAAATAGGTGTTTGAGATACTGGCCTTTCATGATGGATTTATCTGATGCTTAAATTAAGCATCTGCAGTTTCCCCTGTGGGCCCCTCCCATTGAACTTCTAATTACACAGCTATTTTAATCGTTAAAATGCATCAGAAGGGAGGTTTTGCTGAGTGTTGATGCTAATTTACCTCTCTGGAGAGCAGGCTTCAAATGCTGCTAGGGTCAAATGCAGTGAGTTTCAGTGATCTTTGTCCTAATTGGCAATTGGTTCTCATCACATAAGCAATATCATCACAATGACAAATTGATGTGATTCTTTCTCTGCCCAGGAGGTCCAGCACTGGAATAGCAGGGAGTTTTGCAGGTCAGGAGCGAGGTGCATTGGCAGAGCTCTGTGGGGGAAGCTTGCACAGTGCATGCCTATACTATGCTTGACTTAATCAATGCTAAGATTCCCATTTTCAATTAAAATGAAAATTTCCTCCCTCACATGAGATTTTGAAGGTGCAAGTCAGCTAAGCAGTTTATTTTTAAAACCCCTTTCTTCCCTTTGGATTGGCTTTTCACAGCCCTTTGTAGCCTCTCTGTTCCCTTGGGGGTATACCAATATTCAGATTTCTCTACAAAATCTCATTCTATTTCCAAAACTACATTTTTGACATTTCTTAATCTTCATGTATTATCTGGAAACCAGAAACAGGAGGGTGTTTTATACCTAAAAGACCCACGGCTCAACCCCTTCTGTATTCCTTCTTTGTGCCCAGCACTTTTTTTTTTTTTTTTTGCCCCATTAACCAATCTGGACAAATGTTTTTGCACAGCTTTGTTTGGGAGTTCTCTTTCTCTTTGGATAAAGTACACCCTACGTGATTCCACCAAAACAGTGGGCTATGGCTGGATCTGTAAATATTTATTTTGCTCTGCACAGTTCTGATATTTCAAATCAAGGCTAATTCACAGAGAGTGCTGGCCTATAGTCATTTTTCTCAAGCTTTGGGAACAGACTCTGGCCTCAAGCAAATCCCTGCTTTTCTAAATGTAATTGCCAAAGAAAACAAAAAAAATTGGTGTGGTCGAAAGAAAAAAGAAAAGAAAAAGAACAGCAGCAGAGCAATGTACCTTTTCCCCAACAATAGCCAGGCTTTATAGTTCTGCATGCATGCCCACCTCCACATATACATGCATCACCTTCCCTACCCCTAGGCAAAGAGCCCTTATTAAACACCCACGGCTGCCCTTTCCTTTCTAGGCAATGACATTGATTTTTGTGAATCCTTGGCTATTGACCTTATCTGTGCAAAATATTAATTAAAGCCAAGGCTTCTGGTTTTCAGTTAAAACAAAACCTGTTTGCTGAAGAATACCTTGTAGGATTTTTGTCCTGGTCTCTCCAGAAATGCTTTGAAATTGAAAACAATTTAAAGAGAAGATGTTCTAGATCTTCAGTTTTTGATTGTGCAGCTTTCTACCACTTCTTGTTAGCTTTGCAGCAATAAGTGGTTGCAAAACTGATGGTTGCTGTTTCAGAAATGGGGAACAGCCTGAATGGACGCCAGAAAACACCCAAAAGAATATCTGTTCGTGATATCTTTGCATCCTTCTCTGCCCAAAATAATGATTGTTTTGTTCTTTTTTCGAAAGCATGCCAAAATTATTCCTGCTTTAGTACGAAAATGGGAGGCCCCCCGTGTTACTGAGTGGGGTGTAGCTGCACGAAGCACCTGGTACTCACATAGTAATGTAAAAACAACAGTTTGGTGATATGATGGTGAAGCAAAGGAAATGGATGTCTGGAGGCCACTCACTCACTCTTTGGGCTCTTTCTCCACCTTCAGCAAAAAAATAAAAATCTGAATGCAATTCTCCTCTCCTGTGGTTTCCATTCTAATCTAACTATATGAAACCTCTCTCTCTTCTTCTCCTCCTACTCTGTCTTGGGAATCCGAAAGCAGATGCTCCTACTGCCTGCCTTGTGCTGTGTTGTTAATGCTCCCCTTCCTGTCCCTGGGTTTCTAAAGGGTGTAGCTTGTGTATATATTTTGGTAAATATTTGAAAGGTACAAAGGTAAATCCCAAATTGCCCTGGGTTTGCCCTCATGCAATGTCTGATTGGAAGCTCCTCTGTAGGCTGAGCAGCCATTTGTCCCTGCTTCCCTGGGGCAGGGCTTGTTTGCTGGAATTGCTCCAGATCTGGTTAAATGGTAGCAATTTGAGAAAAGGTGTACCTTGCATTCTTCCTTTTGGATCCACCTGAGATGAACTGATTAACTTTTCTTTCTGCAGCTTGAATTAATTTAGGTGACTGGTGCTCCTCCCTCTGTTTTTCTTTTTCCCTTTTATTAAACTTTTTTGGAGGATAGGTACCCAACATTGTGCATGATTGTGATCCTGCACATCCTGAGAAGTATTAAGCTTAAGGCATGAGCATTACAATTATGTTACAACTACCTTATGCCCTGGATTGTGGTGCTCTGCTTAAAAAATTGCTTCATTGTCTTTCTGAATTGTGAGGAGGGAAGGAAATTTTGAGCTGTCTGCAGACTAATCAGCTTGCTGTCCTGATCCTGCCTGTTTAAAATGACTTTATTAGCTTTGGAAGCCTTTACACTGAAACTGTATTGCTGCCTATTAGAAAACATAAATGAATATTTAAAAGCCTCTTGATATTTTTTTTTCCCCTCCCAGCTTGTCTAACCAAATGGCTTCGGTTATCCTTCAAATAGATTTTTTTTTTTTGGTTTCCTCGGAAACTGGCTGTTTGGGGTTTTTTTTTTTTATTCTTCTCAGCCTGCCCTTAAAATTCGAGTTCTGATTTACGTGAATTCTTTTAAATGGCACAATACTTGCAAGTCCCAGTTCACTGTGCAGCCTCATAACCTGTGGACAGAGTATATGCAGAATAGAATGATGGTAGGGATACTCTGCCTGCCAGTAGAGAAGCTTCCTTTAGTTGATGTCTCAGCCCCAAGTACACCAGCTGAACAGCTGTTCCTGTTTTGCAGAGCTAATGCAATCTGCATGTTTAATTTAATCATAGGATTTTTAATGAGACCCTCTTCCCATTCCAAAAAGCTATCTGGGAACATTACACCAAAAGAAAAACAGAGCTTTTTCCTCTTCACCATCCACTCAAGATCCAGCACCCTGAGATGTGCTCATACTGTTCGTAACAAAAGAAGAATGCTTTAGAATTCAGACAAGGTTCTTTGGGTAAATCTGATAGCTTTTAGTAGACCAACTAAAAATTTTAATTTTCATTGGTCTAATAAAAGGTATCACATCTACCCATAGGGGACATTGTCTCCCTATGTCCTTAGACCAGCATGGCTATAACCAACGCCCCGAAATGTAGAATTCGGAGGAAGTCTGGCCAGTGAGGGGGTGATAATTCAATTTAGTACAGCTCACAAGCTGTAAGTTGCGGAATAATTGTTATCGATGTCCCTCGCTGCCTTTCCTAGCAGTAACCTAGACCAGGACTGTTTTGTAAGTGGCTGGGGGCCTCATGCCCCACAGGCAGGGCTGGTCACAGTCATGGGCAAACCCGGAGGCTGCCCAGGGCCTGGACAGAAAGGGGGCCTGAAAATGGTGAAAATAATGATCTGGCAAAGGGGTCCTGATACTAAAAGTATGCCCGGGGCCACCAGGAGTCTAGGTACAGTGCTGCTTGCAGGCTGCACTTGCTGGGACTACATGCATCAGCAGGGATCAAGGGCAGCAGCACATGCCTACATCCTCTTCCACATACCCTCATCCCCTCTGCTGCAGCATGTGCCTGTGTGGATAACCCACAGCCTGGCATGAATACCCCTCTTCCTGTCTGCTGCAGAGCTCACTGTGCAGGCCCAGGGCTTCAGCCTGAGCTACTTGGGCTGTGCTGTGCCACCCCCCTGGCCAGGTGTAGAACACAGCTGGGGGAAGAAGGGAGATCCTGGAAACAGAAGCCAGAGCAATAGGAGAAGGGGAGGCATACTGGGCAGGAGCCCAGGAGCTGCAACTTAACCTCTCATATATACTGCTCCAGTCTCCAGTTGAACAGCCCTGACCTAGACCAAGTAATTAGTCCAATGTCTCGAACTTCTCAGGGGAGAGTAGATAGTATCCAGGGAGGCAAATCCAGTGGAGATTACTCTCAAAGGGATTATACCTCACTGGAGAAATGCATATTGATCGCATCTATAGAATTTAGCTTTTAGCTGTCAGTTGGTGAGACTCCTGACAATTGTGTAAACAGCAATGGTGACCTAAGCCATTGTCCATATAGTAAAGGGCTCTGTTTCACAGAGATCTTTTAATTTATACTGGACTCTGCCCAGGTACCATTTACCCTGCTTCACCCAAGCACCAGCGAAACAAAGGACGACAGAAACAATAAAAAAGTCTGTGTCCTTTAACATTTTGTAAAGCTTCATATAATTCTGTTTTTGGCTATGATTTGTCTTGTCATGACTTGCTTTCCCTGCCTGCCATCTTTCACCCCACCTTATCTTCTATCAGGGCTTTGGCCTCATTGCAACCTGGGGCACTGAGCGCATAGCTGCTCCAGTCCCACTTGGCTACATACCACCTGTTATGGTGGTGGCAGCTCCGGCTGGTGCCAGGGGCCTGGGACAGCTTTCGCTGTAGTGGAGTGATCAGGCTGCAGCCAGAGCAACCATGTCCTCTGTGCCCTGGGCTGGAGCCATTTTGGCGGGGTAAACAGTAGGGGGGCAGGAGACAGAGATGGCCACGGGGCTGGCCAGGCAGAAGCAGTGGGGGTGGACAGAGGCTTTGGCTCCGATTCCAACTCCAAATCAGGGCTGGAGTTGGAGTCACAGCAGCTGCCTGCCCCTCTGCCACCCTGAATTTGAATCTAAGAGGATTTACCCCCTTTAAATGGGGAAAAAACATTGTCTTGGATTCAGATAAATATGGTAATTCTCCTTGCCTGAACTCTTGGTGCAATCTGCAGGGTCCCAAACTGGATGTGCTGCCCCATTGCAGTTTCTCAAGCCAGTGTAAGTTAACCTAGTACAGTTCTGTACCCATTAGACTTCTGTTTGAGATACCCTGAGTGGCCTTTCGTGTTCTTTCCATGCTCAGAGTTGTTTGCCCATATCACTGATAACCCTTTAGTGATGTGGAGTTCTCTAACCTACAAGGAGCATGTTAATGGGACCATTTTAAAGGCACTGAGGTTGCAACAAAAATAATATAATCCTGTCCCCCGTCCTGTTCCCCCCCCCTCCAAAAAAAACCCCAGAACAAAACAAAAAAACTTCCCTGACATTGAAGCAGTATTGGTGCATCTGGCCAGTCCTGCTCTGTCCTCAACTTGAGGGCTGTAGTGCAGGGAGAGTGGGGGAAATAACAAGGTGGAGCAATTTCCAAACGCTCACAATACAGAAACTCTTATTCTTTTATTAGCCCCATCTCCAGGAGAGCAGGTTCCATGAACTGCTGATAGAGTTTGTATAGTGCTGTGTGTTACAGAAAGCAACGCCCACCCATTTTATGAAATTTGTGTGCACATTTACTGAGGCCTTGTCTTCACCAGAAGTGGCAAGCATTTTTAAGTAAAGCTCAAATTTTAAATGTCTTTGGTTTAAAGTGGTATAGGAAGCTGGCTAGGCACTCCTAGGTCATTCTCTACATGTGTAAGTTGACCCAAATGAATAGAAGGTGTAAATTTAAAAGCTGTCCCTGAGTAACTTGATGAGTGGACACTTCTTTCAAAGTGGGTTAAGCTGATCAGGAGTGAAGTTTGGAATTAGTGTTCATTTATGGCATTAATTGGGCACAACCTTTGTTGTTGACATGCCCTTAATTTGGTTTTAACCAGGTTTATTTCATTTTAGTTGAAGTCAATTTAATCTGTAGCAAAATAAGCCCCAAGTGTTGTTAAATCAAAATAGGGATATTCAGATGGGGCTCTGCCACAGTTTAACTTAAATGGTTTTAAAAAATAGTTAAGTCTGAACTCATGCAACTTCCTTCTATCACCAAGGCCCTTTGTAATTATCAAGAGCAAAAGAGATGTGGCCAGGACCTTTCCACCTAGTTCAGCTGTGGATTTAGGGCTAATCCACACACAACCTTGAACTGGCTAAATTTAGAGTAGGTAAACTAGTGCAGATAGATACTAGTGTGGGTGCTCTTATTTCAGACTAGTTTAGTTTAGTTTATGCTGATGCTTAATCAATTCAAGACTGAACAGAGGTAAATCTGGATTAAAACAAAACGAGTGTCTCCACAGCCTGTCATGTACTGGCTTAGCTAAATCCTTTTAAAATTGCTCCTTATGCTCAATTCTGCATATAAGCAAGCTCTTAGTTTAGTTTTCTCTAGTTTAAAATAGAAGTTCTACAGCCATTCCCTTATGACGTTTAGGAGATGTATGCATGGTTTTAGCAAGTACATGTTTCTTTGTCTGCTGCTGTCTTCTTGTTGATAGCTCATCTCTGGTGGATTGTAGAGGAAGGTGGAAGGTCCCCTCATTTCCTAAAACCCTAAATGCAGGTAGCCCTAACTGCTGGATTTCCCTGGTCGTTTCTTCAGGCTTTTGGGTGTTGACTGTATCTATAAATGAGGTTAATTACCAAAAAAAAACCCAACCCGAAACAAACCAAAAACAGCTTTTCTCTTTGCAAAATTAATTGTTGGATGTAGCAGCAAATTAAGAAAAAAGCCCCTTCAGAGGCTTTGTTCTAATAACGCAAGGCAAAGATGCTGTTACTGCGGTGAATGTTCGAAGCACAGTAAAAAACGAAGGGTTAACAATGCATGGATTTCAAGGGGCTCTGTTTAGTTTCCTTCGTTTTTATTTTCTGGTTTTGTTTTTTTATTATTTTGTTTAGTTTTGTTTTTGTTTAATTTCTGTGTTCTGGCCACACCCAGGAGAACCGTCTGCTTTTGATTTCTCCCTTTACGGTTACATGGTAAATTTTCTTTCTCATTCTTCAGAGATGGAAACGTTCAAAAACTATATATATATATTTATTTATTTTTTACACTGCTCATCCTGTTGCTTGTTATTTATTGCAGAATCTGAGGCCAGACTAAAAGGGTGACAGTTACTCGGTTTCTTCAGGGCCCTTGAACACACCTTTGGGAAAAGAAGGGGATACTGCAGGCTGCAAATTGCTCAAACGTTCTAGAGCAGTGGTTTTCAACCTGGGATCTGCGGACCCTTAGGTGTCCGCAGACTGTCTAAGGGGTCTGTGAGAGATGACTATGATCAATCACAAGTATGTGAATACCCACACTTACAATTCAAAGGGGTCCGCACCTCCATTTGAAAGTTTTTAGGGGTTTGCAAATGAAAAAAGGTTGAAAACCACTGTTCTAGAAAGATTTCATTGGAGGTACTCAGTGCTATCCATATACATGGAGGTTTGATTTTATTCCCTACTGGGTGATGAGTTAGTGGCAAAGTGATGGTGGAGGGGTATGGGGTGGAATGCCCAGCCTTATAATTATTGTAAGTCCTACTGAACCTAGTTTAGAAAACCCTGAATCTCTGTTGACCCAGCACTTTATTCTCCTTTGATTTGCCCCAGTATCTACTGCTGTGGGGAGAGCATCCACCACTGTATAGCTAAGCTACTCAATATTGTTCTCTTGAAACAATTACTTTTTTTTTTTAAACTAAGACAGGAAGTCTTGAGCTTGAGGAAAATGTCTTGGATATGTTAATATATAAATGAGATATATACATGATTTAGGTCCCCAAAACAATCTTTCTTCTTTGCAGGTCACTTTTCAAAGGACTTCTTAAAAATCAGTTACATACTTTTTCCCCTCCCCTGCAGCATGGAAAACTTAAAAGAAATGAAAAAATCTCTAGGTTTTGCCTTAGCAGTAAGTCAGCTCTGGTCTTGCTTACTTTTCTAGGAGTTTTACTTGGAAGTCTCTGACATGCATTATGAGGTCTTATGCTCGACTTGAGAGGGCAAAGGTTTTGAGTCTTTAACACTAGCTATTCTTCAAAGTGTTAATTCAGTACTGAAATTAAATGGGTGTTAAAAACAGAGTTGTACAGTCTGGCTAAGAGCATGTCTATGCTTTAGGTTGGAACCAAAACATAATTAATTTTGTTTTAATTCACACCTTTAAGTGCATCAGTCCAGGTCTGTGTGTGGATGTTTACATGGTAGTGAGAGTACTCAAAAGTTTAACTTGTAAAGTTTTTTAAAACGCTGTTAAAGCCAGACAAATTCCATTTGAAATGATCTGAAATTAGTGTCTGCGCACAGACTTGCATTATTTATAAAAGTGGGAATTAAAATCAATTGCATCTGGTTCTAGTCTGTGTGTAATAGGCCATAAAAACCCCTGCCCCTCTGTTGCAGTTTTTTTTATAACATTGCAGAAGACATAAATTGTATTAAATCTCCACAGTGTCTCCTCAGGCAAACCAAGGCTGGTGGTTTTCAAGTTAAACAAAGACAACTACAACCTCTGTGCCCTCCCGCCCCTGCCAGTCGTTTTTTAAACAGAACTTTCCAGGATGCCTTTCTGAAGCCTCCAGAATAGAACAGGGTACCAGGATATATTTTTTTTTTCATTCTTTATAGTTTGCCTTTAAAACATCTGTAATATACCTTTCCTTGATAAACTGCTTCATTCCCAACCCTCCACATGTTTGTGCCAGGTTTCAAAAAAGGATTTTACTATTTCTGGTTCATTTTTAGCCCTGATATACTGACACATGTTGATTTATTTCAGCAGAAAACTTTGAGGCTACTGCAAGGGGATCCACACTTGTTAGTCATATTGTTTGTTTTCTCTTTGTTAAATAATGAGAACGATGTAATTAGCTGAAAGTTTAGGTTCTTAAGTCGGGTAAGGAGGAGATTCTCCTATAGAAGCGAGCATTAAAATCATCCACCAAGATTTTTTTTCTTCCTGAACACAAAATAATAAAAAAGCCCACTTTTATCAAAGTAAAACAGCTTTATGCTTAAAACCCATTAATGAAGGATAAATACCAACACTCATGAAGGAACTCAATTGAGCCCTTTCAGGTTCTTACTATAAAACCTTAAAGGGCACTTAAAATGATAGCCCAATTGCTTCTTGCTATTAACCTTGGTTAAGAAATCCAGATGCTGCTTCTGTATTTTATTCCTTACGTATGGTGTCCTGCTGCAGGAAAGGGGTTGCAAAACTGGGATGTTTTTTCCCTAGAAAAACATCAGTCCCAAGTACCTTCAGTATTAGGACTTTCAAACACAAGCTTGTTACCCTTGCTTTCCAGCATGATGGTGTTAGCAGAAGTTCCTTGTCTGGATAGAAAACTAGTGTTCAGTTTATACCAAGCCACAGAAACTAGGTACCCCTCTTACTTTGAAGATGCTTGCATAATGTAATCTGTGGTGAAACGCTTATCTTGGACCACAAGTGCTAGGCAGATATTGAGAATATCTGATATTGAGAATGAATGATGCTGAGAATTGCCAGAGCTCTCTCTTATGTCTCATTTCCTCCTGGTTAAATTCCTAATTCATTTAGTCATTTCAGACCTATGCTTGTGACAATGTACTTCGTCCCCATGGGAGTGCATGTGATGTCATGCTGTACTGTTTTATGACTAAATTAACCAGTATAGGATGAGTCTTGCTGAGAAGAGATGAGTCTTGCTCTTGCCTTTGTATGTGGGGTGAGTAGGCCAGAGACGCTGTATCTAAAGGGCCATTACAGTAATGTTTGGATCATTCTATTTTCATTATAATGACACTGGCCAGCCAAGATAAAACCATTGTTCTCCAGCTTCAGAATGCAAGACCTCTAGAAGTCTCCCTTGATCTCCACATGCAGCTGAGAAGAAATGAGAGATATCATTTTGGAGAAGGGAATACTAAGATAGGGGCCCAAGTAGGAAGAAGGTAGCAGTTGGGTGGAGAATGTCAGCTAACTCCTGTCTACTTGTAGCAGCAGCATGCCTCGAAATGTCATTCAGATGGATCTGCTGTACTGATTGGACAATGGCGGTCCAATGATGACTCATGGTAGTTGGGTAGGGAAAATGTTGTGTGGTTTATAATAATGTATAATGCTTTACAGCTTCATTTCATGTAATCATTCTACTCTTTTACTGCCTTGAGTAGTGTCAGGGCCCTGTTGAACTATGCCCTATACAGGCATAGAAGTAGGCATGTACTCTGCTCCGAAGAGCTTAGTATGGTGCTTTACAAACATCTAATCCTTTCACCTGTTCTCAAAGGTAGGTAAAATTATTCTCCCTATTTTACAGGTAGGAGAATTAAAGCATTAAAGCAGACAAGGGTGATTTGCCCATAGCCACGTTGGTGTTCATGCTGAAGGCAAGCTTAGAAGACCAAATTCTTAGTGCCCAGCTCTGAAATCCAAACCCTTCTCTTCTCGTACTTCCCTCTCGCTCTTCCCTCTTCTCTCTTATAGCAGTCTTTAAACAGAACAAAGTGCCTTTCAGAATACACACACATATTGTACCTGTGTTTGGGGGTCCATGCAATAACACATGCATTAATTGGCAGTAACAAGAGATCCAGCGTTTCTAGGTTAGAGTAAGGCCTGCTGTTTATCTTTAAGAATATTTGTCTCGAGTAGCTTTGTACTTCTTTTTTGGTCTGGCCTCAATTGCTTTTATGTTTTCCTTTTTATTATTATTTATTATTATTCTGATTACAGTTCCTTTTATTTTATTAAATTTAATTTATTTTATTTATGAAACATGCATGAACCAACAATGTGACTCTAGGAGAGTATTGCTGAGTTGTGCTGATGTTAATTTCATACTGTGATATTTTTTCTCTATTTACCTAGAGATCAGTATTTCAATATATAACGATGTGCATGTTTTCCCCCCTTCTCCCGCTGCATGCAGGGATTCGGGTTCGTAACTTTCGAGAATAGTGCTGATGCAGACAGGGCCAGGGAGAAATTACACGGCACCGTGGTAGAGGGCCGTAAAATCGAGGTGCATGTCTTCAGTAATTCAATTTCTTCTTTATATTTCTTCTTTTTTATTTCTTTTTTTGTGTCTTGCCTCACTTATTTCACATTTGGATCCCAGTCTTGTGTGTGCGTGTGTGTTTGTGTCTGTGTCCTTCACCTCCCTGCACTGAAATGTATAAAAGTGACACACCTTTTAAAAAAATTTTACGTTGTTTTGGAGATTTTCTTTACTTATTTTTTTCTTTTTTTAAGTTGTTTTCCCACCCACTCCAAATTTTTGCCCTTCTGCCTTGATTTTCCTTTGCTTCAGTTTGCGAGGTTCCGATTTCCTGTTATCAGGCCTGAATAAAACTAACTGAAAGAGTACTGTCCGATTTCTGATGTGTCCAACAATAAAGCAGGGGGCCAGCCAGTATATCCCCTCTTTCCTTAGAGGCCAGTTCTCCTCCATATGAGTGTGAGATGAAATTGAGAGTGGGAAGGGGAGGGTAAAGGGGAAGAAGCCACACACAAGTTGTGGCTGCTTGCTTGATCTCTCTCGGAGTTCAAAATCTAAATCTAATTCTTAAAAATTCTGTCAGGAAAGTTGTCAATTGGAAGGGTTAACTTTGGCTGGCCGACGTAGCTATGTATGAGGCCGTTGCCTGGTGCTCACCCATTTTCTGTTCC
>NW_017728931.1:50103515-50150738 GCF_001723895.1 Crocodylus porosus | reverse complement strand
GAAAAAAAAAAAGTACTAAATATTTTAAAAGAAGAAAAAAAAAAGAAATAAATAAATTTAACAAAAAAGCCGCCGTTTTGAGTAAGATGTCTGCATATTTTGCTTTTTTTTCTTTTTGTTGTTTTTTGTTTTTTATTTCCCTTTTCGATGGTTTAGCGTTTAGGGCCCTTCACTTGACTCACTCTTTCCATGGTAACTATACACAATGCTGGCGATGGTACGAGTTGGCGGTAAGTGAAACAAAAGCACTAGAGAAGAAGCTTATTTTTAATTTTTTTTTCTTTAAAATTACAAAGACAAAATTAAATAAGAAAGAAAAATCCATCTGCCATCTCACATTAACACTACAAAATGTGATCTGACTTGTTGTCCCCACCCGCCTCCTTTCCCCTTTTTCCCCCCTTTTCTTTTCAATGCTGTTGAGTAATGCCGCCTGGACTTTGGATGTACATATTGTTTTGTAGCAGTCTGAGCTGTTTGATTACTGACTTCATGGTGATTTCCCCTTGCACATCTTACTCAGAGTTACTGAACTCCAGTTTGGCTGGTTTTTATTAATGCACCCATCTCCTCCACTCTTTCTTGCCCCTTTCTCTCTTTCTGTCTTTCTGAGACCTGTTTGTAGCTGTGATTTTGTTTTTTCTCTCTCTCTCTTTCTGTCTCTCTCTTGCCCTTCCCAGTTTATTTTTTTACTCTGTTAAATGCAGCTGTTGGTCTCTCTTTGCTGACTGGTGGTTTCTGATTGGTTCTGGCAATTTTTTCCTTTAAGTGCTTGTGTTGCACTTTGCTGTAGCAGCTGATTTCAGGCACTCGCTCCATCTTAATGATTGTCTGTGAGATCCTCTCCCCCCCCTCTCCCCCTCCTTCCACCCTCTGGATCAGTTGTTTGGGTTTTTTTTTTTCCTTTCTTTTCTCTGTGTGTGTTGTAACTGCATGCTCTCAGTCTCATCATTGTTGTTTCCCATTCTTTCTTTTTAAATGTGTAATGTTTATATTGTTTTGAGGCCCAAACTAGAGTAAATGTGGTTTCAGACTCCCCTGGCCTACAAGTACTTGCCATTCCATGAACACCCCCTCCCCAGGGCATAATAGGACTCTCTTAGGTTTACTTCTCCTGAATGCTGCCCTCAGTTTCATTTTGACCTGAAATTCTGACAGATCATTGACTCCAGATAAAAGAATTCACCCTCCTTACAAGAACTTTGCTGGCTGTGCCTGACACAGGGCTGCAGTAACTTGGCTTCCAAACCCCATCCATCCTTTCTTTATCAGCACCATCTCTGCTGCAACACCCACTTGCTGTAGCACTCCGAATGCTTCCAAATACACAGAGCTCTGTAATGAGGGTGGAAAGCACAGTGAGACTCCTTCCATATTGTTGTTTTTAAGAGATTTTTTTTATGAAGAGTTTGTACTTAGAGATGAACCAAATTAGTAAATCCAAACATCCTGAAACTGAGTTTGGAGGATAATGCTCAAGAGGACTTGAAAAATCTTCTTTGGCCTCAAGAGATTAAATCCAAGGCAATTGGAATCCAAATTAGTTTTCTGTCTGTGGACCAGTTAGTGACATCAGTGGACCACCACAGCTTAATGATGGGCTTCTAGACCAAGGTAACTACTTCACTACCTGCTTTGCTCTTCTTCTCCTTGAGCTTCAGCAGCCATCATTCTTCCAACTCTAATGGAGTTTGGCCAAGAGAGCAATATTTTTGCCTTTGGATTGGTGAGCTGTAGATATCCATTGTGCTCGGTGATGGCAGGACGTCTGAAAATCCCTCTTACTCTTGTTGGCCTTTTGTTTAATGCATAATTAAAAGTGCCACATTTAGCTGTAATGTTTATAATTAAATGGCAACCATAAAAGTAATTTAAATGTCTTGCCTTTTTGTAAAGCTAGTTGTTTGATTTCTTTGCGCTCAGCTGTATAGTCTATGTGATACTGGAGAGATTTCCAGCATTTTCCCTAATATCCTGTGCTTCCTCCCCTCTCCTCCCCATCCCCTTTCTTACTTTTAGGTGAACAATGCCACAGCACGAGTAATGACCAATAAGAAGATGGTTACGCCATATGCAAATGGTAAGAGAATGCTTGTGCTTATTGTAGATTCAGGAGAGGCTCGCAGGTAAACAAAATGTTAGTGGGGAAGGATGGGATAACAAACACTGCAGTCTCTTCTGCAAAAAAACATAAATCCTACTTGGTGCCTGTATAGTGTTCTTGGATCACTTTACCAAGGAGGGAAAAAGCATTATGCCCATTTTACAGGTAGGAAAAGTGAGGCACTGAAAGGTGAAATGATCTGCCCGCCAGGCAAGTGGCAGAGCCAGAAAGAGAATCCAGGTATTTGAGTCCCATCCCACTGCTCTGTCAAGTGGGCAGCATCGCGTGACCCTATTAAAAGCTCCTGTTGAGTTCATCGTGATATGCTGAGCGCTCAACACCTTTGACACTCAAGTCATTTATTTAGGCAACTAAATCAGTGGATTGAGCAGCCTGACTTTAGATGCCCTTCTTTTTTTTTTTCTTCCCCTTGAATCTTGACCTTAATTAACAGTAACAGTAAAAGCTGAGGCAAAAGCTTGTTTATTTTCAATAGTTTTCTAAGGAACTCCAAATAAGAAAACACGAAGGGCATTTTTACACATGCATGTGTCTCATGCAGTTGTATAAGCGGCAAAATGCATGTCAGCATGCAGAAAATGGCGGCAGTGCACTTTTGAACTAAGGCACACCAAAGGTTTTTAAGTTCAAAAGTGCACTGCCGCTATTTTCTGCATGCTGACATGCGTTTCGTCACTTATATAACCGGAGGTGACACAGCGTGGTGTATGTCAGCTTGCATGCAGAGCAGACTCAATTGTCGCAGCACAAAAAGGTATGTGTATAAATGCCCTAAGTTGCTTTGTGAATGAAGAACTGTTTCAGTTAGAAGCTAACAAGTCTCTCTGCTGTTTCTAAATTACACTGCAATACTCCTGTTTTAACTGTGTCCGTGTTGCATAAAAATGCTTTCTTTTTCTCTAGGAGTTGAACACTGTTTAATTTTATAGGATGCTGTATACTTTAAATCTTGGCAACAGAAATGAAACACTGAATTAACAATTAGGGCTGTGCGAAATGGGCCCTATTCAACTAGGATTCTGATTCAGCCCGAATCAGAGACAGTCATTTGATTTGGCTGAATCTGAATCTGAAGATTCAATGCTGATTTGGAGAATCAGTGATTCATCCGTAGACATAGCTTTAAATGTTTTTTCTACATATCTCAAGGTAGCAGGCATGGCCCATGACTGCTGCGATACTGGGGCGCCTGGACAGTCCTATGGGACTGCGGGGGGTCCCTCCATGTGCTTGGTGGCAAACCTGGACTTCTGGGTCTGCCAGAGAGTGCGCTGGGGCCCCCCTGCGCCCCCTCGGCTTGGTGATCAGCCGCAGGGGGACCCCAGGTGCCCCCCCCCCGACCCAGGAGGCACCAGTTACCAAGTCAGGCGGGTGCAGGGGGCCCCCCAGCACACTCTCTGGCAGACCCAGAAGTGGACCAGAAGTCCTTCTGGTTCACTTTCAAGTCTGCTGCTGAGCACGCTGGGAAGCCCCCCGCACTTCTGTGGGGCACTCCATGCACCCTAACACTGCAGCATTCATGAGCTACCTGCTACCTTGAGATATGTAGAAAAAACATTTAAAGCTGTGTCTATGTCCGAATCTCTCTGAATTGATTCAGAGGGTTCCGATTCAACTTGGACAGATTAAAGGGTACTCTGATTCAATTCAGATTTGGAGGTTCAGCCACCGAATTGGGCTGAATCAAATCAGGGACCGAAGCTTTGCACAGCCTTATTAACAATGTTGTTCTAGGACTTGCAGAATGGTTCCCAGTCGCAATGGGAAACAACAAGTTAAATATGCAGTAGTTAATGAAATGAGAGAGCCTGGATCTGAGGGTTGAAACAGCACTGAAAATACTGAGCTCTCCTACAGACTTACTGTCTGATCTGAAGTTATTTTTTAACTGGGGTAATACCTCACAGGAGTGTTCTGAGACTTGATGAATGTTTGTAAAGTGCTTTTTGGAATCCTGTAGTGAAAAGCTCTGTGGAAGTGCAAACCTATCATACTGCTTTATCCTAAAAATAAGGGCAGAGAACTACAGGGCTGTTTGGAACCAGGGCTTGGGTTACATGGTAGGAGGCAGAAACATCTTTTTGCTTTGTTGACCCATAAAATCAACATTAAATTAAAGTAAGAGTGTTTGATGCCTGGCCAGGGTTGGGGCCTATTGGTTAATGCTTTGTGCCATGAAGTGAGAGATGCTGGTTTGGGAATTGTATCCGTGTCTGTCTTTCTAGGGCCTTGTATGTGCATCTATCATCTTAGTATTTTGCTTTTGAAGATTAGCAGTGCAGCAGCAGCACTCTCTTTCAGTGAGGATGTGCATTATCATTCAATGTTACTCTTCCAGTCGTGACATTGATGGGCTTGTTGCTAAGTTAGGTCAGGATGATGCTCATGAGACCTCCAAACTGGCTGAGGTTGTTAAATGTGCAGTAGGTTTTTCAGAACTTCAGAAGGGGTATGACAGGAGAGTAAGAGCTTGTTTAAATAGCAAAACCTGCAGTTACCAGCCAAGAAGTTGAGGCCTCCCTCAGAAAGTCAAGACTGTTAGTGGAAGTCAGACTGGATCCTTGTCTGGACTTCCCTCTTTCTCTCCCCTCCATGGACAGAGCAGAGAGAGACAGACACATAACGGTTCTGCTCTCTGGGAAATGTGCATCTTCTCATGCTGTTTCCTACAATGGTAGGCTTCTCACCAAACCTCCGACTTCTTATTTTAACATTACTCAGTCTCGCGTATATTTGCATTTGTTGCCCATTGTGAAGATTATATTAAAAATGATTCTCTAGGAGAAATTGCATCTGCAAACCAATCTGGGGAGGCAGGAAAATTAAAATAAATGGAGGGGAGAAAATGCAGAAGGAACAGACTTCGTTTAAAATGCTTTTATGAGACATTCCACGTAATTCAGTTACCCAGGAAAGCTCTGCTTGATTGCCATGTTTTGGTCGAGTGAATCTCTAGCAAATACCACAAGCAGCGTGTTTTGAGCTATTTAGGCTATAAGATGACTTGCCTGTGATCGCAGGCTCAGCTAACAATTTAGAATCTACAACATTCTCAGTGAATCCTCAGGTTAGTCACAATTGACAGCAAAGATCATGGGAAGAACGCACAATTCCACAGGTCAAATATGGGGTTTGTAATGCACCTATATGAGAGAGAGTTAGTATTCTGCTCAGCTCCATAACTTGCAGCGTACACCGTAGAATAGCCAGCATTTTGCCTTGCTTTCTTGTATAGTGCTCTATACCTTGGTCCTGACATTCAGAAAGGCAGTCTGCTTTCATCCAAAAACACAGGCTTGCGGAAGCACTACTGGGAGATGAGCCTAAAGCAGAGCTGTAGGTGTGAAGCTCCTGTTGTTTTACCTTCCCCATTCTGTCTACAGGTGTAGACTTTGGCATTCACTCCTGTCTTTACTGTTACAGGTTGGAAGTTGAGCCCTGTGGTTGGAGCAGTGTACGGCCCTGAGTTATATGCAGGTAGAACTTAAATAGACACTTTGACTTCTGCCATTTAACTGCAGTGGTGTTTGTTTGTGTTCTCGATCTGCTGTTTCTTTATAACCTTTTTTACGTTTTTTATTCTTTTTAAAATGAAATTAGCGTCCAGCTTTCAAGCAGATGTCTCGCTGGGCAATGACGCCGCAGTGCCCCTGTCAGGAAGGGGGGGTATTAACACTTACATTCCTTTAATCAGTAAGTAGCCCCTATTGGCCCCTGTATTGTTACTGTGCTTGAGTAAACAATTACTTTGTTAGCCTTCTCTTCTCCAGCCTGTATAATATATACTTAAAAGGATGGGTTTTGCTGGGCATAGATTTGCCACCAGGCTGAGCAGTGGCCAGCATCTTTGAGTTTTGCAGTACATTTGTGCTTGCTTTCTGGAAGCCCCAGCCAAACAAAGAAGCGATACACCAGGAGGGAGGGGAGTGTAAGGAGAGTGCCATTGCCTCCGCTCTGAAACCAAAGACATCAAATAGGCAAATCCCCCAAGTACATATTATACAAGCTGCTAAACCGCGAGTCTGCTGCAGGCCCTCTCGTGGCATGCATCTGGAAGCATCTTGGGTTGAAGTTGTGCCTTGCGACTGGCTCCTCCTGGGTATCGGTTATTGCATTGTGTTTGCAGCTGCCTCTGAGGGTTTGACATTGTTTTGCCCTGAGCCAGTTTACTCCAGCATGAAGCGTAATAAAACAGGGCCCAATATTCATGGAACCGGTTACTGGTCACATTTGTCAAAGGAAGATGGGCTCTCGGTAAACTGGCACCTTATGGGGAATTCCTTCTGCTCTTGCACATGGGGCATCCTGTCTTTCTGGCTTGAACTTGGGGGGGGGGTAGGGTAGTTGGCAAAGAGGGGGAAAAGAGGACTCTGATGTCAGTTGACCATTTTCTTTTAAGGGTCTCATAACAAATTATTTCTGAAAGGGCTTCCAAAAAGTTGGAAGTCTCCTGCTGTATAGGTAGGAACTCTGTGCTGCTTGGACTTTCTAACCAGACTGCATGGGGGTGTCAAAATGGGAGGGGGTGGGGAATTGTGCTGTTTGCGATGGATGAGGCATGCCATAGCATTAACCCCTTGCATGCCAGGCGTCTTTGCAGCCCTTCTCCCCCTCAGGGCCATGATGTAGCAGGAGGCATGCCCCTTTGCAGGACAGATGCAGAACATCCCACAACTTCGGAGACTTTTGTGTTATTTTGTTGGAAGCGGGCGATTGCTTATCTACCCAAGGTTGTTATTTACTTCACCTTTCTCCTTGTTTGTCTTTACAGTTCCAGGCTTTCCCTATCCAACTGCAGCCACCACAGCAGCCGCATTTCGAGGAGCCCATCTAAGGGGCCGAGGAAGGACAGTATATGGTGCAGTCAGGGCAGTACCCCCCACAGCCATCCCTGCCTACCCAGGGTAAGCACTGAACACTAAACAGAGTGCCATGCACCACACTGAGCAGTAACTGATTGTCTAAGGATAACAAGCAGAGATCTTCTGGATGGTGAGAGTTAGGATGTGCTAGGACGAGAGCACTTAGCACCCAACTATGCTGAAAAAGGCCACGTTTAAGTCTTCCATGTTATGCTGTTGTTTAAAACACTCAATTTCAGTATCCTGAAGTTCTAATAATTCAAGGCAACTGCCTAAAACTCTCCAGCAGATTCCTTCATGTTTTAGCAGTTTGTCTACCTGGAATTCCTCTTGCATTAACACAATGTGGAATAACTCTACTAAGAAGGACAAAGAAAGGGTGGAAAATCTCTGGACTGAGGTGGCTCCTCTTCTCTGCACTCCTTTTGCTTTGTTATCTGGGAGTGAGGAGAGTTGTCCATTATCTTCATGCCTCACCATCTTGGAGTAGGACATAGGAAAGCCAGTTACCCACAATGGATTTGCTTTCTTTGTTGGAGACAGTTTAAAAAGGTTTAAAACAAAGAGCAATCAAGTCCATTTAAATGAAGACAGGAGTGAGATGGAGGAGAGGGAGAATGAAACGACAACATGCTTCTAACAGTAGATGTATAGAGCACTGATGGACATGCTGCTGAGCACCCTTTGCCCTCCAGTTTTCATCATTTGCAGTGGAATGGATTCTGCAGCAGCAAGCTGTTCTGCTGTTGTTGTTTGAAAGTTGTAGGTAGCTGGGTTGTTTTTTGAGGGTTTTTTTCCTGGGGTTTTTTGGTTTGTTTGTTTTTTTTTTTTTTTTTTTTAAGTGTGATGGCATGATGATGATTCAATATATTTTCTCAAAGAGTCTCTTCTTTTTGAATCTGAGAAATGCCTCACTTAGCTTGTTTTCCCTGTTTTCAAGATAATGTCCTCACAATGTCACAGCGGGAAAACTGAGTAGAAGAGAATCCTTCCTGAGAGAGAAAAGTGTATCCCCACCTCCCAATTTGCATAGTAAACCAGTATAGAGATGGAGAATATAAACTGCAAGCTTCCTAAAACCACAGTGACATAAAATCTTGCCCTAGGGTGTATTAACTTGGAACATTTTGTATAATAGACTATGATGGGGAATTACTACTGCACTTTCTTCTATACAGAGTCCTGTCCAGTTTTTGGAACAGATCTTAATAAGCAAGTTGCAGTAGCCAGACATTCATGTAGTCTGTAACAATAACTTGTAGCAGTATTTTCTTTGATTCACATCTTGCATTAGACAAATAATTAGTACATCCCAATAACCTGTGGAGGAACCTGTTGTCTCAACTGAAGGTTCACAATTAAGTTTTGCTGGGTTTTCAGACAATCAACCCTTTATACATAGCTCCATCTCTTCTCTACAGACAGTACTAATTAACATCCTCTATTTTCTAATCATGGCCTCTGACTTAAAATCTCTGTTCCTCTTTGTTACATAATAATTATGACCCCAGTCTGATTTATCAGGAAATGCACCAGAGTGAAACACACAAGCAAAACAGAGCTTAGTGCAACTGTCCAAATGAATGAATGAATATCTGCCTGGGGGGAGGGGTCTTGTATTTTTTATCCCTGATAGTAACGGCTAGAGCATTCCTAGCAAGAGGTTGCCATCTGTGGTACACAGGGAGGACTTTTCTTGATAGCCTTCTTGGGCATACATTTGGTTAAAGGGTTGATTTCCATGTGGAATAGCGCCCAAGCTCCAGTGACTTTCCTTTCCAAGTAATGTCTCATGACTGTATTCACTTACAATACACTGGTTTGTCTGACCCTACTGACTGATTTTGTATGCCTTCATAGGCAGCAGACTATCCAGTAAATAGTTGGAAGACAGCAGTAAACAACCTACACTTACAATTGGCCCCAAATTGTGCTGGTCACCAACATTAAGTTGTAATTAACTGATTTTGTTTGTTGTCTTCATAGTCTGTCTCTCCACATGGCATTTCATTCAGAAGCTTCCTCATGGCAATGTAAGACTGCATTGTACATTTTAATAAACAGCAAGGCAGGAAGAGCTTTATAATTTGAAGTTACATATGGTCACTGTTGACCTGACATTGGGATTTTGCATATGTTCCTGTCTCCATGTCATTTATCAGTACTTTTAAAAACAAGACCATGAAATGAGGAGTCAACATGTGATTGACCAGAAGAAAATGGATGCTGAGGAAGACATTCAGTAACATTAAAATGTGACTAATTCAAAGCTGATAGAAGGAGATGCTTTGTCTCAAAATGCTAAATTATTTGTGAATATTATTGAGGCTAAGAGTTTAGCAGGATTAAAAAAAAAGTAATGGACGTTTCTATGTTCTTGTCATCTATATAAACATAGCAACTACCATAGTAGATGAGAAAAGAAGTCCATTCAATACAGTATCCTGCCTGGTAGTATCTGTCAGTAGCTAATTCAGAGGAAGGTGCAAAAATCTCATAATCTCAAGAAATTTGTCTAAAGACCTGCTGAAGCATGAGGTTTAATAAAACATTTGTGAAAACCAGTGGTCTTAATCCAGGTAAATGCAAGCTTATCCAATAAGAAACCAAAACAAACTTCCAAAAAAGGTAGGATGAGGGCTTGAGCAGTATCTTGGAAAGGAATGGCTCAGAATAGGGTTTGTGCACCTGAGGTTTGCTAACCAACTGAACATGAGCTCATAATTAATATGATGACCAGGAGAGCAAATCTATTCTTTTGATGTAAAATCAAGGGAATATTGAGCAGAAAGGTAGTATTACTTTAACTACTGGAACAGTTTAAGTAGGTATGTGGTGGATTTGCCATCACCTGAAGTCTTTAAAGTAAGGTGTATGCACTTTTTAAAAGAGATGTTGTAGCTTAACCAGAAGTGATGGACTTGATTCAGAAACAACTCAGTCAGTTTCTGTAGCCTGTGTCATGCAGGAGGTTAGATTATGTAACGGGAAGGGTCCTGCTGCCCTTAAAATAAAGTGAATATGTCTTCTAAAATTTGCTAGCATAAATTATAAATCTAGATATTTTTATTATATATGTAAATAAATGTCCAACCTCTCTGAATCTTGCTAGGCTTTTGGCCTCAGTGATTGGAAAATATTAAAAACTTTTTAAAGGGGATTAAAACATTCAGGCTTCCATAGTTAAGTCAATCTCAAGCAATGTGAAGGTAGGAGGAGAACCCTGGCTAGTTACAGGTTACTCTGCAGCTGCTGATTGTAGGGTTCTTTTCACTTTTCTGTGAAGGTGCAATGCTAGTAATGGTCAGTGACAGGATCTTAAATTAGAGGCACACTGTTGGTCTGATCCAGGGGAGAGGGGGAGAAATTCCTTTGAAATCCATTTATCACTTCCAGAACAATTTTACCAGAAATCACAACATGTTCATAACCAACAGTCATTTCCACTGTTGAGCTTTTGCCTTTCCTGCAGGGGTGGGGAACCTTGCTGAAAAACACTTCTGACCATAGTAAGAGAATCCAACCACGTAAGGCATAGGCCAAGAAACCAAGCTCTTGTTTTGGAGAATTTAGTTCCTGCAAACACCATATGGCCCACTTCTCCCTGCTGAAGTGACTCATCTCTTCCTGTTACAAGGAATTGTATCTTTGCATTCCTATCAAATGCATTTTAGGCACGAATGCAACTCTGTCCATGGGGAATAGATTCCACCTGTACTGAGATGGATGCAGTCTGACCAAATTATGTTACTGGTAGCAAACACTGCTCCAGGATTTTCAGTAATAGTATGCAGGCTTTTGGCAAAACATCCAGGCCTCTCTTTTTGTACCTTGCAATAGATGGGTGTTTTGACGAGGGTGGCAGGATCTTGGCAGTATTTTTATACTCCATCTGACATGTGAAAAATATTACAGCTTAACATTCCATGCCTCCTCCTTGCCAGTGGGTAGTGCTGCCGGTAAGTCGTACACATTGCACCCATGTATCTCACAGATGGTGGAGCTAATGCTTTATAACGTCTGGGGTGACTTAGTACTGAGGACAAAACAGGAGAAAGTTATGTAATGTGAAGTCACATGTTGATAACAAGGGGTGGGGTCATACCCTCTTCCTTCCTCACCCTTTCCCAATTCCCCATCCCCAAAGTGAGCCTTTCATGGCCTAATGTTCTGGTTAGACTGGCTCCTGGGGGTCCCCTGACTCTGGTTTTACATTTTTGCTGCCTGAAGTTCTGAGAGAAAGAAACAATGGCTAATAGAGCGTCACCCCATCCAAGCCGTTCCAGATGCTCCTCTCTGCTGTGGAATGTGTCGTTACTATCAGGGATCCCCACTGCACCTTTCAATTCTTGGACCTTGGACCAATCAGCTAACCTTTTTAGCTCATTATCTCTGCTTGTGAAAGCAATGCATTGTGGGTATTTTTGGTTTTTTCTTTTTAATTACATTTCTCTGTGTTTACTTTGATCAGAATTGATTGACTTGTTTTCCTGAGGTGTTGCATCGGTTCTTTAAGATGCTGAATAATAATACTTTGCATGCTTGTGTGATCAGCCAACTCTTATCGCATGTCTAATGTGCAGGGTAAAAGCAGGTGATGTATGGATATCAGAAACAAAGTTATGCAGCCCTGTGAGACTTCAAATACATAATTCTACAGAACTCTCTGAAACATGCTTCTGACCTAGGTGGATTCCAGCCCTTGTGGGACTCCTTCTGAAGGGCTTCTTTTATTGCACATGAAACGTGTTTCCCGAGGCCAATTTGTTCCATGTGTTTAGGGTGTTAAATAAAGTAATTCCAGGATAACAACCAGAGTGGAGGTTTCTAAACCCTTGTTTCTCTTCTTCAGGGCATCAGATCTTTTTGAGTCTATTTTTATTGTACAATATGAAGGTTGTTTCCCCCACCCTTTGCATACTGTCTCCCCCTCTGCCCCCTCCCCTCTTGCATGCCATGGAGAATGACATGGAGCCGTCTAGCGTGCGTGCGCACACACATTCTCTCGCTGATTCGCTCCTGCCGAAAGCCCAGGTTGTGGATTCATACATCACCTGCCTGTGTAAAACGCATGTGCATGCTGCCGTCCTCAAT
The DNA here is from genome assembly GCF_001723895.1 of Crocodylus porosus. NCBI lineage: Eukaryota > Metazoa > Chordata > Crocodylia > Crocodylidae > Crocodylus > Crocodylus porosus. Next base: position 50,138,657 of record NW_017728931.1, on the reverse strand, counting down.
AACCGGAATGTGTTTTCTGTTCTTTTGTTTTTTTTTTTTTGTTTTTGTTCTTTTGTTTTTGTGTGGATTTTCTGCAGTGTGGTTTACCAGGACGGATTTTACGGTGCTGACCTCTATGTAAGTACACACACCGGAGCCTTCTCATCCCCAACCCTTGACAAGCCAGCCTTTTTTTTGTTTGTTTGTTTGTTTGGTTTGGTTTGGTTTGTTTTTGGTTTTTTTTAAAATATCATTTACTTTAATTTTCTTCTTCCTTGTGGATATATATATTTATATATTTAAGAATGCAAGCATGCTTCTCTGTCACTGCGCTTGCCCCTGGGTGCAAGACCTTAAGCCTTTGGGTTTCCTGATCATTGCCAGGGTCAGTTTTACTGGGTATCCTTTCCCCACATGCACACTGCTACTAATCAAACTGAGAGATGATTAGCAAATTGAAATTTCTCTCAACACTTCTCTCATTTGCATAATTTGGATATAAAAATAACAGGACTGGTTTAGCCTCAGACCTTCCCTTTCCTTCTTCCCCTCCCACCCCTTCCTTTCCCCTCTTGGGGCCCTTTCACACTTGATTGGTGCAGCTGGCACTAAGCTAACTGAGCTCTGTTTACAAAGTCTCACATACTGTTGGGATACAGATGTCACCCCTCTTGGGGAAGACATTGGGGCTGATTAAAAAAGGAGTCTGAGATACTAGATTAAATGTTAAGATCTCATTTTGCTACTTCAAATGGTACCTAAATAGAAGAAGGTTCTCTTCCTTCTCCCAAAGGGAGTTGTAACGCACACTTTGTAAGGGTGTTGTTTAGACAGAAGACTCCACAACCTTTTGCTGTCTTTGAAATCTCTTGTGTGCTACAAAAGGCTTTGTCTTGTCTTGTGACTTCACCAGCCAATCTGTATCCGTAATTCCTAGTCACTGATATCTTTGAACTGATTGTAGGTGCTATTTCTGGAACACAGGATCAAGGGATTCGGATTGGTTGGTGAGGAGAGCAGTTTGCCTTGAGAAGGGAAGAACTCCAATAAGGTTCTTGGGATGAATAGGAGGATTCTCTCTCCAAAAAAAAAAAAAAAAGGAAAAGAAGAAAAACAGCTTTAAAATTCACTGCTACCATCACCAACCTTGAACTATCTTGCTCCAAAGTTCCTCTTTGTGGGAGATGCCTCTTGGAGCTGCAAATATTTTGTCTTATTTATGGTATGGTTGTCAGAAGAACTGACTTGGTATCTGCACTGCTGAGGAGATAGATGCACATGCTCTCCAGAGATTTATCCCTAGGGTCAGAGCTGAGTAAGAGATAAGGTAGCCTATGGGCCTCTGGTCTACACAGAAGCTTCAGGCCCTGTAAAAACATGTTTCCAAGCACAGCTAGCCCCAGCAATTGGACAGCATTTTGTCAAAACACAGCAGTACTTACTTTCCTAGATATGCTTGCAGGGAATCAAATTATATTCACTCGTACATGTGCTCACTGCTTACACACACGCATACATAGACACACACTTTTGCACATGCACTTCCTCCTTATATGGCCTTGCACCATGCTCCCCTAAAAATAGGCCTGCGTAATTAAGTGTTCCATTATAAAAGTCCTTCAAAGGAAAAAGAAAGAGTTTTGACTTCTTTCCCCCCTCTCTTATTCCTAAAGCATTACTCTTTCTAGATCAATCAGTTTGGCCTTGATATTGCAGTGATTAAGCAGGAGAATGGGCAGCTAGTCCATGCTTGGTGTCACTTCTCTCTCTGCCTAGCACATTAAGGCCTCTCTTGTTAAGAGGAAGCTGTTGACCATGCTTATTCCCTTATACTTTTTAGAAAGTTCCTTCAGACCTTTAACTTCCTCCTTTGATGCCTCAGGGACTCAGTTTAACACCTGTAAAGGATACCAGCTTTAATAATACAGAGAATCCCCTCATTCACTCCATGTTGTCTTGCTGTGTCAGAGAGATCTTAAATTTGACTAAAATCTGTAGATAAAACAGCTGGGCATTTTGCTGTAAATGGTTGAGCTCCCCTTATTGGATGAACACAGGACCTGGAAATATAGGGCATCTGTCAAGGTAGGTTGGCCAAGGTTTACCTTTATTTTTCATTACCAGAACTCTTGATGTAGTTAATGGAGGTTTAAATCTCACTCCTAACTTATAATGCACCCTACTATGCATTCTGCTAATTGGCACAAATTGAATGAGTAACCAACCAGTCATTGGGTTGTAACCCACTGAATTGTGTCCTGTGTTGTTGCATTTGTGTTCGGTCACCATAAAAGCATTGTCTGGGGTTTTGTGGCAAAAGAAGAAGGTTCTTCAGTCACTGACTGCTACTCTGGGAAGAGGGTTCATTAGTCTTGATATAGTGGGAGTTAAGTTGAAGATTGCTCATACCTGCTCAGCTGTTGGGGGGAGGTTGAGGTGGAGGTACAGGTGGGGAGAAAGATCTTCAGCTGGCAGGATGGGATGAGTAGGGGGGAACAGAGTCATCTCAAGCTCCAGTTGTCCTTGCACTGACTGATCTGCCTCCTGCTTTACCTCCTTCTACTCCTCCTCCTCTTTCTCCCTCCTCTTTTCTTTCCTGGGGCAACCTTCCTGCTAGCCAGCGTGTCTTCTATGAAAACAGGGTTCCACCTCTTGTGGAACTCGCTCCTCTCTGGCAAAATACCTGCATTTGCAAAGAAATCTGCCCCAGGGTGCTAAGGGTGTTGGGCTCCATTTTGGCTATTAGGAAAGGTACTGGCTCTCCTGCAAAAGGGGTCAGTCTGGGGTAACAAAGCATCTGCAAAGACCATTCCTATCTGTGAAAAGCGTGCTTGCATCCACTGGAAAGAAAAGGCTGGTGAGCCCCTTTGTGGGCTGTTTGTATGATTGTTTCCTTCCACAGCTGTGTTTTTTTGAACTGCTCTTCCTGTGTTCTGTTATAGAATAGTCTTACAGGAACCAATCATTAGCGCTAAAATACCTCAGGTAGGAGTGCCAGTGTGACCTGCCAACCAATCAGATTGTGGATTGCAGTGGAAAAAAACCCCTGAATTATACTAACCATTTCAGCGCCACATTAGAGATGGGAACAGAGGCTTTTTTTTTTTTTTCCTTTTTTTAGGACAGTGCAGATTTGTGAGTGTATGATCAATGCCCCTGCTACATCAGGGCTCCACATAAGGTTTTATATTGAACAGCATTTTGTTTGGAAAATTAGATGGAAGAGCCAAGGGTCATGCTTGTCCCATCACCCACACAGATGCCCCTAGTGCAGTGGACACTGCTGTCCTGTCACCTCTCTCCATTCATCCGTGCCCATCTATGGTGCATATCTGCCAGCTTTTTAAGACATAAGTACTAGAAATCAATTCCAGCGCCTTCTGCATGTAACCTTCTATTGTAGGGAAGTTTGGGAAGGGCAAAGAGATCCCATCAGTCTCTTTTCAAGCCTTTTAAAAATTGGATTATTTGTCATTTAGGTTGGCAAATAGAGAGAGACAGCACATGGACTGTGCTTTTCTCCATGGGTCTGGAAAGGCATGTGCGACTTAGGGGGAGGAATGCAGGCACAGAATTGCATCATCCCAATTTATCTGCTTATCTCATTGTGTCCTGTGCCACTGCAGGGATGGGCACCTGCTAATATGCTTGGATAACACAATAAAAAAAAAGAGGACAGAGGAGGCAGGATGCAGTTGGGTGTCTTCATGTTCTGATTAGTTTTTGATTACCCCATATGGATTTTTTGTAGGAAAGAGAGAGTGCCTGTGTTTTGAGCTGAAGAGCTGTGTAGACCCTCTTTTTAAAATACTCATTATTCCCCTTTAGAAAATTCAGCAGCTAGTCATACTGCTGCTTCAGTTCAGTTAGCAGCTTCATACTTGCATCGTTTATCAAATAATTCCCAGCAACTCCAGGAAAAGCAAGAGGATGTTTTTATGTATCCTTCTGTGGCTGGCCATGGAATATGCACATCTTAATTCTCTGGCCTTCCAAAGAGTTGTTCTGCCATGCATTTAAGCAGACTCAATCAGATTTGAAGAATAAGAGCTACAGAAGCAACCTGTAGGATTATTTATATATCCCCCCTGGAGGAGAGGTTCGTTGAAGGTACTCCAGTGTGCTGTAGCACCCTGGCTGAGAATCAGTGGCCTGGACTGTACTTGCTCATCTTTCTCATACCTCCCCAAACCAATCCAAAACACTAAGCTCTAAAGAGCTGTTTCTGCTTGTCAAGTAAATATGTGCAACCCTTCTTGCTCCCCCCTCTTCTTGTGGCAAAGTTTTGTTGCTGTCTGGCTGGTAGGAAGGTACCTGATCTGACGTAACATGCTCACAAGAAGTCTAGAGACTTTCATTAGTTTTGACACTAATTGGAGATTTTCGTTAAAAATTGCATCTTGATGGCGAAACTTGTCACTGTAAAATCATCTAATTTAAATAGATGGAGAAAGTTTGCACAACTGTCCTAGGTATTTGGGGACTGTGCCATTGAAGGGCATGTTCCCTTAGGAGCTAGCTGCAGCACTGGAGGGCTATAGAGAAGCTAGTCAGGGTCTATTGTATTCATGAAGTGACATGAACACTCAGCTTCATCAAAAATGTGACACAGTTCAAATAAAGTACAGTACCTGAAGTGTGAGTGGCATTAGAAACTGAGTGAGTTAGCAGATTAGCTTCTTCCTTCAGGCGAAATTCAATGTGGACAAGAATAGCAGAAGGGCCATGTCATGGGTGCCTTGGACAAGCTGTGTGGGATTTTAGAGGTACTGATGAAACTACATGTGGGTCCCAGGTTTGGATTAGTGGGAGTTACTGCTAAGTAAGGAAACTTGCACAGTGTCTCCCTGGGCTTTTCTCCCTTCCTAAAACTCACTGAAAGCAATGAAAGAATATTAAAAAAGGAGTAAGAAACATTTTTTTCCTCCATGCTTTTGTATTTTGGGACCTGATTCAGTCACGCTTGAGAGATCCAGATGCTAGAATCCCTAAAGCTATCCATGCTCATTGCTTCTATGCAAAAAATGTATTAAAGCCATGCTAATTCCACCCCCCCCCCTTTTTTTTTAAATTGATATACGCACAAATAGACTTTGCAGGCTGGTTTAGCTCAAGCAAGTCTGCTCGTGTGTGTGTATATACATATAACCTTTAACTTTTTTTTTAAGTCAGCGGTAGCTTCAGTGCATGGTTAAAAGCAGTACACGTGTCACCTATTTCTTAACTTCATTTCTCCAATGAATTATTTCTCCTGTTTTTGTTTGTTGTGCAGTTGACTGAAGAAATGTTAACATCTCGCTCTAAATCTCTCAGTGGAGTCTCTGTTCCCTTCTCTGATATAACAGATGGGTTATTGCTTGTTATAATTATTAACATTGTGGTGTGGGAGAGGGCTAGGGTGGGAGACATATATTTTTGGGGGGACGTGGGGATTGTTAAGGTTTGGAATGTTAACTCCAGTGGTGACTGACTGTTTCCGTAATAGCAGGTCGTTGTGGCTGCACGCTCTAGTAATTGAGGCTGTGTACTTCACCGAGCTTGTGGTAGAGCCTAGGGCGAACTGCTGTCCCAAGAGAATGCTGGGATAGATAGAACTAGCCAATATGAGTCTGAACGTGGTGATTTTGCTGGTTGTTTTAGCTCCAGATGTCAGCATGCTTAGTTTTTAATTTGATTAATAAATGTTACACCATTCCCCTTCCCACACCTGACTCCAACCCCTTTCTCCCTCTTCTCCTGTACAAGACATGTAAGTTTAAAAGAATAAATGAACCCCCCCTCGCCTCTTTTTTTTGGTTTCAAACTGCATCTTGCTGTCATGTCCACAGTAACCTCCAGTCACATTTAACATGGCTGTTAACCTCAAATGTAGGTAGCAAATGTGTAGGAGAGTGAGAACCTCAGCACGTTCTAATGCAGGCTGCCCTGCATGTGATGCTACGCGGTGTGGATTTGAATGTTTTGCATCTGCCTGACTATTAGACTCATCAAGAATTCAGCAGTCTCATAAACTGAGAGGGTACAGTGCCATTATTCATTTGAAGATTTGTTTGAATTTCCTGGGGAAGGTTTAATTTGAATGAACTTAATCTCACTGTATCTCATGTGCTCTCTCCCTCACACATTTTGGGGATCAGTAATAATGTGTAAAAGCCAAAAAAATTGAGATTGTAGGAAAACAGGGCTGGAAGGAATCTCATCAAGTCATCCAGTTCAGCTCCCTGCTCAGGACAGGATCATCCCACACTAAATCATCCCAGCCAAGTGTGTACCTAAACTTCTCTTGAAAATTTCCAGGTATGGAGAGTTTCCAACTCCTCAGTGTAGCCTGTTTTCAATGCCTGACCACCCTTACAGTCAGGAAGTTCCTCGTGACCTCCAAGCTAAATTTCCTGTGTTGCAGGTTGAGGCCATTGCTTCTAGTCCTGTCCTGTATGTCCACCGAGAAAAGGTGGTCTGTCTCCATCCTCTCTGTAATTGCTCTTCAGGTATCTGAAGACTGTTTTCAAGTTCCTCCCTCAGTTGCTCTTCTCCAGACTAAGTAGCCCTAGTTATTTCAGCCTTTCCACATGAGTTATGCTTTCTAAGTCCCTAACAATTTTTGTGGCTCTCTGTTGGGCTCTTTCCAATCTGTCCACATCTTTCATGAAGTTTGGGGCCCAAAACTGGACACAGTATTTCATGTGAGGCCTCACTAGTGCTGAATAGAGTGGAGGAATAATTTATCTTGATTTGTAAGTGACACTCCTTTTAATACAGCCAGTATGCCTTTGGCTTTTTTTGTTGTTGTTGCCGCCTGGAGAGCACACTGTTAGCTCATATTCACCTTACTTCCACTGTAACCACCAAGTCCTTCTTTGTAGTACTGCAGCCTAACCGGTCATTCTCCAGTCCGGATTCATATATGCAGTTATTCTGTCCCAGATGCAGGACTCTACATTTGTCCTTGTTAAATTTCATCTGGTTGTTGGCAGACCATTTTTCCAATCTTTCCAGGTCATTCCAGATCCTAGTCTTACCTTACAGGGCATCTGCGACTCCACCCAACTTGGCATCATCTGCAAGGTTGCTAAGCAAGCACTTCTTCCCATGGCCCAAATCATTAATGAAGATGTTGAATGATTCCAGACATGGGGCAGGCTCCTGGGTAACTCCACTCGATGTCTCCTCTGAACTAGACATTGAGCTGTTGTTGACTATTTGTTGAGTATGTTGAGCCAACAAGTTTTGTGTCTGCCGTACGCTCTTTCATTTAGTTGGTACTTGCTTAGCTTGTTAATGAGAATGTTATGAGAAAGTGTCAAAAGCCTTGCTCAAATCAAAGTGCATCACCTCCATTGCTCTCCCCTATCCACAGATCCTGCCACCTTATCATAGAAGGAAAGCAGGTTAGTCAGGCATGGTTTCCTTTTGGTGAATCTCCATTCCGGCTGTTTCTGGTCACCATTTTTGCCTCTAGATGCTTTACCATAAATCCCTTGAGGACCTGCTCCATAATCTTACTAGGTATCAAGGTCAGGCTGACTGATTGGTAATTCCCTGGATCCTCCTCCTTCCCCTTCTTAAAGATGTTCACTATATTTGCCCTTTTCCAGTTACCTGGGACCTCACCTAAACTCCACAAGCTCTCAAAAAGGATAGCTAATGCCTCTGAAATTATCTCAGCCAGTTCTTTCAGTATCCTAAGTTGCATCTCATCTTGCTCTGTGGACTTGAAAGCATCTAGCTTCTCTTAGTCATCTGTAACCTGTTCCTCTGCTACTCTAGATGGTTTGTTTCCTTCTTTATCTTTGCTACCAAGCAGGCTTATCATCTGGTAGCTGATCCTGTTTGTAAAGACCTGAAGTAAAAACATTATATGCTTCAGCCTTCTCTGCATCATCCATAACTAGATTTGGCTTCTGTATTTTGTAAAGACCTATGGTTTCTTTGATTTTTTTTTTTTCCTCTTACTTTTGACAGACTCATAGAGTCCCTTTTTTATTGCCTTTTGTCTCTTACCAGGTATATCTCAGCTCATGCCTTGGCTTTTCTAACTTTCTCCCTGAACATCTGTGTGGTTATTCTTATGTTTGTTCCTAGTAATATGACCAAGTTTCCACTTTTTGGAGGATTCTTTTTTGAGTTTCAACTCATTAACTCATTGCTGTCTAGGCAGGTCTGTTTCCTGTTGCGTTTCCCATTCATCCATTGGTTTGGGATGAAGGGACTAAAACAGAGACAGTTAATAGCTAGAAGGGCAAAGCTGTGACATGATGCCATTTTAAAGGGAAGATATGATATTTAATGGGTGAAGATTTGAATGGTGTCCTACTCTACTAACAAGAACACTGTAGTTTACCCATATGCATTATAGCTTCATCCTCTCCAGAGCAAGAAAGCATTTCCAAACCAGTGTCCCTTAAGACACTCTGCCCTTGGGGTAGATTTGCTCCATCAGGCAGCAGAAATGTAATGAAAGTAATTTCCTCTTGTTAAAGTTAACTAACCCAAGATTTAGTCCAGCAGAAGAGGCAGACTTCCCATGCTGAAACTGTTCATGTGTTTTCCTTCTGATTGGTTATAACCTTGAGGTTTTTGCTTTTCCCCTACTCTGGCCAAGAACTATATATGCTGCACGTGGCAGAGAAACTGTAAGCCTGTTCTGGAGTGAAAGGGCCTCAGGCCAGCTCCTATTCCCACACAACTGTATAAATGTTGAAAACTAACAAAAGTGGACTTTAGAGTGTTCTGTTTTAATTTATGACTCCCTGTCACTCAGTCATGTAGGGAAATTACAGTCACTGACAATATTATTCCCCACAGAGTTAAGAAAAAGCCATGTACAGAATCATACAGTAAATCAAATTCCTGTCTAAGGGAGCTTGCTATCATGGCTTCTAGGCACAGTAACCTCTTGAGATTGGCTTCTGTCCCCAGAAAGTATCCTTGCATGCTGTAGGTTACTTCAGGGGTCCCATTTAAAGTACAGAGACTCTCGCCTGACTAGCCAGGCCTCCCTCAGCCCAGAGAAAGTAGGAGTGGAAGGAGCTGCTGTTTTGCTGCTATTCAGGAATCCTGCTCTGAGACCCACAAGTCCTTTGGCTCAGGATGCAGAATGGTTTTTGCCAGTTCTTTGAGAGGCATAGGTATCTTTCTGAACAACCATCTGGGACTGGTAGGATATCAGCAGATTTTAAAAGTGTCTATATATTCTCCAGAGCAAATATAGCATAAAAATAGCAATGTAAGCTTCTCTAACATAGCAGCCACCCACCCATTCTCCAATGTCTCACCTTCATTTTGAGGGGCCACATCCAAGTGGTTCAGTCTCTGCATACATTTAATTGTTGGCAGGTCTGAGACTACCAGTTGGTGTTGCCTTGTTCAGCTCTGGTTTTTTTAACTTGTTGCATTTCTGTGGATCTAGGCCAGGTAATATCTACATTTCTTTCCATGCTCAAGGTAGAGAAAAGTAAAAGTTCCTCTGGATGACTTCCTTTCTAGCACAGATACCACTGGAAAAGAAATTTAACAATGTCATGTGAAGTGGAGAGCATTCAGGTTTTACTTCTGTTTATCCTGATTTTTCCCATCCTCAATACCAAATATAATCTCCCACAAGGATAATCCTACATTTCATTTGGCCTGCTCCCCAGTGCACTGTGCTGGGGCTTTTTACCATGATTCAAGTCTGCCCAAGCCTTCTGGGGAAGGGCAGAGCATATATGGGTTTAGTGGTGACTCTTGTGTTGGACATGACATAAGAGCTGATGCAGTTTGAAACATCCCTCTCTTCGTGCTGCGTGTGATGTTTTGCCCTGTGTGGGTGGACAGGTATCTGTAAAGTCAGTTCTCTTCTCTCCTGCAGGGTGGATATGCAGCCTACAGATATGCACAGCCTGCTACTGCAACAGCAGCCACAGCCGCTGCAGCCGCTGCAGCAGCTTACAGCGATGGGTATGTAAGGGGGAGGGGGACAAGGACAAGCTTTATGTATTCAAGGATTCAAGAAGTGCTGTTCCATGTTCATACTCCTTTATCCCATTTCTCTGTCTGTCTCATTCGCACGCCCCTCAAGAAAGAAAACATTTAAAGTACACAGTTCCGTTTGCCTCCTCCAATCCTGGGCTGTGTAGCTGTCAGGTGTATGCAGGCATAAGGGAAATGTCTGTATTGGTGCCCTTTGATCCTCTGCCAAGGGAGGCAGAGTGGTTTATGGCTAGGGCCAGGTGCCAGGAACTGAGAAATGTTGGACCTTGAGGAAGCGTTTAATCACTCAGTGCCTTTGTTTTTCCCAACTGTAAAACTGTGACAGTGATTCCACTTGTCAAGCAGTTTGAGACCCTTTAATGAAAACCTCTGTATAACTGCAGGGGGTTATTACCACCCAGGTAATTGCCCCAAGGTCTTCTCTCCCCCCCTGTGTAGTGAGGTTGCATTTTCATTCTGGCACATGCAAGAGCTGACGGCTTACACTCTCACTGTCTTATTCTTCAGAATCCCTCACTTCTTTTCCATTTAGCAGCTGTAATGAGGGCAGTTACCTTAATGATAGTAGTTGCCTTTCTCCCAGATTGTACCATTAGCGGTAAAGGATGCATCAAATGTGATGGCTTTTATTACACTCTTTTAAAAATTTTTTTTCAGGCCTTTCTCTCATCCCATCTTATCATACCCCCTATGCCAGCATGCCCATTGTATTGGGGGCACTGGGGAAGCCAGTGCATACGTGCACGTGTTTAGGGAACAAGGGTGGGCACAGTGGTCCTCCTGTTCCCTTTCAGCGTACAGGAAGTCTAAAGCCATCAGGAGTGACTTTATTTTTCTTTACCCTTTCCTCAGTTATGGCAGGGTGTACACAGCAGACCCTTACCACGCCCTTGCCCCTGCCGCTAGCTACGGAGTTGGCGCTGTGGTATGTATGATTTTTTTTCTATCCTCCTGCCATTTTTCTTATCCCCACTATGAAGAACTGCTGTCCAAGGCACAGCGGCTGCAATGAGTCTCCATCCACCACCACTTTTTATTACGAGGCCCTAGGACTACAGTGATAGTTTAGTCTTGTGTGTTTGTATTGAGGGAGCCAGAAAGCTTTACTGCTATAGTAGAAGACAACCTGCTTTGATGTCACTGTCTTGATGGTATCTTGCTGTTCTGGTGGTTAGGAGATGGGGATAGGGGGTGGAGGGAGGCCTATATGATGATCATATGAGCATAGCCAATTCTTTTTTGGTGACCATCATAGCTTTATTAAAGAGGAGATGTGACCAGGATTATCAGAACTTGGAGGGGCAAAGCTTCCTCTTATCACCTTTTATTAACTTGAAAGTCACTGCTGCATGCTTTAAAAAACTGATTTCTTGGGAGTGGGGGAATAAGGTCTTAACTTCTGTGGTCATCATAGAGCTACCGGCAAAGCTGTCATTCCTAGATCTTTTTGCCGTATGAATGAAGTTGCTGAAGAACTACACTGTCAGCTGGCAATGTCTAAACTGTCAGCTCAGGCAGAAGGGAAGTGAATAAACAGTTGGGCCCTCCGAGCCATCTCTGTACCCATTGCCTTTAGAAGGCCTATAAAGGTGGGACTGGGATTTGGAATGCTCTTCTTTTGTACAAGGAGGAATAGATCTCAGGACTCGCAGGAGTAAAAGCAGCAAACACTTGTTTTGTCCCTAAAGTCAGCAGATCTGACTCTAATATGCCCAGAGCTTGTCTTCTGGGTAAGAAAATGCCATTTTAACAGTTGTCTCACAGAGCAGAGCCTTACTTTGTAAGATGGGAAGTATATGGATGAGGGAATCTGAGGGGACAAAACTAGTTGTAGCTTGTTTATCCTCATTTGCCCCCTGCTTTCCCACATCCTAAGTTCCATATATTTCAGACTCTAAATGAGAAGATTCATGGGACACCAGGAGTGTCTAGGTCAAGACTGATGTGAGGAGCCCCTGGAACAGGAACAGCCTAGAGTGTTTCAGATTAGGAATGAGATGCTAGGGGAGAGCTGCATTGCGGCTTTGGTTTGGAGGTGTAGAGCTTAAACAGGATCAGACAAGAGTTGTATTGGCATCTAAGGTGACTGAGACAGCTTACAGAAAGCTTACCATGTTTGCACAGGGAGACTTGCTGACCTCTACTTTTTAGCTCCTTGTCTTTGAATATAACCCACCTGAGTCCATGTTTTGGTTTTTCTGTCTTGGTCTCTCCCATCTTTTCTGTTATGCAGAGACTCCAAAGGTACCAGTTCAGTGCCTGGACACACTTGTCAGTACTGAGAGCCTTTTGTCATTGCCTTAAAAGTTTCTCCTCTGAGCACCTCTAAACTGCCTCTTCTTTTCTCTTTTGACTTCTGCAGGCGAGTTTATACCGAGGCGGCTACAGCCGATTCGCCCCCTACTGAAGTGACGTGAACCCCCTGCAAGTGGGACAGCCCCCCAGCTCATGAGGCCTGGCTATTGCAATATTTACTAGTAGAGGAACTCTATAGCAAGATGAGGAGGAAAAACAGAAAAAAAAAAACAAAAGAGAAAATACTTTTTTATACCTCACTATGTTCTTTGAATATGTATTTTTCCTTTAAATTTCTGCCTTTAATTCTTTTGTTCCAAAGATTGTGCATTTCTTTTTTTTTTTCTTTTTTTGTTTTTTTTCCCTTTAGTTTTTTGGTTTTGGGGTATTTTGGGTTTTTTTTTTTTTTTTAACTGTGGTAAAAATAATGCATTTCTGTGTCTGTATGTTGGTGCGTAGCTTATCCTAGCAATCACGGAAGAGGTGATTAGTGATAAGGAAAGCTGTTAGGAACCAATATCATGCAATTAATCAGGAATGTGCAGACAGTTACTTTACCTGGGTCTGGTTCTTGGTGCCTGAGAAACAGGAAGGGGAAGACTTGGCCTGTCTTCAGAAGGAATTGCTGCTTCTCTGTGGCTCGGACCCCATATGATGGTGGGAAGTAGCCATTTATATTTGGAAAGAGGGGAAATGCAGAGATTTCCCTCATTTTATCACCGTCTGACATGTACAGGCTTGGGACAGTTTCGGCAGTGTCAGACTTTTAGAGTTGGCAAGAGAAGATTCCTTCAACCTGCCCAATGACTTTGGTTATTGACTGCTGTAGAGGGGACAAGACTTTGAAATGAATTATTGAGGAAATCTCCCCCCCACCTCCCACACACAGCTAATCCTACTTGATCTGTTGCCTATTACTGGGCTGTAATTGTTGTAGTTTTTTCCCTGTTCCTTTCCAAGGTCTGTCTGTCTTATTGCCTCTCCTTGCCTTCTTCCCTGGAGGGAGTGGCAAGTGCACTGCAGATATTGGGCAGGAGCAGCAGAGTGTTTCTTTCTCAGATGTCAAGAATCATTTAATATTATGGAGGTGATGTGTGTGCAGTCCTGAGGAGGGCAAAAGCTTGCCGAAGAAACCTGTCTCAGTACTGTGCTGAACTGCTCTGAGGTCCAGCATTCAAGGTCCCTCTTCTTGTTCACCTTGAGCCACCTAGGCACTGCTGCAACTAAACTGTTTTGAATAGTGTGAGTGAGTTAAAATGAGTTATGGATCAGCTGCAGAGGCACAGAGGGTGTGTTTGGGTGACGGAAGAGGGTCCGTCTTGTCAGAACACTATCCCTGAAAGTCGTATCGTGTGGCTTAGGTGTCTGAGGGCAGGTAGAAGCAATTATTTCTAGCTCTGAAGTCATAGGAAATTCCCACTTCCTAGGTCTATCTGAGGCCCTTGCATATCCAGCCTACAGTCCCTGGGGCCATTCTGTTCAGTCGCTCAGTATTCTTCAAAGAGAGATGTGCACCTGAACTGCTCGATCCTGTAATTTACACTACAGATTGTAAAACTCTAAAGCAGAGAGGCTGTTTAGAAGGGCTCCGTGACTCCCAGGCCACCTCTCCTCTGCTCTCGGGAGTAGAGCGATTCTGCTATTTTTGAAAAGCATAAATTTTGCAGGTTGCTGCAAGAGCAGCATTGTGGCAATGAGTCATTGCTCTCAGAATATGACCCTGATTTTAGAAACCAAAGGGGAGTAGTCTCCTCTTCAGCCATTAGCTAGTGTGATGTTCCAAGCAGCCGTTGCAATCAAATGCAGGTTCTCTCAAAACTTTATCTAATCCAAGATATTAGAGAAACAGAGGGAAAAGCACAAGTCCATTAGGCTCCCCTGTCTGTTTGAATTGGTACTGGGGTGACCTTCACTCCCCCCCACTCCCCATGCTCTCCCCAAAAGGCAGCTTGGAGCATGGATTTGTAGCTGCAGCCTTCTCAGCTCCTGCCACTGCACACTTGCTGCTGCTTCAATGGCTGATAGCAGAATAGGAAGCCAACTGCATTAACTGTAAGCTTTCTCAGCAAGCAGGGCTGCCTGGAAGCTGCACTGGCCCAGCCACGCACAACACACAACTTTGCTCTTTCCCATCCCTGTTTTACACACACCCACACACACACACCTCTCCCTCCCTGTGCCTGGCAGAGGGAAGGTGCTTGAGATAAGAAGGATGGGAAGGTGATCAGCTAAGCTAGAGACCCTACAGCTATTGAATCCAAGGAGGAATAGCTAGAACAAGGGGACACCAAACTGCCAGCCTATTGGCCACTTATTTTTTTTTCAGTTTTATTTTTTTCCAAGCCAAAGTTTGGTTTGTTGCTGTTATGACAATTTTTGTTGTTTGTATATAAATATTTTAGTTAGATTGGAAATTGGAGGGGGGTGTTGGGGCTTTCACAAAATCAAGGACATGAGGATGGTGGGGTTTTTTGGCTTTTGATGGTTGAGTGGGAAAAGAAAAACCATGTCTAGTGGAACTTCTAGTGTTATGTTTGAGGCAAGCTAATCGCCATCCCCAGGCAGAGGGGTTGCTCCTTCCTGGAGCTGAGATGCAGCAAAAGCCGCAACTGGAGTTGGTTTGAACCACATTTGGATGGGGGAGGAAATGAAAGAAAGGACGTCTCTCCCATTATTCTCATGGAGGAGAAGTTATCAACGTTTGGAAGCTGCAGGGTGGGAGAGGGTGAGGAAAGACAGCATGCATAACTGAATCGGCAGCCACTTGAGCCTCTACACCTTTCATATGTCAGTTCAGCTGGTTCTGACTGCAGCTTCTGAAAGGTCAAACTGCTTTCTCAAGTGTCCTCCTGCATCATGGCAGTGCAGCGTGCAGTTAGTTGCACCCTCACCCCCCTGCTTGCAGGGGAGGTTAGGTGTTGTTTCTGCTTTGTGTAGAATCTGTCCTTGGCAGCTTTAGCCCACTTTGTGTGAGAACCTGTGTTCTGGTGTTTCATGGAGGCTGGGTCCCCTAATGTAAAAGTACCTAGTATTGCCAGGGTCAGAGACCCATCGATACTGGGTTCCTAATACATCAGCGCATGGGTCCCCCTGATCCATTACTCCTTGTCAAGCCCCTTAAATATGCTTTAGCAAACCGACAAGTTTGAGTCCAGGGATTGCAGCTGAAGATGCCTCACTGTTTTAGCACCTGGTTGTTCCCAATTCCTATCCTCCCTGATGACACAGTGGTGGACAAGCCGAGCCTTTTGTACTGCTGGTTACAGGAGGGGGCTGGCTAATTTTAGACATGTACTATCATTCATATAGTCCCAGGAATTTCCAAAGTGCAAGATCTCCTAGAAAATTGTGGCCACAGCTGGATTTTGGTGCCAGGAGTTCTCCTGTGAATGCTCTTCTGTGGCAAGTGGGATCCCCTCATCTCCTGCCATCTCAACAAATACAGTGACTCCGATTCCTTTGGTGTTTGATGAAGTGCCTCATGATACAAACAGTGACTTTCATTCAGGTTAGCCAAGCCTTGCTATGTCCATCTTTGAAGAGGTGAGGGAAGCCTCACATGCATCTGTGTAAAATATAATTATACTAAAGGTTTTAAATAGGGAGTTAGAAAGTAGGGGCAGAGCAGAGGCTACCCTTTTTTGACTGAGGAGAAAATCACTAGCAGAGCTGTGATGGTCAACATTCAAGGATTTATCTGAAACAGGACTTAGCTCTTGTAGGCCTGGTCTACACACGCCTTTATACCAATAAGACTCTTTCAGTTAGGGGCCTGATCTCTTCTTAATGCTGAAGTTATAATGGTGCACCTTTAGCATGCATGCTGAAAAGGTGACTTCTGCTGGTTATTTCCTTTCCTGTATGGGAACGAACTTCAATGGGGTAAAGCATCTTTTATGCTGGTAAAATTGTGTATACACTAGGGGTACTTAGCAGAATGGAAGCAGCATAGCTCTGGCTTGTAGACAAGCCCTTAGAGTTTTGCTGTGCTCTTGAGGTGGTCTAGGAGTAGTCACCAGCCTCCTGTAACCAGTTGTCCCCCGGTTGAACAGCTGTTGTGTTGCCATGTGCAAATGAGAGTTGAGTTCAACTGTCTTGAACCAAATCCCAGTTTTAAATGATTCTCACTTCAAAGCACTGATGACATGCAGGCAGTAGAGTGGTCCAAGAGGATGGGCCATGGGCCTGGAGTTGGGAGACCGAGGTTCTATTCTTGGCTCCGTCAGTGTGATCTTGGACCAATTGGTTCACTCCGTCCGTGCTCCAGGTTCCTCATCCACAGAGTGGAGGAGATAAAGATGCTCAGTCTTTTGGTGTCCAGTACTTTGAGATCTGTGGATAAAAAATGGTATGGGAGAGCTAGGTAACAGTGATGTTAATGTTATCTCAGATCTGTCAGCTCGGGCTGTACCAGGCTGTAAAACGGTTTACAAAACCATTCCCTAGCCTGGCACACCTTTCTAGGAAGAATCATTTTTAAAGGAATCCCTGGCTATTGTGGTTTGAACACAAGAAGGTAGGGCCCTTAAGGGTAGAGAATATAAAATAAGGCTTTGCAAATCCTTATGCATCTCGCCTCTTCTCTAACTCCCTCACACTCCAAACATCTGTACCATAGGAAAGAGTCAAAGTAGAGAACAGGCATAGGGAACACTTAGGAATTCAAGAAGGGAAAAACATACTGACTCTGGGGAGCTCTACTTTTGCTGAGTCCAACTCCAAAGGGAAAGCACACAGGCCAGCTGGAAATTAGCTTGCTCCTTGTGATCCTCTAGTCTGGAAGCCTCTGAGGAATCTGTACCTTGGCGCAGAGGGGGCATGTTTTACAGACCGTGTTACCTGTTTGCACTGTTTTAAAATAGGAGGAGAAAAAGAAAAAGCTTGTGAACAAGGTAAACATCCAATGTAAACTTCTGTGTGTTTTTATTTTGTCATGCTCTTGAAAATGTCAAACATTTTGTAGTATACACCAGTGACACTTGATTCTTTGTTGCATAAAACACTATTTTTTGGTGATGTTACTGTCTGAAAAGCCCCTCTCTTCCCCTCCCCCCCCCGATTCCTTCCCTACCCCTCGCTAAACTTTTCTTCTGCAATGAAATTTCCAGTCAACAAGGCAAGCAGGAATCTGATAGCCAGAGTGTGAAATGGGGCCCTTTTCAAGTAGGCTCCGGGAGTCCTCCCTGGTAATATTTCCTCTAGCCTGGAGTATGCAATAGAGGACCTCTTTTCCTCCCCAACACATGCAGAGGGTACAAAGCCAACCAAACCAAGGCATTCAATTCCTGAATTGATTGTCACTGCCAACAGTGGAAGGGGACTTTCAGATAGTGTAATCATCTGCAGTAACTGTCCTACTGTAGTTACTGGCTGCAGCTGGTGGTAGCTTAGGTGGGAAAATTGTCAGCCCCAATACTGCCAGATCAACTGCAAGTCAACTGGTTGCAGAGTAAAAGCACATCAGTCAAGATGGTTGATGTATAAAGCCGTCCACATGAGTGTTCATTTAGCTAGCTGTCAGCAAAATGCCAGTGATCTAAGGATTGATGTTCAGACTGGTCAATAAGTCTCTCACCAGATTCACAATTTCATTTCAAGTGGGGGTTTTGTTTGCTTCCCTGAGGAGTGGCCTCCTTAAAGAAATCTGGCCTCCCGCAGAAATAGTCTCCACTTTGGTCACTTCCTTCTATTTTTCTGTTCACAGTATTTTGTGTGTGTGTGTGTGTGCGCGCGTGTCGTAGTTTTGGCAGCTTGGTTTGGCTGCATTATCAAGTGACGAAATAATCCTCTTTTACCCTAGGGGATGTGATTAATTTTTTTTTCTTTTTATATTATAAATTCTGCTTGTAAATAGCTGTAGCAAATACCTGGGGCTGATAGCAAATGAGAACCAGGGCTGTAGACTGCTTTGGAGCTGGTGGAGAGTTTACTGACCTCACAGGCTGATTTACCTGAGACTTGGAGCTTCTCAGTGCAAGGCTAACATGCCACAGAACCTCCAATGGCAATGACTGGCTTGCCCCTTCATGCGGTCTCCCCAGCACCTCGCATTGCCAGGTACCCTCGGGGCACAGGGTGCATCAAATTTTTGGATGCTTTCCCCTCCCCTGGATCATTTCCTAGGACGCCCAAGCCGCTTGCCCAGGGTCCCATTTCCCTGCTGACTCTGGAGAAGCAGTATCTGCATCCCAGGGCTTTGTGACAGTCTCTAACTTCCCGCCCCCACCCCTTGTTAAGTATCATATTGTATAGTAGCTTTCAGACCATACAGTATTCATTGGGTTACTCCTATTATTATCAAGTAGCTGGAATTGTGAAGGTCGGAGTAGTTAGATCTTTAGCTTTTATTCCTTTTTTTTTTTGTATTACTATCCATGTGTATAAATTATTGATCATGTTGCTGGCTTTTATAAACTCTAAGCAAGGGAGGAGCCCTTCCTAACCCTTTGCAAATGGTAATGAAGCACTGTTTTTAAATAAAAGAGAGAAACACCAGCCTGATGGGTCCTGTGTGTGTGTGTGAGTATGTGTACTGATTCACTTAAGAAATTCTGTTGGTTTTCACATGCAATCCCACCAGGACATAAAATTAGCTGCTGCTGTTTTAACTTGAAGATTTAACTTGGGATCGGTGCCTTTAAAACATGGTAAAAAGGTAAGCTCCAGACAGACGAAGAATCCTGGCAGAGCGCAGGTAAAATTCTCTTTAGCTCTGCTCACATGCCTTAGCCCTGGGTTTCCTCCTGTTCATACAGTGAGGCCCGTGAAGCTCTCAGGATCCTTCATTTCTGCTGCTGCTTCTAAACAGAACACAGCTGAGGCAGATCCATGGGGGAATGCAGTGATGCAAGTGTGCCCCTCTGTCGTCCCCCCCCGCCTTTTTTCAGACAACTGCACCATGGGAGCAGCAACCAGGACCTTTATTTAAATCCCAGAGGCAAGTAAGAATTCCTCTCCCTTCCCCTCTGTGCTCAGCAGCATGTCGCTTCCCTCCCTGCCTCCCTGTCACACAGGTGGGGAGGAGCTCCAGAGCTGTTCCTGCTGCACCTGCTGGGCTCTGTATGGAGCTGGGCTCAGCCAGGGACAGCAGCAGTAAGCGGGTTCCTTCTCCCTGCTTGGTTTCCCATTTGTTCCCTGATAGCTTGGGAGCAAGCATCAGGGAAGAGAACCTGCCTGCTGCTGCTGCTCTCTCTAGCTGAGTTTGGCTCCATGTGAGTGGTTCTGGAGCCTCCACCCACCTCTGCCCCCTAGGTAGGATGGGGACAGTGGCAGCTGTGGGCGGAGGAGAGGGGTGAGTGAAGGAGAGGGGAGGAAACATGCCACTGAGCATGGAGAGAAGGGATGGGCTGTGGGTGTGCAGGGCGGAGATTTTTACCTTCTTCAGAGACTTGAGAAAAAGTCCCCTGCTGCTATTCCTGTGGTGCTATCTGCCTGCCCTGGTGGGTATGGGAGGGCAGGAATGGGGGCACAGCCACCCCGTGCAGCGCAGGCTGCTGTTCCTGCACCCCCTTTACAAAATGCTGGATATGCCCATGAACAGAATCATTTACTGTGGACTTGGCTGAGGCTGGCACCCATTTCTAATCCATACTGAAAACTGTTTCCTTCAAGTGAAATGTTAGTATTTCAACCTACAACATCTTCAGGGCCTCTTCCCCCTCCCAACCTGTACCCCCAGCCTCCTTGATTTTTTTTGTTAGCTATGGCTTACCAGTTAAAGCACAGAACTTGCGGTCAGCAGTTCTAGATTCTCAGCTTGGCTCTGCATATATTTCTTGGGACTCTTTAGACAAATGGTGTGATCTCTGATCTTGTTGCCCTGTCTGCAAATGACTATACTGACCTCTCACTAGTGCTTGAGGTTTAATTGATTAATATTTTCTAAAATGCTTTGAAAGCCTTAATTGGAAGGTGTCATGCAAGTTTATTAAGAACAGCTCCCAACACAGGTGCATTTCCAGTGATCTAATGGGGGAAATAACAAAATATAGTGTGAGCCAAATTACTTAGAGTTGGAGAAATTGGTAAGGGAAGTAACAGGACAGAAAGAGAAACGAATCTATGAGTGGCAGAATTAAGTGCAATGAGTGTATTTAAGCATACCGGGAACCAAAGGAGTGTTGCGAGAGAGAAGTGGTACAATTGTTAATAGTAATGCATAAAGTAGTGATTCTCAACGGGCATGCTGTGGTAGCTTTGGGATGCCTCAAGATCCCTTTCAAGGGTGCCACACAATGTTACCACTGTTAGGCTTTGCAAATGTTTCACAAGATAAACCCAAAGATTTCAAATAGGAATTCCTAGTGTTAAAATCATTCTGACCTGCAGTGGTCTGTCTTGAGTTTTTTGCAACAGAAGAATTTCTCTATTATGTTTCTGTAGTGGAAAAAAAGAGGGCAAACTAAAGGTTGGTATTTTCTGAGAGGTGCCTTGAGTCTGGTGAGGGGTAAGAAGCTTCACAACTACTGGCATTAAGGCACAGATGTTCAATTGAAATTTTTTTCATATATCTGTGCAAAAGTCATGCAACATGTTCACAAGATGCTGATGGAATTCTTGTCATTCCAGTGATCATTCAAGAGGATGTTCAACAGCATTTACTGAAGTTAGACATCTCCCAAACATCTGGTTCAGACATCTTTCATGAAACTGGCCTAGGAATGCTCTCTGTTGTCAATACTGCTTTTCAATAAATCTTGGAACACAAGGAAGCTTCCACACAGGACGACTCTTAAGCTAATGTGATGTCTGTATTTAAAAAAAAACCCTAGCATGACCAGAATAATTATAGGTCTGTCAGCCTGACTTCATTTCTGGGCAAAATAATTGAATGACTGGATACATAACTTGATTTGAAAAGGACGTAAGAAGGTAACAAAATTAATGCTATTTGATTTGGGTTCATGGAAAAGAGACTTTGTGAAATTAACTTTATCATTTTTTAAAAGATTTCAATTTTGACTGACAAACAGAATATGTTATAATAGACTTGTGTAAAGCCCTTGACTTGATGCCTCCGAAGCATTTTGATTAAAAAGCTAAAATGATACAAGATCAACATGGGCGTAGGTTGTAGCCATGTTGGTTTGAGGACATAGACAGGGTTCTTTGGGTGAATCTGATATCTGATAAAAGATATCAGATTCACCCACAAGATCAACATGGCACACATTAAGTGGATTAGAACGTGCTAACTCATAGGTTTTGGTAGAATTTTTAATGGGGAATCGTGCCTGAGAGGGTAGGTTTCTAGCACAGCCCTAGCCCTGTGCTATTTAATTTTTTTTATCAGTGCCTTGGAAGAAAGCATGAAGTTTCATCAAATAAACGTTTTTGATGACTTGGGTATTGGAGAAGTGGTAAATAATGGGAAGAATGAGTCACATGAGTCAGTGTGATCTGGGTTGCTTGGTGAACTGGGAGTAAGAAATCGATATTTACTTCAGTATGGCTAAATGTTGAGGTACTTAGGTTTGCCACAGAGAGCAGGACATGAGGCAATGGGGCATAAACTGCAGCAAAGCAGATTACTATCAGAACAGTAATACAGTGGAACAAGCTGCCCAGACAGGTTGTCAAGTCTCCTTCATTAGAGCAGTGGTTTTCAGTGTTTTCAGACAGGAGGCACCCTTTGAAAAATGCCAGCTCTTAGTTTTCACTCATTTTTTTTACTATAGAAAATAATAGAAGAATTTTTCTGTTGCAAAAAAACTCAGAAAGACCTCAATGGGTCTGAATGTTTTTAAAATTATGAATCCATTGAAATATCTGGGTTTATCTTGCAAATCATGTTTGCACACCTAACCATGCTAATATTGCTTGGCAACCTGTGACACCCTCGAAAAAACTCTCAGGGCACCACAAGCCTTGTTGAGAGTCACTGCATTATTGCTTTTCAAGAAGAGATTGGATAAGCCTTTGGCCTGGGATGGTTTAGGAATAATGTATGTACGTGCGGGGGGTTGGACTAAATTACTAT
This sequence comes from Crocodylus porosus, assembly GCF_001723895.1. NCBI lineage: Eukaryota > Metazoa > Chordata > Crocodylia > Crocodylidae > Crocodylus > Crocodylus porosus. The sequence goes on along the minus strand of NW_017728931.1, from coordinate 50,116,432 downwards.
TGAGGCCCCTTCCAGACTTATGATCCCATGTAACACCACTGGAGACAGACTGTATGGAGGCTGCACTTAATAAGGGGTGACCGAAAGGCCTTGTAGGGGGAGGGGAGAGGGAGGAGGAGTTGAATATGACCCACCAGTGTGATCCTGCAGCCAAAAGGGCTAATGCAAACCTTGGATGTGCAAATGGAGACTAGAAGGAATTGACACAGTGTTGTCTATGGACTGGGGAGATGAATGACCTGTTCTGGATGCATTTGACAAAACTAATCCTAAATTCATGTTGAATTGACAGAATAATTGCACCACAGGTGAATGAGCATGTAGGTAAAAGCACTTCAAGTTGTCTTATTCCTTTTCTTGCAAGTGTTCTCTTTTTTTTTGTCTTGTTCAAAAAAAATGAAAGCAAGCAACCCTTCCCCGTCAATTTTTAACTATTGGTTCAAAAGGAATTCAATACAAGGACAGTGACGACTGCTGCTGCTGCTGCTACTAATTATTATTATTATTCTTCTTCCCATTGTTATTTTCTAGTCAGTTGTCTTTTTAGGTCAACTTCTGTTAGCATGTGTCCATAACACGTCATTCAAGGAAGTCCAGTGGCCTGTGTTAAGCAGGAGGTCAGACTAAATGATCCTTTTGGGATTTATTACCTCTGAATTTCCTTCTACACTTGGTGTTTCCAGACTCTGCACTTCAAGAAGGATGTTGATAAATTGGAGAGTGTTCAGAGAAGATGCACAAGAATGATTAAAGGTTTAGAAAGCCTGCCTTATAGTGAGACTCCAGGACCTGAATCTCATTAGTTTAGTGAAGAGAAGGTTAAGGGGTGAGTTCATTAATGTCTGTAAGCACTTACATGGGAACAAAAATTTGATAGAGGGGTCTTCAACCTACCAGAAAAATGTATAGCAAGGCCAAGTCGTTGGAAGCTAGACAAATTCAGCCTGGATATAAGCTGCAGAGTTTTGAGAGTGAGGGTAAATAACCTACTTTGAACTTATGGGGGTTGTGATGGATTTTTTATTCCTGGGAATTATGAAATTTGAGGTTGGTATTTTTCTGATAGACACTCTAATTCAAACACAGCTATTGGATTCAAAGCACAGATTCATTCAGGGAGGTCCAAGGGCTTGTGTTAAGCAGGAGGTCAGATTAGATGATCACAATGGGCCTTTTGGGATTTATTAACTGCAAATTTCCTTCTGCACTTGGCGTTTCCAGACTTACGGGAGGTTTCATCAATCCTTTAACAACAGACAATATGACTGCTTACATAACACTTTGGTGCTATTAGTTTGCCCTCTAGTGATTGATCGAGACAATTGCACAGAATTGCTCCTGATCATCCTCACAGCTCTGAAACATTTTGGGACCAGTGGGGGAACTTACTCACTATTCCTTTAACACATACAAAGTTTGTTTTTTGTTTTTTGTTTGTTTGGGTTTTTTTGGGGGGGCGGGGGGTGCCGTGGCCCTGAAAGTCTCATTGAAAGAGAAACCAGACAGAGCTCTGACCTCTTGGATTACTTCTGTGCCCTATCAGGTTTCTTTCCCACCACTTCTCTCCACTTGGAGACCAGGTGGATTCTTCATTATTGTGTTCGTTGTCCAGTTTCATCTCCCAGCCCTGTTGTATCTGGCCTGATATCTGATTTAATTAGTACTATTTGCATAACAGCACCAAGGGGCCTTTCTTAGAACTGGGACTTCACTGTGCTAGTGCAGTTAAAGTAAAGACCAACAGACCCCAGTCCCAAAGAGCTTGCAGTCTGTGACAGAGGGCAGTTGTGTCCTTGCCAAGCCATATTGGGGATTCAGGTACAGATCTGCAGATTTCCCTTGACAGCAGCTGGCTGCAGCAGGCATTTGGAAGAGCCAAGTACATGGTGGGTCTCAAAGAGGCCTTGGATAAGTCTGAGAAGAGGGGGGTTGATTCCAGTAGTGCTCATGCTAGTTCTGTTACACATTGGTGAAACTAGGGCTGCATTCTGCACCTCCTCAGAAAGTTGGACTGAGATGACTCTTGAGGTCCCTTCCAGCCATAGGAAATTCTGGAAGGAAGCAGGTTTTTGACGCCCAACCTGCAGCATCTGCTGGTGTCCCAAGATGTGCGTCAACAGGCAAGAATTAATTTTTGTGCGTCAACAGGCAAGACTTAATTTTTTTACTTGGAGAAATCTTGCAGAAGTTGGCTCCCTTGTTGCAAGCCTGTCCTCCTTGAAACAGTCTTGAGACTGTACATATACAGGACAGATGATGTGCAGGGCCTGAGCTGAGAGCAGCTGTCCCAGTTTTGCAGGTAGTTTCTTGTCTTTTTAAGGACATGCTGAATGCTGCAGTACCATACATAGCACAAATGTATGGTTGACTTGGCTTCTTTTATTAATGGGTGGGTATAAATATATCTGCTCACTGGGTCTGGCTTGTTCTTCCTTGTGCAAACTCTGTCCCACCTCTTTTGGGTGATAAATTCCCCATCTTCTGAATCACAAATCACCCTTTTCTATGTCAATAGGAAACGTCAAACTCCAAAGTCACTTTGCTTTTTATAGAACAACAACTCTTCAGCTGGACTCCAGTCTGAAACCACAGATTTTCAGAAGCTGTTGTAAATGACAACTGCTCCCCCCATTAAAGAATCCCCTCCTTTTTTTTTATCAAAACATTTTTCCACCAGTTGGCAGATCGAGCACTGCTGATGCCCTACCCTCTGTATCCATCCCGCAGTGCATCTCATTCATCCTACAGGACAGGCTCCAAGAATCCCAGATCTTCAAGTGAAAAGCATGAGTGATTTTTTTTATTGTAACACGCTTCAGTTCTAACGTACCCATATGGAAGGAATTTGGTGCTCATAAATATCTCGGGAAGATTGATGGAGTACATTTCATACGTGTGAAGCAGACTTGGCAACTGGCCCAGAGGCCCAGTTTCACCAGAGCACGAAGTCAGGTCTCCTGGTCAAGAGCTGCAAGGAAAGGCACTGCCTTACCACTTAAAGGGGAGGCAGCACTCTCCAGTGGCATCAACGATGGGCTGTGGCATTAGCTGCATCCAGACTTCTCAGCCACGTAACTGCTTCGGTACGGGGCATTTGAGGTGAGAAAGAAAAAGAAAAACATGAGGGCACTGTATCTAAAGCTTAGGGGAAAATAGATACTTTGGGACTTCACCTTTCTCTCTTAGCAATTCCAAATTAGATGAGCTCGATTTACATTAGGAAGGGTGAGTGTGTTGTAAGGAGGGGTGATGATCAGGGATCCTGGTTTTCTCTGATGTAAAAAAAAAAATCCCCAATTTTCAGGTTAAAAAAGTAACCCAAAATCCACATTCTTCCAGGATTAAAATGAAATGCCACTAATACATAGACACCTATATAGTGATGTTTCATTTTGATCACAGAAAAATGTGGATTTTGGGTTAATTTTTTAACTTAGAAAAAGAAATCGCAATTTTCATCAGAGAAAACCAGGATTCCTGGTGATAAGGAAGGGAAGTTTTCAGCTGCCATACTGCAAACCACTCCCTCAGTTCCTGAAGGTCAAGATGAGATCTTTATGATTTCAGTAATGACGTTTGCTATGACTTTTGAGTGTAGGTAGTGCATTATATCCTATATAATGATCCATTGTATTATTACAGTGTATTATAAATTGGTTATGAATTCTGTTAAGACCATGGGATTGCAATCCAGTCCACCTTATGCTGTGCTTCCAGAGTGGGCAGCCATAAATATGTGTAAAAAGTTGGTGTGGTCAGCATGGCTAAGCAGAGAGGCCTGCAAATGCGCACACAGGATCACATTCAAACTTAAAGTCACTACAGGGCTTGCTGCAGATTTGAGTGACTTAACGTTTTTTGGTGTAAACACTGTCATTAGCATTGAGAAAATTGTGAGATGCCTTCTGCTTGCAGGATTTTTACTGCTGTTGGTGAGGTAGAGGTGCAGGCGAACTGGCTTGACTCTCAGGTCCCCAGCTGAGTGCGATTACTACAGACAAAGCCTCCCCAGCTCTCGGCATACACATTTCAGCAACTTGGTCGGGAAGCTGCAATCGTTTCGCAGCTTTGCAACTACCATGGAATTAAGCCTGGGATAAGTGTGGCCCGCAGATCTGATTTGCTGAGTTTAAAGTGCCATTTTCCTAGTCATTTGTTTGACTGTAACCCTACATCAATATTACTGGTTATTGACTCTAAACACCTCTTGCAGAAGGAGCTGCACAAATGAACGCTGACATGGGTAAGTATCAAGGAGTCTGTCTGTGATGCTGTGCTAATGAAGGCAAGTAGTTGTTTTCAGCTATTATCAGTCAGCAATGGACAATCTGAAATTACCCCTCACAGCAGGTCTGATCAATACCCTCAAGCACAAGATGAGACACAAATCAAGCGCTCTAAGCAATGGCTGCTTTTTCCATCTCGGTGATGGTGGTTCTGTGACACGGAAGGTTTCAAGACAACCCTGAATGCCTTGAGCACACAGTTAGTGCCTTGAGGGTTGAATGCAAGGCTTCTTGTTTCTTCAAGCTATGCCAAGCTGTGGATCACATCCCCACCCCCAGGGCCCCATTTCATGCATGCAAACTATGAAATCCCAAACCTGCCCAGGTCGTTCAGACCTCACGAACACCCAGGGAGAGAAACAGAGGCAAACGAAGAAGTCCTAGCACCATTGATTTCAATGATAGACTTTGGTGGGGGGAAGGGAGGGGAGGCAGGATTTGAAGTCTTGTGTTTTCTAGCTGCCCGGGCCTTGCATTTTCATGGCTCTTGCTGCTTCCAGGTTGGGTGCTCTCACAGCTTGGGTTCTGTGCTTCTAGCCCTCTCCCATTAGCTGGGCTCCAAGCTGTGAGGGCACTCCATCTTTCCTCTCCCAACTGTGGCCTCACACTTCTAGGCCTCCATTCGCGGTAGCCTCTGCTCCCATGCACAGCCCTCACAATCCAGACCCTGCCTTCCCAAGACCTGTTTAGGATGAAATCTTATGTGCTCATATTTGAATGAAATACTGGACCTTGACTCCTTGTTGATGAGGAAGTTCAAGTCTGGGCATCTTTCTTTGGAAAGTTAATTAACCTGAGATTTGCACTTCTGGATTCGACCTAAGGAATTCAGTCGGGCGAAGACGTCAGGAAAGTCCTTTCCCTTGGATCTGCAATAACACCTCCTGGTTGCCAATCAAGTTCAGGGTTCAACTACTCCTACCTCTGGAGGGCTGTTCATACTCTATCTATTGAACACTGTGTATCTACCAGTGGGGGGTGTTATATTGGTCCTAGCTTTGTTAATGCCTTACTGTGGGGGGGTTTTTTTTTTCTCCCTATAACAATATTGAATTTTCCCATGTTGATTTGTGATTTTGCTATGCAGGCACGTAGCACTGAGTCACGCTATTGAAAACCCAGTGCTCTGTCGCTCAGTCCAGCCTCTTCCTCCTTTCGTGTTACCAGTTATTGGAAAAATGTTTAGCTTACTAAATGTTTAGCTTAAAAATGTTTAGCTTTTTAAGAGTTTCTTAAAAAAATAGAAGAAAACTCACGGCAAGTTTAGTGAAAAATGGGGCCCTATAGTGGGAGCTGGGGGCTGAATTTACACCTATTGCAGAGATGCAGCTACCTTGCCCTTGGCAGAACAGCCCCTATTCGTGTGCGAGGGAGTTCTGCCCAGTTATTAGCAGTGTGGGCACACAGACGGCTGCCATTAATAGGCCCAGCAGTAGACGGGGTCATGTAAGCTGCTGCTCTGCTTACTCAGCCTGGGTACCAGTTATGCCATCTGTGTAGCACTACAAAATCTGCCTCAGCGTGAGGGCTGCCTGTCACCTAGCATCTATGAGCGGAAAAGCATAAAGTCTGTCATGGACGAAGGCAGTTACATTTAGCACCAGAGTTTGATCCAGTCATCTGCTTCCTGTATTAGGAAGATTAAACAACTTAATCCATAGTCATATACATAGACACTAGGGCTGGAAGGGGCCTTGGAAGATCTTCGAGTCCAGCCCCCTGCCCCAGGGGCAGGAAGTCAGCAGGGATCATAGGATCCCAGCAAGATAAACATCTAAATGTCTCTTGAAGGCGATCAAAGTAGGTGCTTGAACCAGCGGCAGTCTATTCCAGACCTTGAGGGCTTAGACATTAAAGAAATTCTTCCTTATAGTGAACAAACTAGGTAAGAAGGATGCAGAGGGGCCAGCACACAGAGCTGAACACATGTATAATGAGTCTGCAGGACAGGTCCCCTCAAGTGTAAAGTAACCAGGGGAAAATGTTCACTTCCAGACAATTTGAGACCCCTCAGAAGGAGGGGGTTGAAATTTGCTATCTTCCCAAGCCAGTAACAGTCATCTCCCACAGGGGGTTGGGGTGCCCACTGGGCACTGGTTTGGTTATCCAGATCTCCCAGTACCTCTGATACCTGAGGGACCTGTTGAAGCTCCAGTGTTTCCCATGTTGTGTACAGCCTTGTGAAGGAGCTGGCAGCTCTAGGCCTAGGCACATCCTATATGAAGAAAAAGGTACCGCGTGCCAGCTGCTTCCATGATAACTGCCTGCATGTATGGCTTCATACTGGGGAAAAATGAAAGCTAATCCATGGTCACTTGCCACTCATTGATTGAGGACTGAGCTGTTCTCTCTTAATCTTGCCTCTCAGTCAGAGGCAAGTGATAAGGGGATTGATACCTTAGGTGGCAAAATAAAAGGATGTGAATCGTGTACCAGCAGCATCGATCTGTACTTATTCATGTGCCTATACACATGCTCTGGCGGGGAGGGGATGTTTTTAAATTAGAGTGGCTCTAATTAAAACACTGTCTCATGTATTCAGCGCCCCATGTTTCAACATGGCATTTTGAAACATGGGACCCTGAGTACACAAGATGCTGCAGCACGCTGGAGCGTTCTAGTTAGAGTGGTCCAGCAGGCTTGATTTAATCAAGCAGATTAATCGAGACTGCTTCGACGCGTTCGGATCAGAAGGCATCAGAGCATGTGTGTATAGGCTGTATACAGCCTTAAGATCATGGCCACCGTGGTCCTGGGTCTAATAATGACTACCATAGCTGAAAAAGCTTATCAGCCTGGAGCAGGGAGAAGAGCACATCCATATCATGCGTGTCAACCCAGATTCAAGGAACTAGAAAATAAACCAGTATTGCCTGCTGCAGCCAGGGTCTTGGGTCAGAGCAGTCAAAAGTTACAGCAAAATGTAGCACTTCAAATCCATGTTCAGTTTCTAATATCACACTGAGTAGACCCAAACTAATGCCAACAACTTCAGTGGCATCAATTAGGGTTCACACCCTGTAATTTAGAGACAAATCTGGTCAAATAAAAGGTAGAGGAAACACCACTTGTCCCACTGGAAGCCTTGTCAGACTATGGTGAGACTTTCTAGCCTCTCCTTTGGCTTTGCCATTGTTTTTAAATCCAGGCATCTAAAAGTAGTCGCTGACATCCATACATAGGCACCGAAATGACAAGGCCTGATATTCAGCAGTGCCGAGCAATTGTTGAAGTCAATAGGAGTAGCAGGTGGCCAGCACTTTAAAGACAAGCATCAAGGAGGAAAGTCACAGATTTTTTGACAAAGAGTTGACCAAAAAAAAAAGTAAATATGCTGAGCAGTAGTTAAGATCCTTAAGGAAGATGGAAAGCTGCCCAGAGTGGGTTGGTACCTTCTCTCTACCATCCTGGCTATAATCCTAGTCCACATCTGAACTGAGCAGTGCTTACCTCTTTGTCTTGTTCTTTGGTTCTAGTAGTTTGAGGAATGACATAGCAGATAGACTCGTCTATCTCAGTGTCTTTGCTCCCTGGCCTCTGGTATACACAAAGTAAAATCCTGCATCCTTGAAGACTATTCCAAAACTCCCATTGGATTCATCAGAGCCAGAATTTTGCCCATGGAACTAGGATTTTTTTTTCCATGAGGCTTCATGGCTCAAGTCAGGCACAACACCCAAATGTATAATTTACATATATTAAAGGGAATAATAATGTTGGGAGAAACAAAAGATAGAAAAACACAAATTCTTCTGGCAGTTTAAACATCTTTTTATGCAGACAAAATCAAAGGGAGAAAACAGGGGCCATAAGCCAAGATCTAGCCTGACTATCAGAACAGAGATCAGCTCTATCTTGATTATGCTCTTTGCTGCAGACTTTGAAGCCTCTCAACAGGCCAAGTATTGTGGATTTGGGGTATTGCCTGCCAGGCAAGCATGAGGTGCCAGGGACTGTTGTTCTCCTGAGAGAGTAAAGTGACTGATGTCACCAGAACCAGAAATATTGCTCCTTTTGGATTACAATACAGATAAGCCTGTCTCTTCACAAGAGTGCCGCTGCAAGAGCAGTTTGTATCAGACCAAAGGTATTTAGAATTAGAGCTATTCCTAATGAGATAGCAAGGCCCTTGGTGTCACAGCCCCAAAGGTGCTGTGCCCTGGGGGCAGCTGTGGTGGTAGCTCTGTTCTTGTATCTTGAAGTCAGCATCTGGGGGTTTTGCCCCAGTCACTCATCCACAATTATGCTGCTGCTTCTCGAGTTGTGTCTGTACTTGCACTGTATCTTTAGGAAGGTCTTAGATTTGAAGCAGTGGACTGAAGAGACCTGTTACTGATGTTGTGCGTGACCATTGAGCAAGTCATAATGGATGAAGAAGTTTTAATCGCAGGCCAAAGAATAAGCAAAAAGAAGCAGGCATCAGTCAGTATGAGCATGTTTGGAGTTTTCTAAGCACCAGTTTCCAAAAGCGTAAAGAAACTTTCAACATGAGTGACTAGAACTTAAACTTAAAATGGAAACTGGTATCAAAATTGGGACCAAAAAAGCTCTGATTCTACAAACACGCACAAAAATGTTGTGCTAACCGAGAACCCATCCTTGTTAAAAGGATTTGTGGAAGGGGCAATAAAATAGAAAGCAATCAATCTATGAGGAAAGTAAAAAGCAATGAATAAAAATTACTTTACAAAAAGGAATTGATGAAATATCAATGCCCAATAGTGTTGAAGACAAAAAGGCATTTTAAAAAGACATTTGGAACAACAAAAAAGTCGTGTCAAATATAGGTCAATTGCTAGATGCAAATAAGAATACAGTAGGTAGTTACATAGAAACAGCAGGCAAATCCAATTGATATTTTATCCTATATTTGGAATGAAGCAGGAGGATATAGTCCTCCATATGTTGTTATGGATGGAAAGTCTATCATCTTTTTTTTTTTAAAGACATGAGATGGCATCTGCTATAATTATCTGTCCTGTTGATTTGAAAATGTTTAACTTGCATCCAAAAGTTGGGTCTTCAGGAGCTCTGAACCCCTAATGTTAATTTTTCATACATTTTGTCAAACTGGGAAAATTCAAAAGGATTGATGGAGGGTCCAAAGTAGTTCCAGTATTTTAAAATTGTAAAGGGGAAGACCTGGGAAATACAGAATGATTAGATTGACTTTGATTCCCAAGTAAAATAGGGTAATGTTTAATTCCCGACTCTCAACAAAGACTTAGAAGCTAAAAATGGAATGAAAAATAAGAAACCTTGTCTTGATAAGATTACACCATTGGTTGATAAAGACAAATGTGTTAATATTGCCGACTTGGTGTCTCATGGCTCATTTGCTTAAACAACTTTGCATTATGTGAAGTTAAGAGGACGTAAACTTAGGTGAATTGAAAGCTGGCTTGCTCCCAGAGCTCAAAATGTTGCTGGTCCCAGGGAGGCATTAATCAGCTGGGCTGTTTCTAGTAGAGCCCCCAAAGCTGGGTATCTTCAGGAACACAGGACTGGAAAGGGGGGCATGAAGTAGAAGTGAGGAAATGACCTGGTCTGTGTACCCATTGCTAAAATACAGGGTGTTTTAATTATTTATATGACCTATCAGAGCACCTTGGAGGCCCAGTTGCAGGCCAGAACTCTATGTGTGACACTGTACAAAAACAGTATAAAAAGGTGCTCTATGCTGTATGGAGCTTACAATCTTAGTGTATAGTGACAGGCTGCACTCATCACTCGTTGCAACTGAATGTGTCAAGTCGTTTGTGAGGCATGGGAGTAAAAAAGTAATGACACCTGGCTAATGGTACCCAGGGCAGCTGTCACACACAGGGGCAGCAGCAACTTCTGGTTGTCACCATGCTGCCCATGTGATTGCACGGCCATGGAAGCAGCCATTTTTCCCCCCAGACAGTCACTGAAAGTGGCTGTCTGGGTCACCCAACCATAGTTATGACACTACATTTGAGCGTTTAAAAGAGGGATATGAAGGGAGGTAACAGTGCAGGTTCATACAAGTTAACAGAAGACTCTTGACCATGAAGGTTACTATGGAAGAATGCATGAAAGTGGTTTTTGAACATCTAATAAGTGGGCAAAGGAGACTGCTAGCATCTGTGCCCAGTTCTGGTGTCTACACTTCAAGAATCATGTGGGAATATAGGATCGAGTTTAAAGCAGGCCCTCAGAAATGAGCCAGGGGGCTAGAAAACCTGATTTATGAATTGGGGGTTAAGGATCTCAACTCAACTAGCGTATGAGAAAGAAAGCTGAAGGCAGGGCAGGGTGGCACCTTAGAGACTAATTGATTCAGAGTGGCATAAGCCTTCATGTGCTACAGCCCACTTCGTCAGATCTGATGAAGTAGATTGTCACCTATGAAAGCTCATGCTTCTCTGATCAATTCCCTAGTCAAGGCCCTGCCTTGGGGGGGAGAGGGGGGTGTCAGGTATTGGTGGCAGGTTGATCTCTTCTGTCCTGTGCTGATGGTGTGCAGTCATTGAGCCTCTTGGAAAATGAAACGCTTTTGGTAGTGATATTGGGTTCCATATATGGCTATCTGCAGGATATTTAACTTGCAATGTACAGGGAGTTAGATGGCATGATCCAAAGTTAGACTTCATGAATCCTCAGTTACCTTTTGTAAAATGGGAATAATATCACTAAGGGGCGAGGTTAAATTCATCCATGTTTGTGAAGTGCTTTAGATCCACAGATGAAAGGAGCCATGAAAATGCAACTCTTCGTTGTTTTATACATTATTACTATCAACTGTAGAAGGTCCTAAGATGTGCAATGCTGAGTTGCCCATCCATGGGTGTACCAAGTTAGTGCTTCTTAAAAACTTAGTTGTTGAAACCTAAGTCCTTTCCGCTAACAGGCTGGCCACTTCTTAGAAGTTTTTTAAGACTTTAGGACTTAAAGCATTTATGGTTGCTTTCTTTCACATTATGAATAAGATTGTTATTTCTTTAGGTGAATGCACATTTTACTATTTTAATCACTTGATATGCCTTACTTGTGCTGTTTAGTCATGTGTACCTTATCTGTATTTCTTTAATAAAGTTGCTATTAAAATTTACTTAGATTTATTTTCTTGAGTATTACTTTTGGTGGAATGGGCTCTCTTAACCTTTCTCAGGGAGGAGATTGCGGGGGGGGGGGGGGCAAAACGGCCATCACAAAGCTTAGTTCCTGAATATGTACAAATGATCTACCAGGTTTGTATTGTTCTGTAAAGTCGTCCTGAGGGACTTCAGATTCCATTAAGGGAAAGTCCTATGATGGGAATTTAGTAACACGCTAAGACTTGCAGAGTGTGGACCACAATTCCTGGGATGATTATCTTTCAGCTCCTGCCTCAATTTTGAGACCTGTAGGAGCTCTGCTGCTAAAAGAGCTCTGCGTGTAACACAGGTGTGTGTTGCTTTAGAGATTGATTGTTCTGCAGAAGGCCTTGCAGCAATGAGACCTTTTCCAAATCAGCCTACGCACCTCTTAGACTCCCCTGTAGCTCTTGTTGTCAGTCTGGCCTGTGAGTGAATCATCTTTAATGTTCTTGGCTTTGTCATTTCTACATACCGTTGCCAGGGATTTTTCCTGATCAAATTTAGTAGGAAATGATTTTTCAGGGGATACATTTCTCATCCTTAGTCACTAGATGGCAGCAGATGATGCTCAGTAGCTGGAAGTTCAGGTAGTGCTACAGTCGCTTGGGCTAGGGACAGACATTTGAAAAGCCTGAGCCCTAAACTGATTCAATCTTTGCAGGTTAGTCTAATCTGCACAGATTGAACCAATTTGCAAGTGAACAGACATTCACTTTAGATTTTGGAAATGCAGGCACAAAGCCCCAGCCTGAATAGATTCCATCTTTGCAGGTTAGTCTATTCACTTGCAAGTTGGTTCCATCTACACAGGCACCCCAGGGGAAGACAAGAAACAACAGGCACAAACTGATTGAAGATTGCTTCAGTCTGGACATAAAGAAAAACTTCTTTACAAGTCAAGTGTGGAGTGTCTGGAACAGACTCCCCCCAGAGGTTGTACAGTCACCCACCTTGGTGATCTTCAAAAAGTGTCTTGATGCCCACCTTGCTAGGGTCATTTGACCCCAGCAGTCTTTCCTGCCCAAGTCCAGGGGAGCTGGACCCCAATAATCTCGTAAGGTCCTTTTCAGTCCCTAACATAAATGAATCTGTGAAGCTGAGTGCCTGGATTACTCCCAGCTTCTGGGGCCCTGGCTGTGTCGGGCTGTCTTGGAGCCACAGATGGCTGGGAAGGGCCAGGCAGGGCCCTTGCTAGCTGGGCTGTGGCTCCACAACAGCCCAGCATGGGTGGCAGTTGGCTGTGCAGTGGCGTGGTGGTGACATGACTGCAGCTGCGTCCAGGTGCCTTCACAGCCAGACTGGCTGTGTGGGATGTGTTAATCATGCCTGTGGCTGCCCAGGCCAGCTTGGAGGTGCCAGTGGGCCTGCAGCCCAGCACCTGCTGGCCACAGGGTTTCGTGTGCTGCCATGTCCCCTGTCTGTCTCTGTGCAGCACCCAACTGGCTGCAGCCACACCAGAAGCTGCGTGGTGGCCAGGGCCAGCAGGGCAGTTCTGCCTCTGCTGCGCCACTCTGGGTGGGTAGGCAGG
>NW_017728931.1:50101559-50103415 GCF_001723895.1 Crocodylus porosus | reverse complement strand
CCGGCAGAGTGGATGGAAGGCAGCCAGGAGCTGGAGCTAGAGCTCCATGTGCTGGGCAGAAGTCACTGGGCTGAAGCTTCCCACATGCCCACCCAGAACGGCATGGCAGTGATAGTGGCAGTGGCCGCTGGAGGTGAGGAAGGCAGAACAGCCCTGCTGGCCTCGGCCAGCGCACAGCTTTTGGCTCTGGGCCCACTGACTCCTTCGAGCTGGTCCAGGCAGGTGCAGGCACAATTAACATGTCCCATGCAGCTAGTCTACCTGGCAAGCCACCTGCTTGCAGCTGCAGCAGTGTTGCCTCTGCACCGCTGCCCAGCCAGCTGCTGCCTGTGCCACCGGGTCAAGCTGTCACGGAGCTGCAGCTGGCTGGGAGGGACCCTGCACTACCCAGCCCTTCCAAGCTGGCTGTGGCTGCATGACAGCCTGGCACAGGGAGCCAGGAGCAATCCAGCCCCACCCCCGCACCTGCCCTCAGCAGCATCCCTGGGCTGGCCCAGCTCAGCCCTGCAGCCTTAGTCTCAGTTGCATGCGGGCAGGCAGATGATGGGGCTATGCTGGCTAGATGGCTCGGGCTATGCTCCCACCCCTGCTCCTGGAGTGGCGGCGGGGGGGCGTTACCCTGACAGGGGCTGCTCCACCTGGCCAGGCAGACCCCAGCTGTGGTCCCTGGAGGGAGGGGGGAGGACGGGGAATAAACTCCTTCCCTGCCCCTTGGCCTTAGGGGGCCATGCTGGCTGGTGTGGTCACACCCCTGCCCCTGCTCTGGCTAGAGAGTGGAAGGGTGGGGCCAAGCCTACTCTCTGTAGCAGATAGCACAGCTCAGCAGAGTCCAGGGCTGCAAACTATTCTGGGATGCTGGGGGACTGTGATTTAACTCGAACTAGGAAGGGGTCTAGGGCACAAGATCCTTAAACCAGTTTGACCCAAACTGGTTAAGCCTGATATACATTCAGTCAGGTTTATCTTAAATCATTTTCAGCCATTTTGAAACTGGTTTACATGGACTGAACTTATGTTCTGCCCCAGCTCTGCAGCCCCATCCTTGACCTGTTCTACCTAGCCAAAACTGGCTGCACCCGGGCCTGTTTTACCCAGCCCAGCCCCCCAGAGCTGGCTGCCTTTGGGCCCTGTTCTACCCAGCCAATCTTAATAATCGATCTGGCTTTTACTGAAAGCTTCCCTGAGTTTCTTCTGAAGCTGGGAGGTGTCTTACCAATCTAATAAAAAAGTAAATAAATCAGTACAGTGCCAGGCTATGCCAGACTGAGGCATGCTGCTTTCTCGCCACTGGCCCTGCCTCTTAAACTGTAAGTAGCATAGCTACTTCAGTGCATGACCAAAGGGTGGGATAGGCAGTGGAGAGAGCTGAACCTACTGGTGCACACATAATGCCTCACTCCATTGACTACATTATTTCTGGTTTGGGAGGTAACACATGTGATGCTGTGTGACACTGTTCTGCGGTGGGATAGGTGTCCTGACACAGGCTCGCATAATTTTGGGAGCTTCACCCAGGGCACAAAGTCTTAGGGTGTTTAAGACTTGGGCTGGGGTGACTTCCAAACTTTAGGCTGTGTTGGACTAAATGGTGTTTTGAGTCAGGAATTTTGTCTTGGACCTATCCCAGCTTCCTGTGCATGAGGCTGTGTAAGAAAAGTGCGTCATATTGTCTTCTGCATGGGATCTGCTCTGAGAATGGGCAACTTCTGACTGCTGGAGTGGACCTTTGCAAGAATGGCTGGATGTAAACTCCTTGATGTGGGGTGCTGATGAGGGGGTGTATGGCAGTGGCAGGGAGCTTACTGCATCTGATGACTAAGACTGGATATTTGGCAAAAGAGGGGGTACTGTTGACC
>NW_017728931.1:50097841-50101459 GCF_001723895.1 Crocodylus porosus | reverse complement strand
AGAAAATTGAATAATGAAATACAGATAAGATATACATGACAGAACAGTACACATAAAGCATATCAAGCATATGATTAACATTTATAAAATATGCATTAATTTAAAGAAATAACAATCTTATTAACATTTGAAGGAAGGGAGTATTAATTTCTTTAAATCCTGAAATCTTAAAAGGTTTGTATCAGGTGGCCAGCCTGTTAGGGAAAAGGCCTTCTCACCTAGGTTTCAAATTATATTTGAAAAGAGTGCTTTTCTTGGTTCATGTGCAGATGGGCTATTCAGCAAGAACCATACTTCACAGCTGAAGAGCAGAGATTCTGAAGTGAACCCAGATTTTCTATTGCCTGGTTTGATATCAAGAAGCTTACTAAATAGGGACAACATTTAAAAAAAAAAAAAAAAAAAAAAAGGGTCCTAATAGGTTCTACTCTAAATATGCCTACGCCTATTTTTTATCCCCTATTCAAAACTACAATTTGATCTAAACCAGAGCTTTAAGCTGCAACCTGAACCAGATCTAACTGGTGTAAAACCACTAAATGGAATCTAAGCAACTTGTAGCCTACTTCTTTTGACTTGCCTTGCTTGCACTTTCTAAAATTATTCTTACCTCTGACATGCTCTCGTTTGCTCATTTCTTTTCTCTCTTCATCTCTTACCCTAACTTTTAAGTGAATGCAAGCTGATGCTATACCAGGGGTCGGCGACCTATGGCACACATGCGAAAGATGGCACACGAGATGATTTTGATTGGCACCATAGGTGCCGGGGCTGGGCCCAGGGTTAGGGCTGCTGGAGCTGGTGCTGGTGCTGTGCCTGCTGGGGCTGAGGCCGGGGCTGGGAGGCAGCCAGTGCCAGTGCTGTGCCCAGCGGGGTTGGGGCTCTACCTGCCAGGGCTGTGGCTGGTGTGATGCGGTGCTGGGCAAGGCTGCTCCCCCTTCCCCGCACAGACTTTCCTGCCTGGGGGGTGCCTCCAGACTTTCCTGCCTCAAGAGCCCAGTTCTGGCACTCGGCACCCTGGTGTTGCCCCTGCTCAGGTGGGATGGGGCGTCCGTCTGCCCGAGCCCCAGCTCGGCCCTCCATCTTAGCTCTAAGCCCAGGCTCTCCCCGCTCCAGGGCAGTCAGGGAGGCCTGACTGCCCCGGCCCTGGCGGCTGCTGCTGGGGTGTCACTGCCTCCCTCTGCCAGACACTGCCCTGGGCCAGCGGGCCTGAGCCACAGCTGGTAGTGGTGGGGCACACTGGGGGCAAGGATCACACCCTATTTCTTTTTCTTTGTCTCTACTCTTTTTCTTTCTTTCTCTCTTTTCTTTTTTCTGCTCTTCTCTTTTTCTTTTTTCTCTCTCCCTATTCCTTGTCTCCTTTCTCTTCTCTTTCTCTCTTTCTCACTCTCATTGCAACATGCTTAACAAAACAAATACACAAAAGCACAGGTAGTATAAGAAGTTTTATTTATTGTCACTAGGTTTAGAATTTTTAGAAAATCCAGTATTTACCATTAAGAAAAAAGGCAACATTTATCATTATTAGCTATACTATTATGCAGTACATGGCAGGACACACCTTGCCCCTCCCTCGTTTTGTTTTTCTGGCATGCCGGCACTCTGGCACCTTCCAAAGTAGACGTTGTGTTTTTTTCAGCACTCCAGCCAATAAATGTTGCCCACCCCTGTGCTATACCATAATATCACTCAGCTGTGTAGGGCTTACTATAGTCTACAGTGTGACTGTACTATCTTACCCCGCTCCTCCTCCTCTGCCCTCTGCTGTGTCCCCTACATACCGGCCTCTGTGCTTTTTAAGGCTGTACCATGTGGCAGCAGAAACGGTTTTTCTCTCAATATAACTTGGCTTTGATATAGGATTTTCATGTCATATTAACTTAGTCCTTGTAAGTATAGGAATAATCTGCCTGGATTCCTTCCCAGCTTGCTAGGAACTGGAAGTCAGGTTGTGTGTCACTGGGAAGTTAATTCCCTGCTCTCCCTCTCCCCCAGCTGTACTGTCAAGTCTTGGATTGGGTCTGTGAGCACAAGACCGTAATAGTCTGGGCTGCCACTCCTTGAATGAGCACTCTGTGCGGGTGTTTTGCCATACTAATGCTGGTTTATTATTGCATTAGCAGAGTGAGGCCAAACCTGTTCTGTGGCTTCTGGGTTCTGCATTATTGCAAATCATAGGTGATATTTTCCAGGAGATATTTATGTGGAGGGTGATGCTGGTCCTTTGCGTCACTCCCATGTTTCTGCTACTACAGTGAGTATTTTTAAATCAGGTAGGAACAGCTTGTGACATCCCTAGAGCTCTTTCCCCTATGTTATCAGTCATGCTGGCAAGCCATTTTTTAGCTTTGATGTCTGCTGGTTTTGAACTAAATATTTATCTTGCAATTAGGTGACATATTTCAAACGTTTTTTGTTTATGAGAGTTGAGTCAGGAATTAAATGGCATGAGTCTCATGGGACATGTGTAGCGAGGGTTCACACCTCTGCTAAGGCAGGGATTCTGTGTAGACTTCACTGAGTATGTACCAATAACCCTTCCTATTGCTACATCTGGGGCGTATCTACACATGCATATTAATACACGTGGATAAACTCCAGAGTTTATTGCTCTGAAGTTTACTGCTTCTGGGTGCACTGTCTACATGTGCACCTGGGACTGCACTACATCGAGCCAGGTCAGAGCAGCCCCATCTGGCAGGGTATGGGTGATACGTAGGGGGTGCAAGTGTGTGCACGGGCACCCCCTGGAAGCACCAGCTGCAAAACTGGAAGTCCCACCAGAAGTGCACTGCCAGTTTTGCTTGTTTGGCCCCTGGCTCAGTGATCAGCTGCTGGGGAGACCCCCTTGTTGGCAATCTGGTGCCCCCCCAGATTCGGGAGGCACCTGTCACCCATGTGGCAAGGGGCCCAGTGGGGTCAGTCTGCCAGCCCAGGACTGCTCCCCCCAGCTCAACATGGTGCAGAGGAGCTGGCTGGGGCATGAGGGTGCTTCAGCATAGGGCTAGCCAGCAGGCAGCACCCACACTGAGCACACCTTCATGCCCCAGCCAGCTGGGGCAGCATCTACACTTGAGCTGCTGCACAGTAGAAACAAACAAACAAACAAACAAAAAAACCTTCACAGCAGGATACTAGTACTTGTATTTACAAGTGCTGTCCTGCTGTGGAGTTGATTAATTTACTCCAGCATGTGTAGACATGCAACATTTACTGCGCAGCTAATTTAGTCTACCATGCAGTAAATGTTTCATGTAGACATGGCCTTGGTGGCAAAGTGGGGCCTGTTTATCTCAAAGTCCTGATACAGAAGTGGTATCACAGCTGCCACAGAGGGGGAATTCTCTCAGGTTACAGCTTTCTTCCATTTTCCCTTTGAGGGTTGACACAACCGCCATTTTTCTCTGGGTTATTCTTTGCACATAGGTTACTACTGATGCTTTTGCTCCCCATATTGAGGGAGTTTGTATTCTAGTATCATGGGCCAGTACATTGGCTACTGGGCTGTGGCAAGGGTAAGAACTGATATATTTGGGTCAAACTTTTTTTGTATAAGAGAAATGTAAAATCTCAGATACTTCTTCACCCCCAAATAATGCTTTGCTACTCCCCTTCCCC
>NW_017728931.1:50085970-50097741 GCF_001723895.1 Crocodylus porosus | reverse complement strand
GTGTGGCTCTGTGGTCACTTAAATGCTAGGACTGCTGGGACCCTACAGTGCAATGGGAGAAGAGATATGGTTCAAATGAAGGGTGAGAAGGAATATCCTCCTCCATCCAGTTTGAAGGGGGGGAAGCTTTCTGAATTTGGGGGAGCACATATATTTGTATTCCCCACTTTTGCCTTCTCCCTAAATCTAGTTTATCTCTATATATAAATGGCTAGGAGGAAGGCTAGCTCAGCCCTTTCTATCCCCTCTGTAGTGTCCTTTCTTTTGGCTACCCTGAAGGCCGGCAGCACCACTCAGGATCTGCACTCAGTGGCACCAGGCCCTGCAGCCAGATCACTCCAAAGAGAGAGGAGGGTTGAGGCAGATGATTGCTTAGCTGGCCCACAATTCTCTCTGAAGTGCTGGGTTACAGGACTGAGCCCCTGACTCAGACTAGGCTTTCTAGTCCTGGCCAAAAGCAGCTGGTACACTGATTTGCACACTGTAGTAACTGCATGCAGTGATGTGATGAGCAGAGTTGCTGCTTGGGACAAACCCTGTGGGAGAGCAGGGTGGAGGGAGCACACGGGTCTGATAGCAGGGGTTGGTGGGAGGCATGGGCCCCAGAGGTGGCAGGCTGTGGAGGTCATGGGAAGGGGTAGGAGGCACAGGACCCAAGAACAGGCAAGTACATGTGAGTTCTGGAAGGGATGGGGGCAGTGCTTTTACCCACGCCAGGAACTTCACAGTCCTGATGGAGCTGCAGCTGCCAGTGCCCATGGTCTGCCCACGCTTGCTTTTGCTCTTAATACAGCACCAGCTGTGGACTATTCTGGAGTTCCCAGCATTGCAGTGCTGCCGGGGCACAGACCTTGTCAGAGTTGGGGCAATTCCAGTGCCCTTCCTAAGCTGGTGCCCAGGGTAAGTGCCCTTCTTGCCCACCTTTAGTTACTCTACTGACTGCATGAAAGTCAAGCCTGTAGTGGTGGTTTGGTAGCCTTTGGTCTCTAGATTAGGTGCTACAGCAAAGAGGTTATTGTTAGATTGAGCCCTTTGAACCCCCAAGGGAGAGAACCCATTTTTTACCCACAGATCCAAATAAACAATGTAACTGCAGTCATCCAAAGAATGGAGGAACAAACCCCAGCATCCTGCAGTCCTGTTCCTTACACAGTCTTCTTGCAGAAGAGCAGAAGTAGGTGAGAGAGGCTGATACCTCAAGAGGAAGAATATGGTCAGCATCCTGGTGGTTTTCCTTCTTAGTGGCACCTCAGGTAGCATTATTTAATGCCCACTTAGTAGGAACATTTTCTTTTCTTTACTTTCTTTACTTCCCTTTTTCCACCAACTTCTCCTAGGTACCCACTTTTCATAAGTTAGTTGTCCAACTTCCTTCCCCATTACTAGCATTTGTGTCAACTGTTGGCTTTTGTGTCACTTAGTTGCAATGCCACTGTTGTGGTTAGCACGTGTTGTCAGTTACCTGTGCTTCTTAAAATATACCAGAATATTTCTCACTTAGTAGCAGTTATACCAGGCATATGGCTGACTTGGCCTGTTTATCACTCATAACTTCCCCTTGTGCTCTTGTGACTTACTGCTACTCGTCTATCACTTACTTATGTCAAGCTGCTCTTAGCCCTTTGGCTTTTTCACTCTGGCTGAGCTTACTTTCCGTGTGGGTTGGTAGGTCGGCTGGTTCACAACTTGTGTTTCAACAGAAACTATGCCCTCAAGCATTCATTCCTACACACATGCTACCCAGCCAGTGCTGAGCATTAGGCATTGGCAGGGTCATGAGCCTTTCTTGAATGAGAATAAAAAAACAGCCTTCACTGAATTTGAGTCCAGTCACCCTTCAGCCAGGCAGTCTCACTGTTACTTATGGAGATTCACTGCAAGGCCTGCCTTGAAAGTGCATGACACAGTCTTAATTAGACTGTGATGGGCTTATGCTATAGGGTAGGGCCGAGCAATTATTTTGGGCAGAGGGCCGCTTACTGAGTTTTGGCAAGCCACTGAGGTCTGCATAAAAGGCAGCCGGGGCAGCTAAATATTAATTTTATAAATTTTTTAGGGGCTCCACAGACCAGACAGAATGGCCTGGTGGGCTGCATGCAGCCCGCGGGCCACATTTTGCCCACCCCTGCTGTAGGGCCACAGCATGGCACTATAACTTGGGAGACATCTATGGCTTGGCACTGACATGCTGTGTGACCTGTGCCAAGTCACTTCACCTCCCTCTGCTTCCATTTCACCCGCAATTCTTTGTCCTTATCTATTTGGATTGAGACTGTATCTCAGTGTATACCATGGCTAGCATGGCAGGGATCTGATGTAGGCTGAGGTATGTAGGTCCTGCTGTCATATAAGTATAATGGTGCTCAGGCACTAATATTGCAGAGTACTTCTGTTTGTGTGCTCAGGTTAATTACAATGATACAAAAGGGGGGATACAGAGGGGGGATAAAGGGGATCAAAGAAAGAAAGAAAGAAAAGCTTAATACTTCATAAATACACTTGAAAAGCAGTCACTTATGTCATAATTTCATGTCAATTCCATTATAATGCAATAGACCTGGCTAAAACTCAGGGTTTGGTTCACTGGATTTTTATGGTGGGGTTTTGGTATGGGTCTGACTCAGACTGATTTTTCTTCTAAATGGCTACACCAGGCTCGCTGGAGCTGGAAAGAGGCACTGGTATTTGTATTCAGTGATGCTACAAGATCTGTTATAATTTGCAAACTAATTAGGATAAGTTTTTGTAGTAAGTAGTTACTACACTCCCACAAGTGTTTTGCTGTTTAGCAAGCTAGTGGCCCAGCTTAACTTTGTATGTCACATTTGTTCAGAAATATCTGAGCAAGGGTTTTTCTCCCCTGCATTTAACCATGTGAGTTGTGTGCATTTAGCACTCTTACGTTTCCTCTTTTGAGTGCCTGTAAAAATTATTCGTTTGCTTAGCAATGTGGTATTTTTGGACACTTTTCTCTTTTTGGAGACGGCTCGTTCATGTGTGCTCAATTCCATGAGATTATTATATGTTGTAAACAAGTTAGCTTTAGAAGGGGTCACATGAATTTACTTGCTATATTTGATTGGTAAGAATATACTGCAGTGCTGCAACAGAAGCAGGCAGCAAGCTGTGGCAACATTTGCTTCCATTATCTGTTGATTATGTTTTCTTAAAGTCTTAATCAGAAAAGGAATTAAGCTGTTGGATTTGTTTTCTGAACTTTTAACTACTAGATCAGTGGTTTTCAACCTTTCTTCATTTGTGAACCACTAAAAAATTCTAAATGGAGGTGTGGTCTTTTATACACCGTGACAGTGGTCTGTCCTACCCAAGTATACCCTACCCAGCCCACCCGCACTCACAGGCGCACGCCACACCTGGAAGTACAATGGTGAATCTGCTCTGGAGTCATCACCAGCAGCCGCTTTCAAGCCATCTCAGCATTGCCATGGAGGGGTACACCAGAGCATTTTCACTGGTATGTGTCCAGGTTTGGGGTGTGCCTCTACTTCTGGTTGGGCAGGGTGTGGAAAGGGCATGATCAGCTACGGCCAAGGTGGGCCATGCCACCATTATGGTGTAGACAGGCCCTTAGTGTAGTCCAAACTATAATGGCAGTGTGTCCTAGTGGGGGCATTTCTGAATGAGCCCTGCCCACCTGTTCCTGTTGGTATGTACAGACCTGGGGATGTACCAGTGAAGTCACTTTGAGGTCACCCCAAGCGGCATAGCCCTATTTATTCCTTGTTTCCACCTCAGGCTCTGCTACTACTTTGCAGGGTAACGTTAAGCAAGGCGATTTATTTCTCTGCCTCACTTTGTCTTTCTACCCATCATGAGACTGCAGTTTGTAGAACAGACTGCCTCTTGCCTTGTGTTTGCACAATGGGCTCCCACTCCTCCTTTGGGTGTCTGGACATTATTGGTAGGCAAGTGAGGATGACATGGCCAGCCTTGTAAATGCAGCTTGGCACCTACATATTAAGTATTAATATTGTATTGAGCATCTCACAATCTTGATTGTATTCATCCTGTCAATGGACTTTAAGGAGACGGGTGTACATTTGACAGATGCTACTTCACCATGTGTGACTCTAATGGCTCCATAGGTGGCTTTGGGTTGTGGAGTTGGCCCAAGTTCCTCAAACATGGACAGGCAGGTAAATGCACCACCATTTTGTTTTGTTTTGAAACATGCAGCAAAACCTGACACTTCAGGACTGTAGTAGAGTTAAAAGTGTTGGTGTAGCCTTGATGGTCCAGGGAATATGTAAGAAGCAGGATCTATTTAGTGATATCACAGCTATATAATGGGGACAGATAGTAGGCAACCTTTCTGGAAGAGGGCTGTTATGAAGTGTGGAGCACAGGGAGATTAGTGGAGGGGGCAGGTAATTGTAATAAGCCATAAAATCACAATGTTGAGTCCATAGTTTTTAGTATCCAGTAGAGTTATGAATTTTTATCCCCAGCCCACTTTTCAAAAGTTATTGGGTAGGTTTCCCTTAACAACAAGGACTGTGAGAGCAAAGCTGGTGTGGCTGTTCTGTGAAAAGTTTTTTTGTGCACTTATGACTCAGTCCTCTAAAAGTCTGCTGCCTCTCCCAGGTAAGTGTCATTCATGAGATTAACTAACTGTGCACCTAATTCCATCCTCCAAATCATTAATGAAGATATTACCCACAGACCTGGACCAGCTAATGATCTGTTTTGACAATCTATGCAAAAATACTGACACGTAAAATGCTTTGTGCAGGATCACTCTCTACACAACTGCATGATGCATCATGCCACACAGATGCTTCCCTCTCTCCAGCTGCTCACTTAACTACACCTCCTTTGTTTCCAGCAAGCAGTCGGGTCCCAAAGCCCAGCTGTGTCTAGGTGCCCAGCCTGGCAATGCAGTACTATTAAGATGAGGTTTTTAAGATCGGAGGAAGATAAGGGTTAATGCATAGGCAATTTGGTAGTGTGACCATCAGTAGTCACATTTTCTATAACAGATGGTTTACATTACCCAAGTAACTACAGCTACGGTGCTTTAGGTTCGTCTGTAGGAACAAAGCAATATTTCCTCGCTCAATATAAAGCCTGTCAGATCTATAGCCCTGATAAAACCCTGCTGCATATACCTCTCTGGCTGTCCCTTGCTATGCTGCAGGAGGAACTGTATGGCTTTGTGTTGAATGAGATGCAGACTCCTGTCAGAAAGTGAAGGAGAGTTTCTTATAATAAAAAAACATAAAAATCTGCTATTGAAACGAAAACTAAATGTGCCAAGATCCGTGCTCAGTTTTCTCAGTGCATGGTAAACAGCATGGTATGAAGAAGTGTGGAAGGAAATAATTCAAGGCCTCTCTTTTTTTTCCCTCCTGGGAGCCAAATTCCTTGTGGTGTACCTTCTCATCTTAGACAGCCTTGTAACACCACCATACAGAAGTAAGTTTGATACAAAGGAGGAATGGCTATGATTGGGCTCTTCTTACCACCTACAAAGCATTATGCATAGCTGATCACAGAATCAATTTATTTTCATGAACAGATCAGTTTTTTTTTCGGTTTTGTCACAAAATTGTGTTTCCATTAAATGTCTCACAGCAAAAAAAAATCAAAATTGTTTCTATTTTTGATGTCTAAACACCCAAAGTGTTTCAGTTTTTGATGTTTATATTTTTTAACAAAAATCCAAAACATTTTGAGAAAAATGGATATTTCCCACAAAAAATGAAACCACTTTGAAGAGAAAGAACAAGTTAAAGATGATTTGGATAAGCTAAATGTTTTCAATCAGCAGGACTCCAGGGCGTTCATTCTAGAGTACTCAAGGATTTAACTGAAGTAAGTGCAGAATCATTAGCTACTATTTTTGAGAATTCATGGGGGGGCGGGGTCCCAAAAGAATGGAAAAGGACATATGTAGTGCCCAATTTTAATTCATTTGGTCCTACTTTTTCCCTTTTTTAAAAGGCTGGTCAGTCTAACTTTGATACCCAGAGAGATACTGGAGTATATTATCAGATAAGCAACTGGTAAATACCTAGAGGCTAGCAAGTGAAAAATGATTGCTATTGTAGATTTGTCAAGGGCAAGTCCTGCCTATCCAACTTAATTTCCTTCAGTAATAAAGTAACAGGTTTTGTGGACAAGAGAGGAGCAGTGAATATAATATATCTTGATTTAGTAAGGTTTTTGACACTCTTTCTTTTGATGTTCTCAATGAGTAAGCCAAGGAAATCCAGTCTAGACAAAACTATAAGAGAGTGTGCATAACTAGTTGGATAACTATGTTAAAAGAGTAGTCACCAATGGCTCAGTGTTAAGCTGGGACAAAGTATCAAGTAGGGTTTCTCAGAAAGTCAGTTCCGGATCTGGTGCCTTTCAGTACCTTCGCTAATGACTTGGAGGAGAGAATTGAATGTGTGCTTAGTAAATTTGCAGATGCCACCAAGATAGGAGGGACTGCAAGAACTTTAGAGGGCAGAATAAGGATGCAAAGTGACTTTGATAAATTGGAAAATGGTCTGAAATAGACAGGATAGGATTAAACAAGGAGAAATGGGAAGTAGTACACTTACAAAACAGCTATCAACTGCATAAATACAACTTGGGGTACGAGTGCCTAGACGGCAGTACAGTGAAAAAGGCTTATGATAGACCACAAACTGACTGTGAATCGCAGTGCAATATTCTTGCAAAAAACAAATAAAAGACTATTAGCATAGTGGCTAGGGACAGACATTACACACAAACTGGTTTAAGTGATCAGAAATTGGTTTAAAACTGTAACAGAACAGATGTTCACTGCACGTAAACCAGTTTGAAAATGATTAAAACTGGTTTAAGATAAACTTGGTTAAATGTAGTATCAGAGTTAACTGATTTGGCCCAAACTGGTTTATGCAACGTCTATCCCAGACCCCTTGCTGGTTTAAGATAAACCAGATATCCCCAGCATCCCAGCATGCTCTCTGGGCTGGGTGGGGCTCTCTGCTCCACAGCAAGGCTGGCCCCTCCCCTCTGTTCCCTGGCTTCAGCTCCAGTAGAGACTTGCAGGCACAGTAGAGTCTGCCTGGCTTCCCCCTGCCCTACCTCCACCCCCTCGCAGCTCAAGCAGGAAATCCCCCCTCCCTTCCATCTCCCACAGCAGGGACCCCAGCCCCATGGACCCTGGGCATGTGGTATGCTACGTAATGCAGACATGTGTCTCTGATTTCACTGGGACAGGCAGACAGAACAGTGACTACTTAGGGCTGTTTGGAGCTAATCAACAGGTCAGCTAGTAAGCTGTTAAAGAATTTGAAGTAATGGAGAGAGGCTATTGTTTTGCTGATCAGATGATAAACACTGTCATTATCAACCCCCTGGCTGGCTTGCTTGCCTGTCAGTTTGCTGCAGACAGTATACAGAAGCAGGAAGGGAGATTGAAAAGCTCTGTATCATCAGCAGATGCATGCACTGTACACTTGCCCTTGCCTCAGAGTGCTAGCAGGGGACTGGGGACTGGCAACACTCCTGTCCCTTAAGCAGTGAGTGGGGAAAAGCCTGGAATGGTGCAGGCAAACCTCCCTAAACAGAGGTCCTACTGGAGCCTGGCCACACCCCTCTCAGCTCAGGATTGTGCAAGGGAAGGGAAGGCTGCTCTAGTGCCCCTGGCTTCTAGCCTGAGCCAGTGTAGGCATGTGCTTGCATGTGTAGGATGTCTGTGCAGTTACAAAGTGATTTAGCATGGCCAGGTTAGACTAACCTGCAACAATTGACTCAGTTCAGGCTCAGGCTTTTTGAACGTCTGTCCCAAGCCCCTGTGATGCATTACAGGAATGTTACATACAAGTCAAGGGAAATGATTCTTCCACTCTATTTATCACTGCTGAGGTCTCACCTAGAATACTATATGCAGTTTTGGGCAGCACACTTTAAGAAAGGGCATGAGTAAATGGGAAAGAGTCCAGCAGGGAGTGAGAGAAATTACTGAAGGTTTACGAAAAATGAGATATAAGGAAGGGTTGGAAGAACTGGGAACATTTAGTCTATAAAAGAGAGAACTGAGGAGGGATTTTATAACAGTCTTCAAAAGCAGAAAGAGTTGTTATAAAGAGGGTGACAATCAGTTGTTGTCTGTGTCCACAGGAGACAGGACAAGAAATAATGGGCTTAAATTTCCACAAAAGATGTTCAGAACATTAGGAAGACTGTTTTAACTGGGGGGGGGGGGGACCAAGCACTGGAAAAGAGAGCACCTAGAGAGATTGCGGGTGTCACTGGGAGTGTCTAAATGCAGTTTAGACAAATAGTTGACCCTACCTCAAGGAGGGGGTTCCACTAACCCACCTGAGGTCTCTTTCAGTCCTATTTTTCTGTGAATCTATGAAAAAGCCATTTTTAATCCAAGACATTTCAAAATAAAATGTTATCCAGCTCTACTAGCAACTTTGTCTAGAATATGACCTTTACTTAGATGAAGGAGTCCTTGTTGAAAACTCATAAAAGACTGAGTAACCTGGATCTGCAGTATTCACTGCTAGGCAAGCATGAGGTGAAAGGGAATGTTTTGTCCCTGAAGATGAACTTCAAGTGAAGTTTCTGAGATGTCTTTTATTCCTGATCACCTTGTGAATGATAGGTGAATCACTCCTTTCCTGCTGCAGTATTATTGCCAAAAGATTTTGGATCAGGTCATAGGGACTTAGAAATACCCCAGTATGATGTGGTTTGCTACTCTGTAAGTTCTGACAAGGAGATTAAGCTCCTTGTCGATAAATAAAGACTCTTCATCTCAGTTTCAACCTGTCAAATGGGGATAATATGGCAGTAACTCCTATTGTGTTGTGGGGTTGGATTCATGAAAGCTAGCAAAGCTTCTTCACGTGGAAGGAGTGATAAAATGCAAAATATGTCATCAGCTGTACTATTTCACATTTCTTGCCAACAGAGACTTCAGGTGCTGAATATGCCCAGACTTTACAGTCCTGACAGGTTACTGCCCTTGAGTTTTCTAGCTGCTCTGTAATAGTTCTAAGGGGGCTGATGCCTAGGGGTGAGCAACCCAGGAATACTACATCCTGTATCTTGCAATGTCCTGGATACGCAAAATAGTGTTGCCAATTTTGAGTTCCTGCATTTCCCTTTTTTTTTAAATGCTGAACCAGCAGTGTAAGTAGGATGGGGCAACCAGGGCAACAGCCCTGGACACCTACTTGAGCAGGGAGGAGAAATAACAGCTATTGCTGAAACCACGATCATGTTGGTGACATGGCAGAAGCTGAAAGTTGCTGCTGTTGCCATGTATTCTGCTGCCTCATGGAACCCAGCTGCCTTTTACAGCTCTGTGCTGAACTACATGTTGGGAATATGTTTAAAGTGGGAATCCACGATGGTGGCTACAGTCCTTGCAAATGCACTATAGCAGATATGTAGGTAACACTGAACTGCAGTGAAGGGTAGATATCTATAATAAGGGTTCTGCTGCTGTAAGACTATTTACTATAACCAGGCAGACGACATTCATGCTTTAATTATCTGTGCCCCATGCTTTTCTTCTTCCTTTCCATCTGCCAAAGGGAATTCTTTGTAACCCTTGGCTTTACTATTTGCACAGACCTTCCCATGGGACTCTGCACTAGCAATTTTGCTAAGGGTGTATCTGTATTTTTACAGTTCTTACCTACAACTGTCTAGGGGCATTTCTACAGTGATAGATGTGAACTCAAGCCAGAGCCTCTCAAGGCTAAACCCACTGACCATCCATGGCAGGGCTGGGAGAGCAAATGGGGGTTGGGAGGGGAGCTGGTTGTGGGGGGAGAGCTGGGTTGGGGGAGGGGGTTGCTGGGAGAGCAAGTGGAGATTGGGGGACTCTTGGCAGAGCCCTCCCACACAGCATGGGGCCGTGGGGGGCAGTGGGGACCACCTCTCTGCCTGGCAGCAACTAGTGAGTGCGGGCTTTTTTTGCCTTTTTTTTTTTTTTAAAGAGCTGGGAGCATGCACAGGGCAGCCATTGAGAGTAGTGGGGGATGGAGCTGATTCAGCAGTGGCCAAATCTCTGAATCAATTTGGGACAGTGAGTCAGATCAACAAATTGGCTGAATCCGAAGTGAATATTAGCTGCTTCGCACAGGCCTATGAATCGTGTCTTAAGTGTAATGTGTGGCAGGAGCCTTATAGTCATTAACGGATTTTACCTTTGTGAGTGGCCAAAGAATTGTCTGTGTTTCTTGACAGATATCAGTGGATTACTGCCCAGTTACCCAACTGACATTCACCAAAATCACTCCTTTATTAAATGGTTTATTTAATGATTAAGAGACCATTTGTAGATAACCGAAATGGATGCTATTAGCATGGCAGCAATAATTCAGCACCTTAGCAAAGAGAAAGGAGTGCAAGGAGAAAGTTTCTTACCAAACTTTATTCCCATCTTTCTCTTGGGTTTACAAAGCACGGTAGCGTGATGCATTAAAAGTCTGTTTTCCCTCCTCCGCAAATCTGTCTAAGCCTTTAACTTTTAAAGAGGAGTTATTGCCTGGCAAAAGGATAGACATTTGGGGAAACTTCCTTATTCCCCAGACCTCTGAAAACCATTTTTCACTCTGTTCAACCTCCTGTCTGGAAGTTCAAAGTAGAAGTCATGAGTCTGCTACTGGAGTAGCCTATATTGATTGTCATACAGCTGGCCAGACTGCTGGCAGTGGGAAATAACACAGAGTACATTAATGTTAAAAGTTTTAAAGCTCTCTTTTTTATTTTATAACATGAGTAAAACCACACAGGTGCAACTGAATTTTGATTCCACATGTGCCTGATTTACATAAGCACATTTGAGTATGATTTTGTTTCGAACAGAAGGCGTACAGCATAAAATAAGAACATTTCAACACTATTTTGTTTTGTACCAAATCCTGTTTTGTACTAAGCACAACGTCTTTGCTTTGCTTATTCAGTTCCACTGGGTAATTGGGAAATATTTGATCCTTTCAGGTCTTTTGAGTTTATGGGGAGTTTCAGCAGTTAACCCTGCCATGTCATTTTAATGAGCCTTGAGCTCAGTCTGTATCAGCACTATCAGACATTTCTTCTGAAGGTATCAGTTGGACAAGAAAAAACACTCTGAAAAGATTTGTGCCTTAAAGAGCAATTCTTTCTTTTTTCTATGACCCCTTTCTCACTATTAGTTGGGGCTCTCTGATTTGGATGGCACCCACTGGCTCATCACTTTACCTTTTCCCTTGGCCAAAGTACTGAATATATTTTGCATTAACAAAGTCTGAGAGTTCATTAGCACTCTGGTTCTGGGTGCCTGCTTTATGAACAGCAATAGCAACTTCTGGGAAGATCTGGTCAAAGAGCCTTAGCCTAATTGTTCAGTTACAGTGTAATAATTTATATATGACACATTATACAATTCATTGATCTTTATAGCTATGCTTAAAATTAATGGTACTGTGCATTTAATACAGAAGTGTTGTCTATAATGTCAGCCATCCTTACCTCAGTACACTTATTATATTACAGAATGCATTACTTTGCCATTTGTAGGTATGAGGTGATAGTCCAATTTGATGTGCAGTCCTCATAATATTTTATCAGTATGCATATTTTACAGTACAAAATTAATAAAATCATAAATTAAAATCCATTGAAACACTTGGAGATCCTTACAGTAATTTCCATCAATGTAATAGGGACAAGTAATGTGCAATCAGTGGCCATGAAAAGGCATTAACTGGAAATTTCTGATTTTTTGTTTTAAAATTTAGATTCAGTGGATTAATGTGTGTGTG
>NW_017728931.1:50074182-50085870 GCF_001723895.1 Crocodylus porosus | reverse complement strand
GTACACGCAAAAAGACATACATGTATATGTATAAAAGTTTTCTTTGTATATATATAAAGGTACAAAGAAACCTCCTACACTTAGACGTTTCCAACTCTAACATATATACACACACACATATATTCAAAGAAAATCAGGGTTGGAAGGGACCTCAGGAAGCCCAACCTCCTGCTCAAGCAGGATCATCCCCAGCTGGATCATCCCAACCAGGGCTCTGTCTACCCAGGTCTTAAAAACCTCCAAGGAACAAGATTCCACGAGTTCTCTGGGTAACCTGTTCCAGTGCTTCACCACCCTCTTAGTGAGAGAGTTTTTCCTAATGTCTAACCTAACTCCCCTTGCTGCACCTTGAGTCCATTGCTCCTTGTTCTGTCATCTGTCACCACTGAGAACAGTCGAGCTCCATCCTCTTTGGATCCCTACTTCAGGTAGTGGAAGGTTGCTATTGAATCCCCTCTCAGTCTTGTCTTTTGCAGACTAAATAAACTGAGTTCCTTCAGCCTTTCCTCATAAGTCATGTACACCAGTCCCCGAACCATTTTCATTGCCCTCTGCTGGACTTTCAACGATGATGGCCAGCAGCTCTGCAATGACATCAGCCAACTCCCTCAGCACCCTTAGATGCATTGCATCTGGCCCCATAGACTTGTACATGTCCAGTCTTTCTAAATAGTCCTTAACTTGTTCTTTTGCTACTGAGAGATGCTCACCTTCTCCCCAAAAGGAGACATGCATGCACACGCCATGAACAAGCTGATTAAAACAGAATCTGGAACCTGCCACGCGACATGTGGGAACCTTCAGGTGAAAAAGTTCATCCAACATACAGGTTAATCTTGCTGTCAGCAGTCATGCCTTGGTGAATTGTACTGGACATGAACTGGCTTCTGAGATATCATGGGCTTCACTGGCAGTGCCAATACCTGGCCTGCATGTTGCTGTGTGAGCCATCATCATGCCAACAAATATACCCAGGCCCTTTTGGCAGGGCACAGGTCACACGAATAGTATCCTCCACTTTTGCTGGGCTGCATGGAATATCAGTAGCTGAGGCAAGTCCAGGCACCCTTTGTAGATATCTTTTTTTCCAGATGACCCACAGAACAGAGTTGCTAATTTATCCAAATTATGGCTTGTCTATAACTTGTCTATGCATATTCTGCTCATGGTCTGCCTACCTGCATCTACCAGCATGCTCCAAGCACAGACGCATGGCAGTGAGGCCACTTGGTCTTTATCATGCTTGAAAATGAGCCTGCCATGGCTTTGCTGGCAAAATTTGTGGTTTGTAGAGCATCAGTGGGTGCAGGTGGGTGAGGCATGGTCTGTCCCCTCAGTGTCAGTTACCCTGCCAGCACAGCGTAGCCAAGCCCGTGGAGTCAAGCTCCCATTACTAGTACTGAAACGGTAAAAGGAAGGCACTGAATGTATGACACTGGCCAGGATCTTTTCAAATAATGTAAGTATAAGTAACTATAAAGTCTTCTGTTATGCATTGTGAGCAATACCATTTAGCTAGCAGCTCAACTATAATGAGGTCTGGGGTCCTTCCAGATTACACATCCTTTGACATATTAGCTATTGTCATTGAAGTATAGTTCCCTGGGGCAGCACACACAATCTCTTTTCCAACTCTTTTTCTTTCCCTTCCTTTCCAGTTATGTCCATTAACTCTTTAATCCTTGCTTATATTTCCTTAAACGACTTAACAAGATTGTGCAAATTATACTTGGTGTATTTTTCTTAGCCACACCATCACTTTCTTGCAACAAAAGTTTTAAAACTCTGTCTACATCTTGATACTCAAAATATCTTCTATTTAGTATCTTGTATGTGAATGCTCACCCAAACTGACATCTGAGACCCAGACAGAGCGGGAACAGTATGAAGAAAACTTCTAGGCTTTGAAGTTTCCTATTTCTAAAAATGACAGATTGTTTTACTTTCTCTTGACCTGCTTTTGGATCCTGCATTCTTGATAAAAGGCTACTTTATAGAATGAAGCATATAAAGTAAACAGTTGTATGCAAACACTAAATTCAAACACCTAGCAGTGTGAAAAATTCAAACCAGCAGGTATATGAGTATGTGTACAATGCAAAGTAAGAGCTATATGCACAATGCAATTCCAAATCAGGACACTGGGCAAGAGTCCATGTAGGATTAGCTATGGCTGGATACTTTTTTACAACTGGCGTAATGTTTTCTGATGTTGAGTACACAAAATCCACAGATCTGGTTCTGTTATAGAATTCCCTTTTTTCTTACTGATTAATAGAGATTTGTTGTAGCTGTCTGCATCTTCTTCTCTCTGGTCTCTTATAAGGACTGATGCATTGCTTTTAAATTCACTATGCCCATTTTAGTACTGTTCATTAATCAGTGAGATGATTGTTTCTCTACCCTTGTAATCAACATGGCAAAGCACGATGTTTCTTCTTCCTGTCCTTTGGTGAACCTAAAGCTGTGAGTTTCCATTAGATGTTGGTTTCAGGGTCGCTAACCCAAGATGTCAGAATTCTTTTCAATGTTTGAAATGTCATCCACTGTTCACTAGAATGATAAAAAGATGGGCTTCAGACATCTGCATCTCATTTCAGTCCTGTTATCCCTTTCAGAAGCACAGATGGTAGTTCCTGCATTTATTCTCTGCAAATTGTGAGGAGAAAGTCCTTTAAATATCTTCAATTTGGTGGTTTGACACAATTTATCTAAATACTTCTTTTCACCTATCATGGAAATCAGAGAAGAATGGCTGTAAGGGAACTCCAGAGGTCATCTAGCTTGAGGCAGGGTCATCTGTATCTAAAACATCCTATACAATCCATAATCTAAACTCTTCATAAGACTACCATAAACTCTGAGACAATGCAAAACATAACACGCTAACCTGCAGTGGGTAAAGCAGAGGGACCACAGCAGCCAATGTCTTGCTTCTATAAAAGGTTATTATTATATGCTTGAGTGGTCCCAGGTAGAGGGCCATGCCCCCAACTACAGAGGAAGGCAAAAAACCACACAGTTCATTCCAGTGTGAACATGGGGTAAAATTCCTTCCTGAGCCCAAATCAGTCTGACCGTAAGCAGAGGCAACACCCTCTAGTCCTCTCTCTAGTCCTTTGAAGAACAATTCTTTTACTCTTGCAGGAACCTCTGGCTTTGATTCCAGCAGGAGCATTGGCACAGCCCAGGCAAAGTCCCCAACCTCATCTTTAGCCAACACCCAGTGCCTGTGAGGGAAGCTTATAAACACCCTGGGTGCATTTACACGAGACACTACCAGTGCCCATGTAAATGCATCTCTTGATGCAGGAGGGGGAGGGGGCAACCAGCAAAGCCCAGAAGCATGGCAAATATATCTATATGACTTTTATTTGGCAAGAATGATACAGAGATACAGTCATCTGTGGCTAACGCTATGGCCTGGGGAGCCATCAGACAAAAACCTTATGGATTTCCTACTTTTTATCTATTTTCTTTGAGACCTTTGATTTTTTCCCCATATTTTCAGCTACCTATAAGTGTATACTTAAGCAAATCTTTCAATTTTTGTATGGTAAACATACATTTTATTCCTTTCCACGTTGGTGTCACTGTTTTCCCACAATAAATGTCTGGCAAACTCATTTCCTTGCTGGTTATGTTTTAAAAGAGAATGCATTCTGTTTCACAGGAAGGAGTTGTTCAGATAGCCACAAAGCTTAGGGCTAGGGACAGATATTCAAAAAGCCAGTGCCTGAATTGATTCAATCTTTGCAGGTTAGTCTAACCTGGCCAGGCTAAATCAGTTTTGTAACCGGACAGACCAGAAATGCAGTCACATGCCTGCAGTGGTTCAGACTAGAAGCTGGGGGGTGCTAGAGCAGCCCTCCCTTCCTTCCACAGCACTGAGCTGGATGCTGTGATTAGCCCAGCTGGGAATTGGTAGCAGTATTTATCACCCCATTAAGAAAACAACAGAGGGACATTACCAGATACCTGTTGATTCTGCTTGTTGATTCAGCATGGACCGTAGCCAGCATGTGGTCTGCTAGCTAATACACAGACACCTCTCCACAAGGCAGAGGGGAGGGGGAAATTCATGCTTGGTAGGGAGTGGTGATGGGGAGTGGGGTGAGCAGCCTGCGGTCTCTGCAGGAGCTGCAGCCAGGGAGCAGAGGGGAGGGGCTGCGCTGCTATGGAGCACAGAGTCCCACCCAGCCCAGAGAGCATACCAGGATGCTGGGGGAGTCTGATTCATCTTAAACCAGCAAGGGGTCTGGGACAGACATTGCATAAACCAGTTTGAGCCAATTCAGTTACATGTGATACTACATTCAACTTGGTTTATCTCAAACCAGTTTCAGCCATTTTCAGACTAGTTTATGTGCACTGAACATCTGTTCTGTTACAGGTTTAAACCAATTTCTGATCACTTAAATTGGTTTATGTGTCATGTCTGTCCCTAGCTGCCCTGAAGTTATTGCTTTATATCTCTTATCCTTAGGCTATTTTGCACAACTTCCTTTAAGCTGGTTTCCCTGATCAGATTCCAGGCTTGCTGGTAAACCCCAGCAGGAGAGCACCTGGTCACCAGGACCTAAGAGTTAGCAGCAGCTATGTTAGCTTTTATTAGAAAGCCTCTAGTTCTTTGAAGAATAATACTTCTAGTATTGCAGGCATTTGGGTAGTTATAGGTCAGAGATCCATAAAGTCAATTTGTGAAGTAGACCATGGTTTAGGATGACATTGTTATCTAAGTGAAGCATTATACGTTGGGACTGTTCTGTTTACAGAACAGGTGATATTTATAATGGTTTTGTACCTCCTCTTCCATTTGAGGCCACCATCTTATTCTGTCTCGTCTCTGTATTGTTTTTATTTGCCCACCCTCCCTCGGTCTACTGGTAAGTACATCATGTACTGAATTTGTTCTGTGACTTCTCAAACAGGGAGTAACTTCATCTTTTTTTCATACATGAGTAAAGCTCTTCTTTGTGGCCACACATCATTTGGATTTATGAGGTTTCAGAGATGAGGGTTGCAACAGTTGTTTTCCTGCTTGTGTTTACTTTATTCCTTCAGTCAGCCTTGCTTTCATCATCCTTGGTGTCCCCCGGTCAAGAGAATAGCTTCAGTGCTGCTTGAGGGAGCAGACATACGCATGGTTTGTTGCAAAAATGTCAATTTCTTCTGCTTTTTAACTTTTGTCTTGCAAAAATGTCAACAGCTACATTTTCCCAATGAAGAAAGAGCAGTAGTAGGGTATGAACAATTTACCACAGAATAAAAGGGGGTAAGGCTTTACCAAGCATCAGCTGCTGTAGTAACTGTCCACATGCATGTTCTTATTCCATGGTGAGTGGAAACTAACTTGTGGTGGTTTATTTCTCAGTGAAAAACAGGTAAGCAACTACAGTTTAGTTTTAATCTATGCTTGGTCTGAGTATGCACATGGGCACTTACCACAGAACAAATGAAGTGGGGTCAACTCCTGCCTGTTATTTTACCCCACAGTGGGCATGTCTACACGTACATTAAAGTGCTTTTCCTAACATACATTAAATTTAGTGAGGTACTAAACAAATGCACATTAGACTGCCTTAATGCACAGGATGAATGTGCATGGTTTTTAAGTGGCACAATATGCAGTAGCTTATTTTACTGCGCATTAGTGTAATAGCATGATTTATAACATGACGCTTTAATGTGCAGTAAAATAGGCTACTGCATATTAAAGCATGCATGTAGATGTGCCCAGTAGGTCTTTGTATACCTAACTTCCTAGAGTGAGTCTTGAGTTTCAGAACAATGTGTGATGGGCTAGCTGGCAGTGACTTGGCCCAGGGGTTTTGAAAGGGCAAAAGATGATTGGAGGACTTGGGATTCCCTTTCCTCACCAATCAGGCCCCAGAGACTCACCCTCCATGTCCCCTGATTGGCCACTTGGGTCGCCTGGAGGGGGATAAAAGGGGCAGTGTGGCTGACTCAGGAGAGACCAGCGAGGGACAACGAGGAAGGAGGGTCAGAGCTGGCAAGAGCTGGGCCAGCGGGGCGGGAGCAGTGCCCTGGAAGAGCAGGACCTGCAGGCAGCAGTGGGACCCTCAGCAGTGCGGCCTGCAGGAGAGGCTCCCCACCGGGCTCCAGGATCCCCTATGAGAGGCTGCAGCCAGCAGGAGAGGCTCCCCTGCTCCAGGAAGGATCTGAGCAGCAACCTGAGAGGTTCCCAGCTCTGCTTCCAGCTCCTCCAGTCAGAGGCCGGGCAGCTCGATGTGAGGCCGGGCTCTGGGAAGGTCAAGATCCCTAGCAGGCTGGGGCAGTGCCAGCAGTGGTGGCTGTGTGGCAGCATTTCTGCCTACCACATGGGAGATCTGAGTTTAAGTCCCAGCTTTGGTGAGTTGGGGTGAGTGAGCTAACAGGGAGAAATTCCTCTTGCAGTGGAAAGGGGCCATTGTGTTTTCCCCCTTTCTCCCCCTCCAGGTACCTAGGCCCTATATTCCTTGTCATTTGACATTCTGTATTTTGTTCCTTTTATATTTCCAGTAATACCAACCAGTATTGTTTGTTCTGCTGTTTGTGTTTTACATTTTGGTTAACCTTGTCAACTGGATGAATATGTCTATGATTGTAAGTGTCTGACCTTTGTTGAATCCTGCCCCTTCAGGGCATTGTAATGTCCCCTAATACCCCTGGTTTATACTGGTTAAGTTCCCTGTATTGTTCTCTCATTAAAAGGTACATGGTTAAGTCCCCATTGGTGGTCTGGCTTTGCTCTATAGGGGGAGGAGAGTCCCTGCACCTCCCACAGTGCTTGTGCACCTGCTTTGATCCCTTCAGTTGGAGAGAGGGTACCTCTTGGAGTACCGCCTGGGTTACAAATGGAAAGAGGAGAGAAGAGGCTAAAGAAGCAATGTAACAGAGAATGTGGTCTGCAAGAAGGGTGATATAGCTGAAGAAGTAAAACAATGAGAATTTCAATGAGGAAGGAATTCTGCAAGGGAAATGACAAAACCCAGCAGAATTAGAAATGAGAAGGAAAGATTTTGGACATGCAGCAAAGTACTCCAAGGCACCAGCGCTAGTGGCTCTGTAAATTGGACTGAATGCAGAGTACAGGAAAAAGATAAAGAAATGGGATATGTGCGGAAAGGATATAATGTCCAAATGCAGTGTGTGGCTTAGCAGCTTAGCCCCTTCACAAAAACAACCAAGAAAGAGAAAGTATTGGTTGGCTTAGAAGACTTGGGAAAAGTCTGAAAATGCTTATACAAGTCATGGGAGATGCCAGCAAGGGATGTCCTACACAAGTGAAGTAGGAGAGTTGAAAGTGAAGAAAAACTGACTGTGAGGTCTGTGTCCTGCAGTAATGGAGACCAGGGTGTAAGTTTATTATTGAAACCTTGCCTAACATTAATGTGACTGGAGAGAAGAAAATCCGTAGGTG
This sequence comes from Crocodylus porosus, assembly GCF_001723895.1. Lineage (NCBI taxonomy): Eukaryota > Metazoa > Chordata > Crocodylia > Crocodylidae > Crocodylus > Crocodylus porosus. The sequence continues at coordinate 50,078,447 of NW_017728931.1, read as the reverse complement.
GAAGAGAAGTGTGCAAAAAAATTGGAGAAAATCCAATTAAAAACTTAGTGACTGATAGTCCTATAGATAGCTAGCACATGGCTTTTCTTTCATAGCAGCTCTTTTAGCTTACTCAGAGGAAGCATTGTAAAGGCATACAGAGATATCCGTACTTGAAAGCTTGCAAAGAAGAATTTTTCCAACTATTTGAGTTGGTCTAATAAAAGATATCAGATTTACGCAATGAACCTTGTCTGCCTAAGCAGTAGCTTTATATTTTCCATGTACTTCCTGAGCAAACACAGCAGAGGGAGGTGTTTTGTTTGTAGCAACCTCCAAATGCAAAGGCAAAGTGGGGTCAGGCGTAGCTAAAATGCGAGCTGATGCTGAAGACTGCTTCAGCCTGAATGTGTTTCTCTGTCTATTGCCAATGGACGTCTTTTTAAAAAAAGTCACGTAAAGGAGATCCACTAGCAGCACAATCCCGTGTAATACCTCTGTGATACCTTGCACATTAGACCAGCTTTTGAAGCGAACGCAGTAGCTTATTTAGCAGTTATAGATGTTTCTCTAAATCAGGGACAGGCAATTATTTTGGGCAGAGGGCACTTACTGAGTTTTGGCAAGCCATTGAGGGCTGCGTGACAGGCAGCCGAGGGCAGATAAATATTAATTTTCTAAATTTTTCAGGGGCCCCACGGGCTGGATGGAATAGCCTGGCGAGCTGCGGGCTGCATTTTGCCCACCCCTGCTCCAAATGGACCCATTGTAAAGCTAGTGCTATTTACATACTGGAAAACAGCAGAAGGTTTAGAGCAGGGTTGTGCAGCTGCCTCTCCTGATGCCTTGTGATGGAGAAAGTGACAGTGGTCTGTGCACAGCCCAGCAGTGGGGGTGGGGGAACTATGTGCCACTGGCACAACCCATGCTAGCCAGGGAGGGACCCAAGAGTGGGCTGCCCATACTGCATGCGTTTCCCAGCCATGCTGAAGTTGGACAGTCCTGGTTTAGAGAATACTGGTGACACTTGCTTTACTAAGCTCTGAAAGACAGGAGAGTCATGACATGCCCAAGGCAAACAGGTTCCTGTCTGCTGTCCTTTAACCTGTCTGCTGTCCTTTAAGTGTGAAGGAAAGGTTATACTGACATTCAGAGGAGTAGCTAGCTATTTTGGCACCCTGGGTGGAGCAGGGGGAATGTATTGTGCCAGGTGCTGAGTAGGGAACGCAGGGAGGGCCAATCTTACCTGCCACAATGGGAGCTTGCTGTTGCTTTCTGTTGAGTTGGGTATCCTACGCACTGGCAGCAGGAGTGCCAACTCTGCAGGGGCTGGCATGCTGGCACTCCCTCTGAAATGGCAGCTGGGGCTGGTGCCCTGCTTATCCAACCCTAGCTATGCTGCTGCTGGAATTCTAAATTTAAAGGAATGGACCAGAAATCATTAGAAATCTCTAGAGAAGAAAACCATGTCAACTCAAGAGAATGAGATTTTAACAGATCCAGGATAGTTGCTACCGTGTTGGTGCTCACTTTAACTGATAGTAGTTAATCCTTTGTCACCAGAAGCCAACAAGCTTTAGTACTGGCCATACAGAAGAGTCTTCTGTGGACTCTGTGCTCTTTTGAGCTAGGAACAGAAATTACACATAAACCGGTATAAGTGACTGATAACCAGTTCAGATCTGTAACACAACAGAAATTCAGTGCACGTAAACCACTTTCCAAGTGGCCAGAACTGGTTTAAGATAAAGCTGGACGGACATAGTATCAGACTTAACTGATTTAGATTAAATTGGTTTATTGAACTTCTGTCCTACATCCCCTCCAGATTCAACTTAGCTCACAGTCCCCCAGCATCCCAGGATGCTTCGCACCTCCCCTGCAACCTCTCCCTTTGCAGGGTGGGTGGGCTAGCCTTGGCCCAATCTGTCTGCTCCAGCCAAGCAGGGAGGCATGCTCTAGCACCCCCAGCTTCTAGCCTGAGCCACTGCAGGCATGTGGCTGGATTTCCAGAATCAAAAGTAAATGTCTGTTCACTTGCTTATATGTTCAGTCTGCTCAGCTTAGGCTAACCTGTGAAGATTGAATTGATTCAGCCTCCAGCTTTTTGACTGTCTGTATTAAGCCTTAACGATTCAGTTGTCAGCCATGTATGATTTGGCTTCATTGGGACTGAGGGCCTTGTTCTGGGGGTTTGGGATCAGAACTGGAAGTAGTTAACAAGTGCATCCATCCTCATCATTGTTTGTGTTTCACAGAGGCCTCAGCATTTGCTTCCACCAAAGACTCCATGGCTTCCTTCAAATGGTGCCTTCTGTAATTGTTTCTTGCATCCTACTATGCTGTTTTTAAATTACAGCAACTGCATGAGAATCAGGTACGACAACTAGGCTGGACTCTAGGATGAGCACTGTTAATGCCCATGGCAAACAGTCGGATCAATTACACAGCCTTTTTTTTTTCATTTGGAAATTAGAGCCAAGAATATGTTGAGTATCTGGTAAACAAGTTAAAGCAAACACGTGTTCTATTTTAATCATACAATCTTCAGAACCCATTTTTCAGAACCCATTTTCACTGGTAAAGGCTTAAAGAAAACAGAAGAAACAGGTTTACTAGCTAGAGTTTCTGAAGCTGCAGGTCTTCCTAATGAAAATGTCTCTGTCTCATGCAAGATAAATACGGCAACACCCATATTAATCAATATGTTAACTTGGCATCTCCCTTCTGAGAGATTTATGCATGTGACCCTATTGATCTAGTCACAAGAGGCAAAGAACTATGCATGGGCCTGATGCCATTATTGAGAATGCACAGTAGCTATTGAGAACACTGTTGCTGACAGCAGTTTGTGCTGCTCCAGGGTTGGAAGTGTCTGAGGGTAAGTATTTGCAACTGAATCAAGGCAGTCAGGCAGCTCAGTTAGCTGCTCTCAGAGCTGATTGTATGGATCAGTTGAAAACTTGTGTTGCATTTGCAGTAAGAAAAGCAATCCATAAATATCTTGACTGCTGTAGGTTTCTTCTTTTCTGAGTGTGCCTCTTTGTGTGATGAGGATTATCCCTGAAGGTTTTTAAGACCTGGGTAGACAGATCCTTGGCTAGGATGATATAGTTTGGGCTGGTCCTGCTTTGAGCAAGGGGTTGGACTACCTGACCCCCTGAGGCCCCTTCCAACCCTCATTTTCTATTCTATTCTAATTTATTAAATACTTCTCCTGCCCTGGCCACTCTGACTATGGCTGAGGTGGGCTCTTTATTTTTTTTTAGGTGGAGATTACTGTGGTGTTTCAATTTCAACAGCTACAGCAGCAATTTTTCATTTTTGGGTTCTGAAATTGCAATTCCCTGGTATGTTTTTATAGCAAAGGCAAGTACTTAATTGCAGGGGTGTGTTTTCATCGACTCACATCTTTATTTTACTTTTAATTGCTGGGAAAGAGCTATTGTGAAACAAAGTCCTATATTCTTTAGCAGTATCATAGTTTGGTGCCTTATGCATGCTCCCAACTTCAGGCAGCTTGTCATGATAATTGGCAGGATGTTCCCTGGATAACCGTTTGGTGTCCATTACTGCATTACCTTGACCACAGCTTAAAATTTCACAGAGTTTTTTTGCTTCCTCAGGGTATTCTTTCCTACCGTTTGTGAGGTAGTTTCCAAAATATTTCCAAAGCATTGTCCAAAACCCTGTACCCATTCTTGAGGTATTGTTTACTCATTTTTATTAACTCAGTGGTGTTCCACGTTTTGGCCCCATGGGCTGGATGTATGGCATGGGGCCAGTCTATGGGCTGGATTGGGGCCCAGGTGCCAGGATCAGAGCTCCACCTGGCTCTGTGAGCTAGATCTGGCCCACAGACTTGGGGCTGGACACCTTGATTGAACTCATTTACTTACCCTGTGTGTTGTTAGCATTTCACTGGAGTTTCTGCATTCTTCTCACATATTGTATAACAAGCGATAAAGATTTAACAGTTAGATTTTGCTGCATGTTTTCCTGGAAGATATTCCTAGGAATCAGGGTCAGGAAGATCCTCAGCTGCATTATCCTCATATTCTGCAAAATTTCCTTGCCAGTTCCTATTTAAAAACTGAGCCTGCATTGTTATCAGAATTGGAATTGCATATACTAATAAGGGTTGGTTAGAAGAAAGGGAATTCATCACACTCATTAGAGATCCCTGCAAACCAGGAAAAGCCAAGGCTGCAACTGAACTCCAACTAGCTTCAAGCATCAAGGACAACAAAAAGTCCTTTTTCAGATATGTGGGGAGCCGGAGGAAA
>NW_017728931.1:50069159-50073945 GCF_001723895.1 Crocodylus porosus | reverse complement strand
GGCAATCCTTGCTGCCCCACACTGGAGGGGGGGCACTGCATGAGCCCCCTGAACTCCCCTCCCCCAACCCCTCCATAGGAGCCCTGCCTGACCAAGTTCCAGCCCTTTAAGAAAAAAAAAAAACCCAAGAAAACCCCTGGACTCACCGCTCCTGCAGCAGCCTTGGGGCTTCAGGGAGCTCGTGCAGAGCCCCCTATGTGGTGTGGGGCAGTGGGGATTGCCCCTGCTGGCAGGAACTGGTAAGGGTGGGGGGTTTTCTCATTTTTTTTCCTTAAAGGGCTGGAGTTGTGGTGGGTGGGGCACCTGTGGGGGTGCTGGGGGAGAAAGGGGAGAGGTCTGGGGGCTCATGCAGAGCCCACTATGCAGGATGGTGCAGTAGGGCAGCGGGGATCGCCTTCTGCCCAGCAGCACCTGCTGAGTCGGGGCTTTTTTCCCCTAGTGCCGGGAGGTGGGGCAGGCAATGCTGGGTCAGGAGAGTGGGCAGGGGATGGGCCTGGGTGTTTTGGAGATTTGGCAGCAGCCAAATCTCTGAACCAGATTTGGCCGAATTGATTTGGGACAGTGATTCGAATCACCGAATTGAATCACTGACCCTCAAATTGGCCGAATCTGAACCTGAAGCAAATACTAGCCACTTCACACAGGCCCACGTATCACCACCATCCAAAAAAATGACTCTGCTCCAGTAGTATTTCCATTATATGTTTTAGTTGACTTTATTGGTTTTGTTTTTAGTCACCATGACTACTGAAAGACTCTCACTGAGTCCCATTATCTGAGGCTTGCCTTGTTTGCTGTCATAGTTCACCACTTTTTGATTTTTGTCAATCCATTTCATTTGGAGGAGGTGCACTGGGCCACCAACCAGGCGTTTAGTGAAGCAAACTGTCCTCTTCGAACTTGGATTTGATTCCCCAGTTCCTGCTGTTTCTGATTGAATTCTTTATGGGTAAGTGGACCTCCCATTTCTGTTTGTTGCATTTGTACTATCCTGTAAGCACCTTTTAGATCATTTGGGTCCTGCTTACCCAGTTATCTCCAGGGCAAGTTGAATCTAATACTCCTGGAGCTGGCATGCCGGTTTTTTTTTTTAAATGGTGAATTTATTTATCAGATTTATACAGCCTCCCTGCCAACAAAGGCTCCGGGTGGCTGGTTACCTTGAAGTGTTAAGACAATTGCTTCAATCCAGCATCTGCTGCTAATCTTCAATTTGCCTCTTATTAGATTTCACCTTTTCCTTTACCTCCCATGTTTTTATAGCACGAGAGATCCTTTAAATTTTTTTTTCCTTTTATTGTTCCTTCTACTGTTTGTTTAAACAAATTACTAATAACTTCTCATGGGTTTTCTACACCCTCAGCATCTCACACTGTGGACACAGTTCCATGTTTAGCTACATATTCAACCACAACATTTTTAACATCATCCTTATTCGTTGCCATGGTGAAATTTTCAACAAAGGAAAATCTTTTGCTTTCCACTGCACTAGCTGAATTACTCTACAAGGGCTTAATTGCTCAGTAAACAAAAGATAACTGGTTCAATTGGCTGGATTCCTACCTTTTTAAAGTTACAAGCACTTTTTTTGCTGCACTTTAGTCCTGGGTGTTATAAAAGCATCACTCTGCTGGCCACTAGGCTTTGTTTCTCTTACTAACTGTGGTTCAGTCCAATCAGACATGTCCAGGACAAATCTTGAGTGAACCCACTTACTGCTTGATGGATAACTGGCTGCCAGGTGAAGTTAACTAATGAACTTGCTATTGATCTTCTTTGGTACATGATTCATTCAATAGGTAGGAGGCTCTTCTAAGGACACACCCCCACTGCTTCCCTGGTATTCTTCAGAGCACCACCAAGAAGCATGGCCCCACCCTGTTCCAGGTTTGTACATGCTCGACTCAGAAGGATAGTGGCGGAGCCAACTTGGCACGCTGCTTACCCACTGCTCTTGGGCAATTTGTCTGTGCAGTAGCGGAGAGCTGTGATGGGGTGTCCCCTTACAGCAGCTTCACAAACTTATTTCTGGATTGAGCATGACAGCTGGACCAGGTGGGCAGGGCCAGGATTCTCACTGGTGCTTTCAAAGTGCTGGGAAAGTGGTATAGAGACATATCCTTTGAAAACCTAAGCCAGCTCTCCACTACTGCATAGACAAATTGCTCAAGAGCAGTGGGCAAGCAGTGTGCCAAGGTGGCTCCACAGCCTTCTCAACCTTTTGAGACACAAGGCAACTCCCCTTAGACTGAAGATACCCCTTGGAAAATGTCAGCTCTTAGCTTACACTTATTTCTTGACTGAAGAAAAATGATTGCAGAAAACTCAGAAAGACCACAATAGGTCAGAATGTTTTTTGACACCATGGATTCCTATTTGAAATGTCAGGGATTATCTTGTAAATCATGTATATGGGGTTGCACACCTAACAGTGCTAATGTTGCATTGCACCCTTAAAAAGATCAGGTGCTGTGAGAAGGTGCATGGGTGGTCCCTAGAAGGTGTCAGTTTGTCAAGATCAAACAGGCTGAGCAAAGTTTGGGTCTTATAAAAGGATTTTTTCCCTCATTGCAACCAGGCCCCTTTCTCAACATTAACTGAGGCTTCGTGACCTGGATGTCATTCACTGCCCCATCAACATGCCCAAGGCACTTAATACATTTTCTACTAACAAGGTTTGAGAACTCATTATCACACTGGTTCGTTTACTTGCATTATGAAAAGCAACAGAGGCATCTGGGAAAATTTGGTTAAAAGGGCTTTAGCATAATTCTGCAGTTAAAATATAAAATAGAATACAGCATGTACATACATATATATATTTTACATGATTCATTTTTCTCACTGTGCTTAAAGCTGATACCATTTTAATTGCATATAATCGATTTAATCATCTTTTTAGAGAGGAGAAATGGAGGGGCAGACACACTGCAGTAATGTCAAGATTTTAGTCATTTTTAAGGCTTTATTTAGACTGTAAGTTTTGGGGATGGGGACTAGCTTCGTTTCATCTGTACTGAGCCCAGCATAGTGACCCAAGAATGGGACTCTTTGCTGTTGTCACAATACCAATGATTAATAACAGTAAGCTGTGTGTGGGATGGCTTACTTCTTTAGAAGTGAAAAAAGCATTCTCCCCATGTGTTATGTAGTTTTTTTTTTTCAAAGAAGGCTTAGTAAGAGATGTATAAAAATATTTAGTTCTGCTTGTGTGTATGTGTGTGTGTGTTTATTTATTTGCCTATCAAGCTCCCTCACTATGATACTATGACACCAATTCTATAGGCCTGGGAAGAAGAGGAAACCTATGGCTAGTAAATCAGAAAAACTTATAAGGACAATTTAATATACATAAGAATATATGTTAAAGCTATTAATAATAATAATAATGTTGATGTTCTTATTTATATCCTTCATGTGCATTCTTATGCTCATAAGATCATCCTTATAAGTTTTTAAAGATTTATTCACTATAGGTTTCCTCTTCTTTCCAGGCTGATGATGATAACACCAATAAAAATAATAAAAAAATACACTGATATCTTGTCATTTAGCATGACTAGAAAATAGTTGAATTTTATTAAAAGGAGAAGCTTCTGGTTTGTTTATACTGTACTATAGATAATGGATTCCATTCTTTAGTGGGTCATAAATTATCAAAGCTTCAAACCTCTTGCTCATTTAAGTAACCTCTCCGTGGCTTAAGGGTCAGTCAGTCAGAGGGGGAGGATAGGAAACATGCTTGACTTTGGTGCCAGGTTGTTAAAACAGTCTGTTGCTTCTCAGAGGTCTGGAATCTAAGCAGAAGTCCCAGTCATGATGGATTGTGGGAAGAGTCCAGGCAAAGTTGTCAAAAATGCATGCTAAATGCCATCTGTCTCTCAGTGGTGAGCTACAGTTGACATTTCTAATGCTGTATATCTCTCAGCACCTTCAAATTATTGCCATTTTAAAAGTAACTGGTATACATTTCTTTGTTTTTTCTTCACAGTCTATTGAAAGAGTGTCCTGGTCCCTTCGAGGTACTAAGTGTTTGAGCTAAATCTTGATATAAATCAATACAGTTGGCCAAATTTTTTCTAAATTAGGAGTTTTCCAATTAAAAGTGCTGAATCAACAACACAGAAATACTTTGAGAGATCACATCAGTAAGAGAGCATATCAATTTTGTTGAAATTTTCAACAATCAATGATTCATAGAATCATAGAAAATGAGGGTAGGAAGGGACCTCAGGAGGTCATCTAGTCCAACCCCCTGCTCAAAGCAGGACTAGCTCTGACTATATCATACTAGCCTAGGTGTTGTCTACCTGAGTATTAAAAACCTCTAAGGATGGAGATTCCACAATCTGTCTTTTACTACCCTCCTCATGAGAGAGTTTTTCCTAATATCTAACTGTGAGGGAGTGGGGCCTAGGAGCGGCCGTGAACTCCTTAGCGCCCCCTACCGTCACTCAAGGCTGTACTCAGCACCCTCAGATTCTCGCCCACCACGACTTTGATCTTAAATGAGTTTAAGTGGGAGGCTGCCTTTATTTCCCTGGTGAACGGTAAGTAATGGTCCTGCCCCTACTCCATATCGGGTGCTTCTGTGCACCCCTCCCTTAAGGGGTATAGGTGGGACGTTGTGCGGTCCCTTGCCCTCTGGTGCTCTCTCTAGCACCTCGGGCTCATCACCTGCCTGACGCCCCTTGGGCCTGGCTCTCCGCCACCGCCCCATCACCGGCGCCCCTTGGGCCTGGCTCGCTGCTGCCGCCCCGCTCTGGGGGCTAAATCGCCCACCTCT
>NW_017728931.1:50010530-50068554 GCF_001723895.1 Crocodylus porosus | reverse complement strand
GCATGGAGCACCCCAGTGCCTCCGTGACACTAACCTAAACCTTCCTTGCTGCAACTTGACACCATTGTTCTGTCATCTGCCACCACTGACAACAGCCCAGCTCCATCCGCTTTGTAACCACCCTTCAGGTAGTTGAAGGCTGTTATTAAATCCCTTCTCTCTTCTCTCCTGCAGACTAAATAAGGCCGGTTCCCTGACATCTTCTCATAAGTCATGTTCCTCAGCCCTCTAATCATTTTTGTTGCCCTCGACTGAACTCCCTCTGATTTGTCCACATCCTTTCTGTAGTGGGGGGCCCAAAACTGGACACAGTGCTCCAGATGTGGCCTCACCAATGCTGAATAGAGGTGAATAATCACTTCCCTTGTCCTGCTGGCAGCTTTCCTACTAATGCACCATCATATACTGTTAGCCTCCTTGGTAACGAGGGCACACTGTTGACTCATGTTCAGCTTTTTGTGCACTGTAACCCCCAGGTCCTTTTCTGTAGAGCTGCTGCTTAGCCAGTGAGTCCCTAGACTGCCCTGGTGCATGGGATTGTTTCTAAATGCAGGACTTTGCACTTGTCCTTATTGAACTTCATGAGATTTCATTTGGTCCGATCCTCCAATTTATTGATGTCTCTCTGAATCCTAGCCCTGCCCTCCAGCGTATCTGCTACTTCCCCCCTCCTCCCCCCGCCCAGCTTGGATCATCTGCAAACTTTCTGAGGGTGCAATCCATCCCATCTTTTGGATTATCGATGAAATATTGAACAAAACTGGTCTAACCCTGACCCCTGGGGCACTCCACTAGATGCCAGCTGCCAACTAGACATTGAGCCATTGATTACTACCCTTTGAGCCCAACAATCTGGCCAATTTTCTATCTACCTTACAGCCCATTCTTTCAACCTGTACTTCCTTAGATTGCCTGTGAGAATGTTTTGGGAGACCATATCAAAAGTCTTGCTAAAGTCAAGGTATATCACATCCACTGGTCTCTCACATGCACAGAGCAAATCATCTCATCATAGAAGGCAATCAGGTTGGTCAGGCATGACTTGCCGTTGGTGAATCCATGCTGAGTGTTCCTAATTGCCTTCTCCTCCAAGTGCTTAGAAATGGATTCCTTGAGGACCTGCTCCATGACTTTTCCAGGGACTGAGGTGAGGCTGACTAGTATGCAGTTCCCCAGATCTTCCTCCTTCCCTTTCTTCAAGATAGGCATTGTTATATTTACACTTTCCCAACTGTCCTGGACCTCTCCCAGTCACCACAAGTTTTCAGAGATGATGGCTAGTGGCTTTGCAATCACATCGGCCAACTCCCTCAGCACTCTTGGGTGCATTGCACCTGGTCCCATGGACTTGTAGACTTTCTGCTTTTCTAAATAGTTCCTAACCTGTTCTTTTGCCTGTTTATCTCCTCCCCAGACTATGCTACCATGTACAGTAGTCTGAAAGCTAATCTTGCCTGTGAAGACTGAGGCAAAAATGGTATTGAGTACTTCAGCCTTTTCCATCTTATGTGTCAATAGGTTGCTTTCCCCATTCAGTAAAGGACCCATGCTTTCTCTGATCATCTTGTTGCTGACATGCTTGTGGACACCCTCTGTGTTACCCTTCATGTCCCTTGCTAGCTGCAACTTCAGTTGCACTTTGGCCTTCCTGATTTCATCCTTGCATGTCAAGCAGTAGTTTTATACTTCCCTGTAGTAGTTTGTCCAAATTTCCATTTTTTGGAAATGACCTTTTTGTGTTTTAGTTCCTTGTTGTGAAGAGTTCCCTGCTAAGCCAAGCTGGTTTTCTGCCATGTTTGCTAATTGGGATGTTTCAATTTGATATGGTCAATGTATGTCATTTGGATTATTATATTTCCTGAAACCAGATTTTACAGAAATTTTGATTTATTAGGAAATTTCAAAACTTCAACTTCTTGTGCAGATTCCAAATTTCAACCAGTCCTAACTATGGGCAGAAGGTGGGTGGCCAGAATAAGAATGCTGTTATGATAGCAATCTGTACAATTCAATGTAGCTGATGGCACAGAAGTTCAGTGCAAAACGATACACCCATTCTATACCACCCCATCCAGCAACCAATTTATAGCGGGGTTTGATCCATCATGTCTGAAAGTGGTATGCAGGTAATAAGATAGAACCAATATTGATGATTCTGTTTTAGACTGGTCTTCTCCTGTAACTATTTTAATGCTTGGACTTCACTGGATCCTCCTCATGCTTCATTATGGAAATCCCCAGGGGTTCAAGCATCCTTGGGCCCCAAGGGGCTGTTTTAGGTTTCCTCTCCATGTAGGAGGGAAAGCGATTCTTAAGAACTGAGTGTTTGTATAGAACGCTGAAAAGGTTCAGCACCATAAAGTAATTGTCTTGTTTTTTTCTTTATTCTGTGGAAACTGGAGGAAAATACATACTTAGATCTAGAATTACTACAAGTTCTGGAGGAGGTTTCTCTTCAGCACCAGCCAGTTTTCTAAAATATAATCCTTTCTTTGGTCAGAGATGACAACTAAAATATTAACAAGAACACTCAGTTACGATCTTATACAAAATCTGCCAAAGAAGGGAAATTCTATTGTAACTGACTTCTTTTTAATTGAGTTTTTAAAATTCAATTGTAAGCAGTTTTATGGGGCAGCTGGGCCTGGTGGTTGCCCATCCCTGGTGGGCTGTAAGAAGCGCAGAGAGAGGATCATTGGAGGTGCCTGTGGAGCGGATGGTTCTGAAATCTACAGCTTGACAGTTTGACTTTGCCTTTCAGGTCCCTGGGACAGCAACCGAGACACAGGATCCTGGCACTGTACTTGGGCAATGCCCTTTCTGTCCATGATGGGATATCTGCCAGACCAATACGAACTGCAGAAATTATTCCATCAGTGGCAGCCACAATAGCACCTGGCCCAAAATAGCTTCCCAGAAGCAGGGAGGCAGATTAGGTTAGACCAGACAGGAAACAAGACTCCAGCTGACGATTGACAGGTGCTGGACGGTGAGGAAGGGATATAAACCCCACTAGCCATGCTTGAGGGAAAGGACAAACCACTGTTTGTATCACTTGGGCAAACAGGTTCACCTCCTTTCTCCCTTTTTCAGAAATTATGCAGCCCAGTGATCAGGAATGGAAGCATGTCCTGGATATCTGGGCAAAGGTGGAATCCAGACTTCCTGAACATGGGCATGAAGTTATAATAAGGTAGGCAAGATGCTAGTGATGCAAACCCAAGCAAAGAGCTTGGCTTCAGGTGCTCGCCATGCTTGACTTTTGGAATAATCTGCTTTTGAGCACCCCTCGAGTTTCCAGGCGAGAAAGCCAAGAGGGTAACCGTACAGAAGTAATCCTGGGGTTTTTGACCTCTGGTGTGTGTTTGCACTGATTTCTTTATTGATCATTTTTAGGTCAGTAGATTTCCCATGGGTATAATTTCAGGGCTAAAGCTAAAAGCTTCCTAAAATGGTCTGTGTGATGGAGTATATTTTCCTGAGATGATTTTGAGTTTTTGTCACACTCCTTCCTCTGACCAGCCAGCTCATTAATGAAATTGCACTTCAGGTTCCAACTTCACAAAAAACTTGTCTCCTCTGTGATTTTTCTCTTGTCTCTTTACCTCTGTCCTTTCCCCCTTCCTCCTAAAGGGCTTAATGCAGGAAATGTGAAAGCCCGTGACATATACATCACTCCAGTAGTTTTTCCATGCTGCATTCTGGAAGCAGGACCCCAGTATTGAGCCTTTGGGCTTCAGGAGCATATGGGGACAGAGCAGCAAGCAGCCTTTCAGTGACCTTGAGATCCCCTCCCTGGGAAGTTCCTTCAGGCTGGGCATGTTGAGTTTGATTAGCCTGAGTGAACTCTGTTTTAAGTCAGGTACAGCATGACCTTGAACTCCCACTGTCAGCTGAGATCCTTTTTGCATGTCAGTTTTTAGGCCCCCCGCCTTCCCCGCCCCCCCGTTGTGGGGCTGCTACAAAAATGCTGAATATAAGTGTGTGTTTGGTGATGTCCTTCTGAGTATTTTTCTTGTTTTGTGTTGTGTTCTCCACTGTCTTAAGCGATGTGAGGCCAGTGACAGGTGGAGATATGGTGGAGCACACGGCCCCCCAGATTTCTGGGCTGATGACAGGGCACGGGGTGCAGGGCTGTAGTCCAGCTGGAGCCAGCACCCGGCAGCAGTGTAGGCAGCAATTGCAGTGCAGAGCTGTGCCCCCACTGTCAACACTTTTGTGTCATCTATGGCCAGTGATGCACTATCAGTATTCTAAGGGGCTCCCCCAAGATTTCTTCTTTAGCCCCTGATAAATCCCATTTTCTTGCATTTTATTAAGAAAGACCACAAGGGGGTCATGCATCCTTGGCCTCAAGTAGCTGTTTGAGGTTCCCCCCCAGTGCAGTACTGAAAGCATTACTCATGAACTGAATGTTAGACGCAACATTCAGACAGTTCAGTGCCTTCCTGTGTGATGAAAGCTTTGCAGAGTGCTAGGGGTATGGGTATGTTTCTCTCTTTCAATCAGAAAAAGCGTTTCCTAAAGCATAGCTAAGGAAAGGCACAAGTTTACTTGGTAAACCCATGTTCAGAGCCCTTTACTGGGAAGGTCCATACTTTGTCCTTGAAAACATCCTTTCAGTTGTGTTCGTAAACCATGACATTGCCCAGATATGGCCATTCACCACCACACCAAGCTTCCCTTGTTGTTTGCTGACTGTTTTTTTTATTGTGATAGTGCCCAAAATACAGTACGTGTTTACCAAACCAAAATGAAGGAATCCTTTTTGTTTCAAAGACCTCGCAACTGCAAAACCAAATAGAGAAAAGGTAGTTGGGAATGAATACCCTATGAACAAGGAAAGCTTGCTGTGGTGGTGCATGACCATATCTGGGCAATGCAGTGTTTTAATAGCACAATGGAGAGGAGAAGGATGGGGCTGTGTCTTGTTCCTTTCATCAGCACGTTATCTTTTGCTGCCCTGTGACCTTGCCATCTATAAGCAACCAGCTGGTTTTGTGCAGGCATCAAGAGCCATATGAATGGGGAGGCCTTGCAGAATACCATTAGCATAGCAGCTTATTCAGCTTGTTTAGTGCAAAAGACTTAAGATAGCTATATTCTGGGAATATTTTTAGAGAAAAATTGACATAATGCAACTGGATGCATTCCAAGGGAAACAGAAATTGCTCCTCAGAAGAACTTTTAGGCATCCTGAGGGTATATCATCTTTGGCAGGCAGGATATAGTTATAGCCAGATTCAGGGTGGAGTAACATTCTTCGGGGGCACAGAAATAATTATAGTTTTTGCTTCAGTTTCATGGTAGAATTTAACAAGGTCTCCTAACAGGATGTGCTAATCCCCTGTCAACACTTTGGGTGGGAAGCATACCCTCTCCTAATATACATCTATGCCTGCCATCATCACTTTTTGAACCAGTGTCATAGAGAAGACATGAATAAGAAGGAAGGGATCTCCCTTGATATATTCAGTACCCGAGAAAGGGCAAGACTGATACAGAAATCCTTTGTTCTGATAACACTGGAACCATCTTAAAGGAAAGACCATTATAGACTGTTGTTGTTTTTTTTTGCAAAAGGCAACTTAAATTAGCCATATAACCTAGTATTTGTCATTTTAATCTGAATAACATATACTGAAATTATATAGGAGCACTGAGAATATGGCATGAGACTGAATGGCTCATACAAGTTTAGCTCTGTTTTCCCATCTCTAAGACTAGTTAAAAGTGGATGAACTGAGATACTGGCTACTGGCAAATATATCATTATTCCAGGTAGCTCTGAAACTTGATGGCCATTGTGTTGAGAGAGGAAAGATGATATTACAGTTAAAGCTATATACGCAGGTGATACAGGATATATTTCTGCTACCATCTGAAAATGTTTAGATTACTGCTTCTGTCATGAAGACAGGCAGATAAAATGGGATTTTTCACTGTAGATAGGACATATAAGAGGGGAAATGATTAAACTATAAAATAATGAGTGTATGACTGTTGAGGATGAATCCCATTAGGAGCTGCTATTCTTCATGGGTGCATCTACAGGAGATACTTTATGGTGCAGTAGACTAATCTGCTGCACAGTAAAGTGTCACTATCTACACATGCATGGCATTTGCTGCACAGTAAATAGTGGATTAACTGTGCAGTAGTTACTGCATAGTAGCACTTGTGTAGATGCTGACTGGGAGCAAATTTGCTCCCAGTCAGCCACATCAGCAGGGGATGAGGGTGTTCTCTGTCCCTGGTCCCAGCACTCTCAGCTTCCGCTAGGAGCCAATCAGTGCCAGGTTAGGGTCACTCTCTGCTGGAACTGGGGAGTTCTCTACTTCCCTGCTTAGTTAGGGACTTTGCAGCAGCTGTCCCACTTGTGGGCTGGGAGGGGATTACCAGGAGCTGTCCCACTGGACGAGTCTGAGCCAGTCCCCTGCTGGGTGGGGAATGCCTGCCCAAAGTGGGGGTTATGTGCAGCTGCCCCACAAGTGGGACAGCTCCCAGTGACCCCTGTTTGGTGGGGAAGCCCCACTAAGCATGGGGCTCACAGGCAGTTTTGTGTACCAATGTGCATGGGCCTGGGAGAGCTCTCCTGACCCTGTGCATATCAGGACCCCTCCCACTGCAGTTGGCAGAGCTCGCCTAGCCCTTTGTGCATTGGGACTGGCCCCTGTACCTCCTACTATCCACCAGGCTAGGACCTCAGGGGAGTCTGGAGCTCCCCCTGGCTGCTACAGGGGGCAGAGCAAGCCAGGGGGAGCCTTGTACTGGGCTGCTCCCATTGGGAGCAGATGTACTCCCAATAGGGTGCACATGTAGATGCGCTCCCAGGGAAGACTTACTGCACAGTATATAGACTTGTTATTTGTAGATGTGCCTCATATCTCTTAAGATAAAAACAAGGCTAAATTCAGAGGAATTAAAGGGGAATAAATTCATGCTAAAGAAGAAGTACATTTTCACACCCTGTGTGATCAGATGGTGGGACTCCCTGCCACAGGATGTCATGGAGGCCAAGAATTTAGCAAGATTAAAAAAGGGAAAAGGCATCCCCTCAGACAACAAGGATACCCAGAACTATAGGAGCTCCTGCTGAAAATGGTGAAGGAATCTTAAGATCTCACATATCTGAGATTAAACTAATCTATTGCTCTTGGGGATTAAGATGAGACTTTCATGGTGGGGCAGACGTTCCAATATCTGCCTGCTTACTCCTTCCTCAGAAGCACTTGTTGATGGTCATTCTCAGTTTAAAGGCTGGACTGGATGGACCTCCAGAATGGCAGTTCCTGTGTTTTTCCCATTCCATTTTTGCATCTCATGAGTCCTGTACATTCATTTGCAGGCTCCTTCAAGAGCATCCTGAGACTCAGGAACGCTTTGAAAAGTTCAAACACATGAAAACTGCTGATGAGATGAAGAGCTCTGAAGAAATGAAGGCACATGGGACCAAAGTCTTTACTACCCTGGGGAAGATCCTAAAACAGAAGGGCAATCATGCAGAGGTGCTGAACCCGTTGGCGGAGAGTCATGCCCTCAAGCATAAAATCCCTGTCAAGTATTTAGAGGTATGGGAATAGGAGGAGGGGGTCTTGTGCAGAGAACGTGTGTGTATGTGTTTGTGTGTATTGCATTTGTATACACTGATGTTCAGCTGGACTTTTATGAGTTCCAGATGAAGTAAGAAACCTTTGTTCAGTCAGGCCCAGTGATGCAGAAGGGGGCAGCTCATGGTGTATGACCCTCCAAGGTTAGATTTCCCACTCAAAATACTGTTTACCACCCCACCAGCAACTCATAAGGATACCAAACTACTGTGGGCAACCTCTGCACTTCTGGGAAGCCGTTTTATGTAAGAACAGTAAGAAAAGAGCACACAAGACCTATTGTACTAGGCACTGTGCACACACAGGGTAAGAATTTATAATCTCAGTGGACAAGGCCAACAAAAGGTGAGCGGGGATGTGACATGCCCAATGTCACAAAGCAGGTAAGTGGCTGAGCCAGAAATAGAATTTAATTTTTCTTACACCCAGCTCAGGGCTCTATCTAGTAGACTACATTGTTTCTCAAGAGACTGAGGGGAGGACTCTTTTGATTTTACTCAGTTTTTGGTGCATGCAATCTATTTCTTACTCTGAACTTACTGTAAATAAACTGCAAGTGACTCTTACTTGTCCCTTCTGTTCCCTCCCCTTCCTTCCTTCCCAACAGTTCATTTCTGAAATCATTGTCAAAGTCATTGCTGAGAAGTATCCTGAGGACTTTGGGGCAGATTCCCAGGCTGCGATGAGGAAGGTCCTGGAGCTGTTCCGAAATGACATGGCCAGCAAGTACAAGGAGTTTGGGTTCCAGGGTTAGCATGCACCCAAGGGGACACCACTTTGATGGGCTAGCAGCGTATCTTAGAATAGTTTCCTAGGTGCTATTTGCGATGTTGTGCAAATAATCATCTACAATGTGTGGGAATAATTTGGTTAGAGATTTAGTCTCTAATCCAAACAAAGGTAGTTGCAGCAATGGCTGTGATAGACTTTTGCCCGCTCCTGGCTTCGTGTAAGCAGGGGAAATAACCTGTTTGTTTTTTTTAAAATGAAAATGATGCGTTTATTCATTAAGGAATTATCAGAGAGCTGTTTTAGCTCTCTTCTTCCCCAGTTTTATTACCAAGGGGAATGGCATGGCCAAAGAGTTAAGAGAAAGTTAAAGAATAGGGAGGAATGAGATAAGCAGAGAATGAAGCAGAAATTGTATGAGATGGAGGCACTGGGCTCTCCCTTGCCTGTTTTCCCTGACCTGCTGCCTGAGCTGCTATCACAAGTGGCACTGGCTGACAATCCTGGGTCTTCATTTCCAAGAGCAACTAGTAATGTTAGGTACTCACTCTGGGATTCCTCAAAATGCCTGATTGTCAGGAAGTGCTAAGTTCCCTTCTCTTTGAAAATTAGTCTGTGTGAAGGTGTTAAAATAATGAATCACATTTTAACATTTTTGGTACTTTTTGCTGAGGATGGGCTACAGGGACTGTATCTCCTCCCCCCGGTGGGACACATTAGCAAGTTCCCATGAAGAGTTTCCACAGCCACCGGGGTGTTAAATCTATTCTGAAGGGAAATAGAGCCCTTCAGCCTCCAGAGTCTGCCAAGCTGGCAAATGAGATGCTAAACTTGCATGGACATAACTGTAAAGGAAAGAGTAAGACTCTTGACAATCCCCACCCGCTGCTGCTCCACATTTGAATTTCCTTTGCACTGGATGATGAGTTTTGTGTTTCTCAGCAAATAAATAACCTTGCACCGTGATCCGGGTCTGCTTGTTACTTTGTAGATTTGGCACAGCGAGAAACAGAAAAGGTTGAGAAAACAGGGAGAGGCTAAACACCCAGAGTTTCCTCTCTGTTGACTGTCTGGCAACGCTACTTTCATTGCACCCAGCACAAACTTGAGAAGCACCTGGAGCCTGCATGGAGGGGGACCAAGCTATCCCATGTATGAATGAAAGGCACTTACATCTTGTGCTTGGGAGATGTACCTTCAGCCCTATTGCTCCTCTGCAATACCAGCATGGAGTCATGGTCTTATCAGCCTTTACAACTCCAGTTCAGCTTCATTCTTCATCATGGCCTCTGATGTGGGCTCCCAGACAAAACTCTACAAGCTCTGCTGGGCCATGGGATCCTCCATTGCCAAGTGTTGATTGTGTGATTCACAAAGGCTGGGCTTGCACTGCTTGTGTAGAGGGAGGGAGGTGATGCTGTAATCTACTTCCAACAGCAATACATGGATGATCCAGTCTCAAGCAGGGGGTTAGACTACCACATGACCTCCTGAGGGTCCCTGCTAGCCCGTATTTTTATGATAGATAGGAATATAGTACCGAAATGCCTTTGTGAACGCAGGCATTGGTCTCAATATATCTACGGATTATCTGTATGAGGTGGATAATAATACCGTTTTGCCTTCCGGGGCTATTGTGAGGCTAAATATACTCAGGCGAATGATCAAAACAATAATGAGTAGTTTAGATATTTCCACTTCACTGTGGATCCAAGAAGCAATGGGTAAGACTTCAGTTTCCTTAAAAACACGGATTTCTAGATGAGGTGATGCTGCCCCTTCTATGTTTGGGAAAAAAACACTTTCACTAGAGAACAGGAATGTGAAGTCCTTAATGAAACAGCGTGCATCTGATTTTGTTCCTTTTATTAATTCCCAACATGCCACTGTGTCATAATTATCATCCCTCTGTCTGAGGATTCAACCTTTCCAAGCCTCTTAACATGAATTGGCTGGAAGGATCCATGAGGAATGTTCCTCCTCTTATCACTCAGATGAGGTTACTGCCAATTTGGCCCTTGTCTCATTCAGAGCACTGGCAGCTGGCTCATTTTGGCTCTGGTCTAGCCTTGCTAGAGGTGCTTGGCTTTCTGCAGAAAGCACAGGATTTGCCTGCCGAACACAAGAGGATTGTCTGCCAGCGACGACAGCCGCTGCTTTTGGATGCAAAGCTAGGCCTCCAAGGTGGGGGCTGTGTTCTGTAGCTAGGGCAGCTGCTCCTGTCAGTCCCAGTGGGCAGCAGCCATCTCCAGACACTCTTGTCGTCAAGGATAGTATGATGGAGGGAAGCGATGATTCTAGCTGAGGATATCATGTTTGGCTACCGGTGATTTGAAGCTCAGCATAAACTGTCCTTGGTACCTGCCCCCACCAGCCAGCCAACCAGGCAGGGACTATACTAAGCATGTGGCGCTTAATAATTACTCAGGGCCAAACATGCTTGGTAACTTTGCTTAGTCATGCAGTTCCACTAGCCTCTTTTTAAACAAAGCAAGCGTTTTTGTAGTGCTGCCTTTCATAAACTATTCCTCTTTGGGAAGCTAAACGTCTTAGACACATAATTCCTTACGCTATACCTTCCTTGTCCAGCCTAAGCTAAATAAGTCTAATATGACATTTATTAAATGCATAGCTCCAAACAGTCATACCCAGCCTAAACTTAGTGTTGAGTTACTCCCTGAGATGCTGAGATTTGTGGGTATCCTTTAAGAGGTCAGTGCTACTGGACTCAAGAGGTGGACAGTCCATTTGTTCTGGCAGTGTTCTGTCTCGGGACTTGGTTGTCTTAAACTTCTGTGATTCTTGGCTGAGACTCTTTTGGGCCCAATGGTTGATGCCATGCCCCTTATCCCCTTCCCTAGAGGAAAATGGAGTTGCTGTTGCTTATTCCTCTGGGGTGACAATGTCGTAAGACTGAAAGGCAACTTCATGTGACCCAGTGCTGTTGAGGCCCCTGATTTCATCACTGATGTATGTTGTGCCATGTTTGTGACCTGGCAGCAGCACCCATGACCCCAAGCCATTGCTTTTTATTTAGATTTTATCTGACTATTTATACTGACCTCTGGTTTCTCTGACTTTAGCACCTAACATTACAGGCATTTTTGTTCTCACTTTTCTAATAAAATGTTTTCAGGTGACAAACTAGTTTTCCTTGACACAGTCCTGTATTTCAACAGTGCAAAATACAGATCTTTTCTCACTCTGTATCCTTTTCATTATTTTTAACACCAACCTGGTTCATGGGAATTATAGAGACTAGCAGTTAAATCCTTAAACACAACTGCAAACTGCTTAAACTCCTGCTCATTAAAATGGGAGCCCTTTGGTTAGCTGTGACCATATCTACCAAATGTATATTTATTTGACATGCACAAACTTTTGATGAGCTATAGTATTACCTATTAAAGCTATCTCAGGAAGGTGACAGTGGCACCCTAGACTGAGGTCATAGTCTTTCCATTTATTGTAAACAATCAATGCTCATTTTCTTCCAGGGTATAATATTTCCTGGGCCACGGCCACAGGGTTTTTTGCTTGACTTGGCTTGTATTTTTGGGAAATATGACAAGCCTTGATAGTGTCCTCAATTTCACTGTTCATCTGAGGCCAATATAATGGTCTCCAGCCTTACTCTTACATTTTTTTTCCAGTCAGTAGTTGACTTGCATGCATCCCTTTTTAATATGTTTTTCTGTAGAGTCTTAAGACTCATTTCCAGTGTTTTTAAATAAAATCTCATCTAGGAATGAGAGCTGTCCTTACATTGGTGAGCATGTGCTGTCTGGGCCATTCTGCCAAACTGTGTTTCTCAACTGGCAAGTTCTTATCCTGAGCAATACCTCTGGTAATCATAGTCCATTTTTTGTCTAAGATGACAGGTCTTATCAAGCTGACACGTACAATGTCTAGCTCTGGATTGTTTCTCATTACAGTTTTATCAAATGCTGCAGTGTCTGTGTTTGTGACAGGAACCACCAACTCTCTCCTACTAAGAGCCCTTGGGTACTAAGGTGCCTGGCCTGCACTGAAGTCTGTGCCCACTGCATCTTCTCTGAGTCAGTACCCAAGCTAGCTAGATTACAGCTATTTGGGTATGTTAGCCTGTGCTACACTGGCATGGGATTCCTGAACAATGAGCTTACCCAGCTCCTGTTATAATAGCCTCTGCCCTGGGGTAAGAGGAATTTTCCTAGAGGCATGAATTATGGGCAGGTGTCTCATACGCTCTGTTGGGAACTTCTTTATCATTGCGAGCAGACAATGTTCTTCAGGTAAATCCAATATCTTTTATTAGACCAGCTCGAATAGTTGTAAAAATTCTTCTAAGCAAGCTTTTGGGCACAAGCACCAAGACATCTTCAATTTCCTCACCAATTGTTCTAGTCTCCTGCCCCTCCAATGAGTGTACCCTCAGGTTGAGATGTAGAGCATAATATATTTTTAACACAATGCTGGATGCTTTTTTTTCTTGGCACTATTACATATTTGATATTTTCCAATTTATTTAATCAAGCAAAAGCTGGTTTGCATATAGAGGAGAGGTTCAGCAATGCAAGCTCTAAATTTTTTCCTGTTGACTTTCCATTATCCATGGCTTTTCTTTCACTGCTAACAACACTGTTCTTGGCAACATGTTGGCTTGTGCACCAATGTCACATTGGTTTTAAGGCTGACAGTCTATTCATTATCCAGTTGAAATGGGGTCAGTTTCTCCTACAAAAAGAAAAAGAAATCCCCCACTGACAGGGGTGCTTTCATCCTCCTCCTTTGTCCATGGTGTGCACTCTCGATTGTTTGCAAACTCCTGCAAAGGGATGTGATGGTGTGCTCTGGCATTTCTCTTTATGTACCAAGCATTGTTGTGTATTGAGCTGGTTGTTGCAGTATGTACAGCTCCATGGTCTGTCCTTACTTGATTCTGATTTGAGCTCCACATGCTTGTCTGCCTCAGGTCTGTTTTTCTTTTGAAGATCTATGGCATCTCAATTGTGTCTATGATGTCGGAGCACTGTTCTGGACCGGGCGAGTTCCACTGCTTGGTAAATTCTAATTGACTTGTCAAGGGTCAATCCAGTAATCCTCCTGGGTTTTTTTTGGTTCAGAATTCTAGTAATGATCCAGACATTTATCAGGAACTTTGTGTAAAATGCTGCTAGATTTAAATAGTAGCAATTTATTGAGGTTTGTCAAAATTATGTCTTATAAGTTTGTTTTTTTCCTCCTCAGGAGGTAAAATTGGTGACAGTAAATATTTTTTGGTGCATTCTCACTTAGATATCTATGCTGCCACTCCCAAACATAAAAGCCAGGGCCATATTAAAATAAAATATGAAATAAAACATCTCCAAACAGTAACACAACTTAATAGCCTTGCTTGATCAATGCCAGCCTAAATAGGAAGGTCTCACAGCACTTCTGGAGGATGGTCAGGCCTGAAGGGGGAAGGAGTTCCAAAGCTGAGGCATGAGTACCGGGAACAACCTCCCATGTGTTTTTACTAAGCATACATGGGGCATGGCTGGTACTAGCAGTATTTACTTACAAATAATGTTCAAAATCTGAGGCAGCTAAGTGACTGCAGGTGGCCCACCCTGATGCCATGCTTGAGATCTCGTCCTGCAAGATGCTTGAGATCAGTGGGTGGGAACGACTCCAGGGTGGCTTCATTGCATCATTTCCAGATTTGGCCGATGTGAAGTGTGCTCAAAGCAAAGTTTCTGGAAGTGGTGGGAGGAACAGTAAAGACATACTCAAAAGCTACTCACCCCAAATAATTCAAATTCCTGAGCAGCTCTGTTGTGGGGTGGATGGCCTGTATTTGATTCTCTCTTATAGTTGTCTGCAAGGAAGAATGTTGGTTAAGCATACTGGAGTCGACAATGTTTAACCCATCCTATAGCATTATGTTTGCTTTGAACATGCTACTAGGCAGGGAAGTGGATATTCAAGAGTGGTTACAGCTGAGGGGATGCTATGAGTTAGCATTAAGATGCCCTGGCAGGGTCATATAAGGACCCAGCAGTAATATAGCAAGTGGGAAAAGATCCAGTTCAGACCCTTATCCAAGAAGCTAATACATGTATGCTTATAAGCAAAGGCAAGCCTGTTGGTCAGCATGTAATTCACTCTGTCTCTATGGCTCTTGTTTTGACAGAGTCCATCTTCCAGTCCTGTCACTTCCATAAACTTTGTCTAAATGTCAGCAAAGGTGACCTTGTGGCTTTTTAAAGATACAGTTTATCAACTCTTGGCCAAAAAGCACTGAAGTCCTCCCCCAGTGTGGCAGTCATCTTCCATACAAGTGAAACAGGAAACTTCCCCCATGTCCAGGAGCACAGAAACAGTCTTTCTGTCACAAGTGATAGACAGGGGCAGTTCCACTGGCATCTTGTGCAGTCCAGGTTTGGAGATGAGGTGCACAATCATTACATTGCTTTTCAGTGTGGTAGCTGAGTAGTCATGCATGCTCAGCATGCAGAGCATGATGCATGCTTAGATTATGGTGATGAGACAAGTCCACACATCACCCCTCTCTTTTGCTCTATCCCTTCTCTTAATCTCCTGATGAGCCACCAGTGGTTTAGTGCAGGGTTACTGGTGTAGTCTGGTTCCCCAACAGTTGTGTTATCTGGCCTGCAGGGGCTCCCCAGGGGTCTGGAAATTTTGCAGTGGGGAAGTGGTGCCACTGCTGCCCTATTCCCAAATTTCTGGGCCCATGGGGAGCCCTGAAGGCTGGTTCAGGCAGCATGGCGCCTGATCCTGGCCTGCAAGGCTGGGTAGGGCTGCTCAAGGGGCCCAGAACCTGATCCCAATGCACAGGGGCCAGCTGAGGCTATGCAGGGCCCAGTCCACCACACACTGCTCATCTGGCTTGCAGGGCCGAAAGAATGAGCACCACTTGTTTTAGTGGAACTGAGGATTGATATAGTTAATAACAGAAGTCAGAAATGTGATTGTAGCTTTTGTAGACTACCTAAACTAGCTGTAAATCAAGTCACCTTGGATAGTAATGACACTAGCTACAGTAACATGGAGCTCAGCCCAGCTAACCATGTAAGTGTGTACCCAGAGCACCGTGGTGGGTTTTGCAGCCATGATGAACAGGTTGCTGCAGGCTATATTTTATCTTTGGTATCCAAGCTAGGTAGCTAGCTTAGGTATGTATTGGCCTGCAATATAGTATAGCAAACTGTATACACTGAGACAGTTTACACCTCAAGGGAAGTTTAGTACAAATACAGCGTCTAGGATTCCTGATCATAAGCTTCGTGAAGGCTGTGATCAATGGCATGGCATAGGCTGGAAGACCTTTCAGGGAAAAACAGGATTAGAAGCTATTATTTTTCCATGACCTTCTCATTTACCAAACAGCAATTCCAGGGTTTTGGCCATGACATTTGTCTGGAACAAATAATAATTTTTTTTCGTGGTGGGAGAGCACAGGCAGCTGGGAGCTGCCCACAGTCTTCAGCTCCCTGGGAGCACCTACCTGACTTTCCTCCCTTCCAGAGATGCACTTGCAGGATCTCTGGGACACATCTCTGGAAGTGAGAAAAGCTGGAGTTCCCAGTTCCTGCCTGGTTTCTCCACTTGCAGATACATGCCCCTGGCAACTCTGGGGGCCTCTCTGGGAGCAGGGAACCCTGAGTTTCCCTGCTTCCAGTGATGCACCCTGGTGATAACTGGGGGTACACCTCTGGAAGTGGGGAAAGTCTTTCCCTGCTTGTTGAGATGGTCACCAGAGAGTACCAGGGGTGCATCTCTGGAAGCGGGGAACACGTTGCACAGTGCTGGGGTACATCACAGCACAGATGATCCACTTAATTTGGTGAGCTCTATTTCTAGCCTCATTTATTCCAAACTCCCACACATCTGCTCTGCCCCCATGCTGGAGTAGAATCTCCAACCAGAGAGGTGGGATATTACTGAAGTGGCTACCATCCCAATATAGTGTTGGCTTGGGTCAGGGCCTGCATCAGAGCAGTCCCATCCCCTTGGCTCTTTGTGAGCTCTCAGTTTATCTGAAGAGTAGCTGATATGTCAGAGTGGTTTGCATCTTCTCACTCACACCCTCAGCTACATGAACATATACCAGAATAGCCAACCACTTGGAGGCTTTTAGAGTGATTCAGTATGTCACATACTCACTGTGAGCTGACTGGGGAGGCAGAAACCTGAATGGGATGGAGAGAAAGAGCCGAGGTAAAGTTTTGAGTGAAAGAAAGACAAAGATGGTACTGATGGTCTGTCAGGCCTTGGATCTTCTCCCTGAGTTTCAGAGAATTGCTCTAGAGTGAGGGGGTGCGGGAGAGGTGGTTTTCTAGCCCCGGTGGATAAGCTGTTCATGCCATGATGCAGGAGGATAGATGGACCGTAATTGTGCAAGGGCTACTGCACTGTAGATGCCGGTGTTACTCATAGCTGTGATAAAACAATTAATATATCTTTGAAGGACTCTGTCCCACTAACTTCATGTGTCAATGAGTTCCATGGGTTTGCTAGACTTGAGCACATCAACATTAAACCTTCAGGATGTTACAGAATGTATCCGTGGTTTACTTCTCTCACCTACTCAGCTCCTTGCAATCTCTTCCGCACCTACCACTTCTCAGTTATTAGTGATGGCAATCTTGACTTTTATGGAAGGTTTCTACTGAAGCCCCTATGCCTTTCTGTGTTCCCTCCATAGTTAAAATGGCCTTCCAGGTCATAACGTCACCTCCATTCTCCTTCTATTTGACCCCTTCTGGCAAGGGTGGAATTTGTTATAATAGCCACATGTTATGACCTCATATTTACAAGGGTGAATAAAACCCCCCTTTTAATAGACTCCATTCTGTGGTTTTCCAGGATCTCTGCCTGTCTTAGATTTTAAGTTGGTTGGAGCAGAGGCTGGCTGTTTTGTTTCCTCTCTAGCACAGACCACATTTTCAGCATTTAATAATTAGTAAGAAGGTTGTCTGTTTTATCCATTGTAAATCTCACTACCTTTCTGTCACTGAACAATAAGACAACCTAAACAGAAGCATCTGCTGGCCTTCCCTGTCTTATTCATTGCATTGTTGCCACCTCATTCAGATGTGACAATTCCTATCTCTTAGAATCTCAAACAGCTACACAAAGGAGGCCAATCTCATTAGCCCTATTTTACAGGTGGGGAAAATGTGTTACAAGGAAGAGAAATGTTTTGCCCATGCAATCTATTGGCAGAGCTGGGATCTGAGCCTAGGTCTGCTGTGTTGAGACACCTGGGATTTATGACACACTGACACAGCACTCTCTAATGGCATTTCCCTATTAGGCAGCTCTCCATTCAGTATGCTAGCAGTGAAGAATCCCACTCTCAGGCACCTACATCTTCCTCTGTGCCTAGCTCAGGCCTGCAGATCCCACTCCAGCATCCAGGCCCCTGGAATTTAGGTGGGTGATGTTGGGAGTCACAACGCCTGCGCCTCTTTGTGAGCATAGCCCCTGGTCTCAGTAAACTTTCCTCAAACAGAATCTCTGCCAAATAAAATGAGTGGGAGAAGAAAAAGAAAAAGCTTTCAGGAAGGATGGGACATGGTTCAAATTAGTGCCTGTGATTAGGTGATGTGAAACAGGGCATGGAGCAGCCTGTAGGGAACAGACTGCTCTGGGAACCAGCCGGAATAGTGTTTGGAGAGGCTTTTTTGGGAGCTGTGTTTTCCTGTTCTATTAGCACTAACATCTGGAGCTCCCAACTAGCAGATTGCACTGGGGAGTGGGGGAGGACTGATGCAGCTAGTATGGGAGGGATGATTTTCTTTAGGGCTTTGTTTTGAGGTTACTGGCTCTGAGGCCAAGAAAAATTCACTTCTCCAAAACCCTATAGTTTCTATGCCCATCCAGAACTAGGGAAAAGGCAGAGCTCAGCCTCATACCTCTTAACTTGAGGGGATGGGGAAATTCAGGTTTCAGTGAACAACCTTGTCATCTTCATAGGTCACATGCATTTATTCCTCTCAGCACCGAAGGGGTTAAATATATTTGAAAAGAAAAGTGTATCAGTTGCCTTGGACATCTGAGGCAGTCTGAAGAAAAATGAGGTAAAAGGGCTGCATCTTTACCCTTCCAAGCTTCTGGAGACAGTGAGATAAGAGATTTATATGTGCAAACAGAGAGATACTCGAGTATCCTGCGCTTTGAGGGTATAGCATCAGAGAAAAAATTAGGAACACTTTTCTCCCTTATGTTTAGCCTTTAGAAATATAGGAATGGCCTTCTCCTCTGGACAAGGTGCTATGGATTCCCCTTTTATTTCAGTGGGAGCTTGGTCCCCCCCCAGCACTTTTTACGGAACTGGGCCTTTGTGATTTGGACAAATAGTCCCGGGCTTGAGACTGCTGGGTTCTTTCTACTTGTGATGCATTCGAGATTTGGAGCCCAGCCCTCTGTGACTTCACCTCTAGCACCTAAATCCCTCATGACCCCTTTTTTTTTATGAGTGCCTTTTGTGGCAATGGCTGCAATCTATTTAAAGTGCTAAGTCTTCGATACACAGCTCCCAGCAGCAGATGTAGAAACTAAGTGGAAGAGAGTCAAAAATGAGCTCCTCTGGCTGTTGTTCAAAGGCTGGTATCTATTCATCCCAGTCAGCTATGACTGCTAGTCTCTGCCACTTGAGGCTGTGCCTTAATTCTTGGCTGTGGGGGAACAGGAGGCTGAAGTTCCTGGCTAGGTCAGGCTGAGATCTGTATCCTTGCTTCCTTCTTAGTCTCCTTTATTTGCCCCCTTCAATAGCATTCAAGGAGAGGGAGATGGTGCTGTCCCCCACTGCCTAGATTTGCATCCTCATGACTAAATCCACATGGCATGACTCCCAGACTGAGCTTTGAGTTAACAGCAGCAAACTCATTTGCAACTCAGCACACGCGCCTTAAACTGCACGGACTTGTGTGTGCACAGTGGGACACAAGAGGGTCTTGAACAGCTCCTTTTATAGGAGAAATTGCTGATAGTTTTTGCTAACTCCTACTTAATTGCATGGTTCTGCAGCCATGTCATTGCTGTTAACTATGGGCAAGTTGAAAGCTCCAGTTAGGGAACCAAAGCAGGCTGCTGTCTCTCTCTTCCCACAAGAAACATGCCATACCAGGGTACCATAGAAGCCCAGTAGGAGCTCTGTAGAGTTAGAACTACTAGAACAATTTCTATTTAAAGCTAAATTAACCTCCATCTGCCTTATTACTGCGATGTGGGCTCTGCTTCTCAATGACTCTGTTCCTGCTCTTGGGTCAGGAGTGTGGGAGGTGGGGAAAAGAACAAACATGACTTTATGCTAGTCTTGTGCTCTCCGCACTGTGGGGCAGCTTGAGGACCTGCCTTCTCCCCACCATGTAAACTAAAGCACCATGGGGAGCTACTCTTACCCGCTGCTTGCAATAGAAGCAGTATGTTGCCTGTGTGTGGTATGTTCTGGCCATGTCTGAAATGCCATCTGCCCCCCACCCCCGGGCAGATCCATACCACCTGCACCCCCTTTTTCAAAATCCCAGATCCACCTATATGCACACATATACCTCCTGTTCAGCCTGAGAAGAGGAGGGGGCTTACATGCTCCATAAAGCATGCACACACAACCAGAAGTGAAGCGCTTCTCAGTTGTACCTCATTCTGTACCTTGTTGTACCTCATTTGAGGCGCTTAGGCCATTTTTGGAGTGCTTCATGTTCTATGTATGTCTGCAGAGCTTGCCCTTAGTTTGAAGCACTTCAAAGGCATTGTAAGAACAGAGGAAAAACGATACCCCAAACCAGCTGACACCCCCGGGAAATAAGCCCCTAACTAGCCCAGCCAGACCAGAATACGTTATGTTTCTGCGTGCACATGCAGGGGTGGGGAGCTATTCTGCCTTCCCACGCTCAGTTCTATAAATACCCTCATTAAGACTCAACTGTATTAATGAATAAAAATAACAATTGCGGAGGGTCCTTCCATGAAGAATACTGATGTAAGACTTGCAATTTCCTTCATTTTATATTGCAAGTTTATATTTGAAATGACAGGCAGTAGGCAAAGCGGCTCCAGGGGGAGGGGGAGAGAGAGACAGTCAGCGAACAGTCTTCCTTCAGAAGAAAGCCCACCTGGAAGTGGGTGTTGCTACTCCACCTTCTTAAAGGAGGCCCTGAGAAACTCCTCAGCCAAGCATTGTCTCCTGCTCCTACTTCAGCTCACTCTGCCTGGTTGCTTGCTTTGTATAGATGCCTGGGAGTGTAAGAGAACAGGGCACTTTCTCTGTCGTTTAATCTCAACCCCAGTGGCGTAATTAGGGGGTAGATGAGACAGGCATCCACTCTGGGCATCCAATTAAGAGAGGAGGGCCATGGACTCGCCCCTCTATTCCCACAGAGCCCATCCCTGGCAGCATCAAGAGCAGCAGCTAGGTATAAATATCCTCATTAAGATGCGACTGTATTAATGAACAGTGAACATGAACAATGCAGGTAGAGTGTGTGGGGGCCGCAGCAGTTGCTCAGCTGGAGATTTTTTAGGAGTTCCCAGCATGGATAAGACCACATCTCCTTCTTACCCTTCAGGGTGTGCCCGGGATGTTCACTGCTCAACCCTGAAGCTTGTATCTGCTGAGGAAAACAAAGGAACACCCTGTGAAAGCAATGGAAACTTTGGCAGCTCAGCTCTGAATGAAATGACCCCAACCCCAGAGACCAGTGTCTAGTTTCCATTTGTTGTCGGTTTGATGCTGTTCAGACCAGCTCTGATGATCAGTGATTCATGCGGTGGAAAGGAAAAACCACTGGGATTCAGACCTGACGCAGTTCAGATGAGGAGTGGCTATCGCAACCCGCAACATCCTGCTCCTTGCCTAGGCAGCAGGCTGCTGTGATGAATTCCCAGAACAAATCCTACATGCTGTTAAGGCTGCTAGGTCTTCCAGAAGCCCATTTCTTCCACTGAGTCTCTCTGCTGTACTTTTCTGTTAACCCTTTCAGGAGCAATGAAGCAGTGATACTTAACCTACAGCTTCCAAGCCGTAAGTGACTCTTCAACTTAGAACACCACCTGCAATGAACCCATAAAAAGATTATTCCCTCCACCTCCTTTTTTAACTGCATGCACTGGGTGCAAGTCACCTACAGTCACGAATAGTGCAGCACATACTAGCCATTGCTAGCAATCATGGTGCAAGTACTGTAGCGCTTTTTCCTTTGAAAGGGAGCATGTTTACCTCCATTTACTTTGGCATGTGTAAGTATGAGTTTGATTTGCACTGGCTGCTTCTGTGGTTTCTAGGCCAGTTTGGACTAAGCATCACACAAGGCTATCCAGGCTTTGTAAAGGAATCTCTTATACACGTGCACACTTGACTCCTACAGAACTTCTCAGTGCAGTCCCTTGATCTCTCTTCCTTCTCCTCTAAGTCCTTTAGCGGAGGTAACCCCTTCTTCCAATCGAAAGGCTGGAGATGAACAGACTTTCTTGGACTAGAGTAAGGCTGTCCAGCTGGCAGTCCATGAGCCACATTCGCCCCATGATGGGGTAAACTGTGGCCTGCAGAAACAGCTGGAGTCTCTAGTCTTCCTTTACTACTGGCTTAATCTTCCCCAGACTAGCATGGTGCAGCCTGCAGTGCTGGGGGAGCCTGCGACCTCAGGCACCTGAGAGGCGTCGTGCAATGGGGGAGATTGCAGCTGAGAAGCTTAGGATGAAGCAGGGCGCCCAGACATGCAGTGGTGTTTGTGGGATAGCAACTGGGCTCATGGTCCAGTGTGTGTGTGTGTGTGTGTGTGTGTGTGTGTGTGTGTGTGGGGCGGCAGGCATCCATCCTCAGAGACACTAAAGTCTGGACTGCCATGGGTGTGGGTACCAAGAATTCCTGAGTTCTGGCTACAGCCATGCCAGCACTTCTGTGTAAACTTGTGCAAAGAGTAAGTGTCTCAACTGTAAAATGGAAGAGCTTAACTACCTACTCGCAGAGGAGGCTCACATGCAGGGAGTCTGCTCCAACGTACAGTAATTCCAGCACGTCGGATTGAGTCTGCTGGAGCGTGGAAATCAATGCGCTCCAGCAGCCTTCAGCGCCACATGTATCAGCACCCCCACACTGAAAAATGGAAGTGGGATGCTTTAAACTAAAGCTCATTCAATGATCTTTAGATGATCTTTAGTTCAAAGTGCCCCACTGCCATTTTCAGTGTGGGGATGCTGATACATGTGATGTTCTGGGTGTTTTTAATTAGTGTGGCTCTGGGAGCTATGATCATTAAAATGCACTCCCCAGCCCCCCCATGCCTCCTGGAACATGTGTATAAACACCCATGAAGGTTAACTAAGAGCCTGTGTGTAGAATAGTTTGAAGATGTCAAATGTTCAGTGTTAAGGTATTATTACATGTTGTACTTAGCATGTGCTAACTGCACTTACAATGCCAGTATCATTAAGCAGTAAAGCATGTGCTAAGTGGCATCCTGGCATAGTAAAGCTAGGCCCTTTCTGGCAAGGAGCATCTCCAGACCGTATTGCCTAATACATGTAGAGCTAACATTGGACTGCTCTACAGAGCTGATTAGGGGACTCCAAGGTGAGGTGGGAGTAGAGGAAGGAAGCCCCTTGCCAGTCTGCCTGTTTCAAGGCTCTCGTGAAGTAAAAAGGCTAGGTGCCAATGCTGCTTCCAGTCCCCACACCACACCGGAGCCTTGAACCAGCTCTGGTGTGATCCCAGAGCTGAGATAAAAATTCAGTTGTTTTTTGGTGTCAGCCCTGGGATTGCATTTGAGTGGTTCAAGACTCTGGTGCAGTATTATGATCTATCTTTAGATCTATTTATACATGGCTCTAAGTCCTGTGAAAGCTTATTGCGCTCTAAATATAACAGATGCTAAGTGTAGTGAGTAGCAAGGCTCTTATTATTCCAGGTGGAAGGCTCAGCATCTGCAGACAGGTCAGGAGGGAATTGATATCCAGTGCTTTTTCAGACTGGTCACAAGATGGCATCATTGTGCTTCACATCCCACCAGCTGTACACAAAGGGAGTAGGACTCCTTAGGTGTCTTATAAAGCTAAGACCCTGTCATTACCACCTCCTTCATCCAAAACAAAATGTGAACTGTTAGCAAATGCAGAATACTTAACCACATGTGCAATAAGTCACCAGATACCCTACTGTGCCAAGCTTGCCCTGTGTGCAGCAACAATCCAGCTGCTTCTGCCCTGCCAGAAGAGGCTCACAGTCTGTAATCCTCAAAGAAAGTATTCCCTAGAAAGGGCCATAGGAATCCTCTTGGGGAAAGCGTCTGTGTTGAGACATAATTAGAGCAGCCATCCAGCACACAAAGAATCCTCCAAGTAAGCTTTGACAACCTCCTCTCTAACTGGAGATGCTTTGTCCTCACTTGATGCAAGGGGCTCAGATTCTCCCTGGGGGCAGTTCTGTGGTGGCTGCCCTCTGATAGACGCCAGTATAAACAACCTTCATTGCCCTAGGCCTGTCACTTTCTTTTGTCCCTCTATGGAAGAGACTGCTTCTGCTCCAGACATTTAAAAAACGCTCTCTGGACTAGAGCTAGTTGAGCTACTGCGTAACTTGGCTCCACATGTCCTGCTCCACAGCTGCTGTGGGGGAATGCAAGAAGCTCTCTCTCTTGGCAGGAAACATGAGAAAAGAGCTGTCCCTTTGCCTTACACCCCCTCACTAACATTCCCTACAGCCCATTGCCAGAGCCTATGTCATTGTCTGTCTATTAACCATTGCAGAGTCTCCTTATTAATGAAACAAAGGCCCAGCAAGGATTCTCAGACACTACTTGTCTCCAGAGCATTCACACTGTAATTCCTCAAACATAGATGCATTTAAATCCAGAGCGACTCCAATAGGTTCAACAGGGGCATGAATCCACATTTAGACAAAACAGCACAGATAGGATTTTCTGGGCTATCAAGTCCATTCACCAGTGCTTGGAGGTGATCATATACCTGGGGAATCCCCAAATTTTGTCTTCAAACCCTCACAAACATCTACAAAGCATGACACCCAGAATACCAAGAATACCCTATAACATGCCATAGATAAAAGCAGTGCAGTGCCCTGCTACTGCAACAGCTGGGTAGTAGTTGGTTAATAAATGGTCATAAGTTTTTAGGAAAAGGGACTGTGCTGTAGGCTGCAAATGAGATCAGCAGCCTCCTTCTCATTCCCATGCCTAAAACAACTAATGCTACAAAATCCTAGCCTCCACTGCCTTGTGGGTACTTCTTGGTTGAAGAAAGGCTAAGGGACATCGCCCAGACAGAAAAGTGTCCTCACTGAGGACATTAGGCAGTCAGCAGCATTTCTTATCTGTTGCTCTCTGGCAGAAGCTACACCCATCGAGACATTGGTTTTCTGGATTTGGTCTGGCCTTTAGATTCTGCCACAGTGGTCTAAAGTGGGGATGGCAGGTCTTGGAGAGCCTCCACTCCTCCATAGTCTTGCCTAGCTGAACTCATCAAAGGTCTTGGTGTGGTGGTCATGGACCTCTGATGCATACACCATGATCCAGAGGACTGGCAGTTACCTATACTAACATCCCAGCTCTAATCTCCCATTCCTTTGCTGCTTGTTCCCTGTGCTCTAATCACTACTCTTTACTTGATGTCTCCATTTGTCTCTCTTCCCCATGCCTGATGTAATGTATTTTTGAGGTCTCAGTCCATTGGTGGACTGCAGACCCTATTTTTATCAATATTGATGTACCTTAACTTCCACTGAAATCACTGTGTGTTATGGACCTGCATATCTTTAAAATTCTGGGCCTAAAAATGCCTTCCTTTCCTCCTCAAAATTCCCTTAAAGCTCATTTTACCTGTCTGTCTGTCTATCCCTGACCTAGACTCAGGCATCACTGGGACCCTCACTCCCATCTGATCATACCATCAGTCCAAAAGACAACAACCGGAAGAGGCAAACATAGAAACATGGAAGAAAAACATACAGAATAACTAGAACTCCACACAGCACACTCCTGGGACCAGCTTTCCTGTTATTCATGCACCCTGTTGCCTCTTTTCCTCTATACCTCCAAAGACTTTCAAGTTATCCTTGAAAGCAGGGAGTGTGCCTTCTTACTTGTCTGTACAGTGCGATCCATCCCCAGGATGGGAGGAAGAATCTGTATTGGTCCTAAAGACATGCATTATTTCTATCACGAATCATTTACATGATGTAGGAACTGTTGAGTGACATTATATGTTCTATCTAAAGTATCACAATGGTCCCTTCTCCACTTATAGCCTCTCACTATATTTATCATCCTTGTTAGCACATGAAATCTAAAGGGGTCTTACTCTGAGAGCTTCAGACTCCCTGCAATTCCTGTTAAAGACTCATCTCAACTACCCTGAATTACACTGACCTAGGAAGATTGCGGTTGAAGGAAGAAGTAGAAAAAATGATAGCTGTTTTTGCTATTAAGAAAAAAGCAGAAAATGTTCTTTCTAAGAAGGGGCAGTCAGCATATATCTTGAGTTTACGGACTCAGTTAAAAATAAACTACCAAAAACTGTCTGACAGCAAACGTCAGTTAAAAAATGTATGTTTAAGTGCAGGAGGCAAAATGATTTGAGAACATATTTTCCCTTAACTGGGCATACATTTCTGGATGGAGTAATTTTTTATCTGTAATCCAGATTGATAGCTTCTATTTGATATCAGAAAGGATAATTTCTTCAAAGGTTTGCATATGGCCATGAACTGGAAAAGCCCCAAATGGCTCTGAAATGGACTTTAGCTCTACTCAGCTGGAACTCTGTCCCTGAGCTCAGAGGGACTAGAATTGGCCTTCGTTATACTTCATCTGGCATTGCTCTTTTTGATTATTACTACTACTTGTATCACAATAGTGCTCAAGAGCCCATTTACAGACCAGAACCCATCACACTAGAGACTATACAAGCATACCACTAAAAGACAGTCTCTGCCCCAAATAGCTTTTGATCTAGGTAAAAAATAAAAGCCACTAGGTGGATGCACATAAGTAAAGGAGCTCAAGGCCACACTGAGAAAATGCAGGTTGGCATGATGGACAGTTGTCCCAGACCACACCAGCTGCCTGTGCTTGTCAAGGTTTTTTTTTTTTTTGGTAAACATTTCATGAAAGTCAAGTATTATTAAAGGACTTAATGGACAATTGATTTTTTTGTCTGTGTGCTGTGTCAGTAGAAAGGATGGAAGTCAGCATTGTCAGAAAAATATGTACTTGTTTGGTGTGGCAATCTGGAGCCATTACCCTCTTAACCTCCCCTGAAAGGAAACAGGGACAGGTCTGGAATGAGAGCTTGGAGAAATGTAGGGTGTGAAATGGTGATTGGAGCCCCATACCAGATTCAAATGATAGGCTTTTGCTTCTCTTCAGGACCGACTGCTGCAAAAAACCTAGCTTCCTCTGCCTGGAAAAAGCTCAGCTTTGAAAACAGGAGAGAGCTGTTCAGCTTAAGAGTAAATGCTACCTCTGCTTTCCAGTGGTGAAGCCCAGGTATGCAATATGCTTATTGAAAATATCCTACAGGTGGTCATTGGGAGTCTCACTCCTGCATTAGGGATCTGGATTTTTCCTGTGAGCCCCCCTATTTCCAACATTGGTGTGTGGTCACAACAATAATTTTTAGTGCTATACGTGTACAATGAAAAATAATGACAACTCCTTGTGCTTCAATCCAGGATTACAAAGCCATTTGCAAGGATTCATAAGCCTGTCTCAGTTGTACATTGGTATCCTCATTCTGCAGAAGGAGAAACTGATGCCAAATGCCTAATAGCCTGCACACACACCATATTTACATGTGCGTAGTTGACAGTTGCACTGATAAAAACAAGGAAAGGACCAACGACTAAATCCTGCATCAGGTAACTTCTCCCACCTTTGCACAGAATTACCTGTGAATGAAAAAGGGGTGAAGGGGCAGTCAGCATATATTGGTTTACACTGGTGTAAATTACAATGGCGTAGATGTCATGTATGGAGCTTACACCAGATAGCTGTTTGGTCAATATAAATAAGTAATCATTACACCTCCTTCCCCCCAATCTTATGGGAAGACACAGTAATGGCAGCCTATAGTCTGCTACACTGGAATAAGACGCTTGTCTCTCCACTCCAGGCATAGCATATCAGTGTACCAAAGAAATGTTAATGACCAAGGTGTGATCATGTCACATTTCAAGACCCACATTTCAATTGTCCATACTGACACAGTGAGGCAAAGCTAGGAACAAAGAATCTCCAAGTCTTGACTCCAAATCCATTCATCTAACTAATAATGAAGAGTCCTGAGTCTGGCTTGCACCAATACTCAGGAAACCAGGAACTCCTCAGCTTCCCACTCCAAATTTTCATCTTCAACAAAATTTTTCTTGGGACCAAACCCTTCCCCCCCTTCCCCCCCAAACCCCACATACAACACACCCAAATGAAAGGGCTCAGACCAAAACTCTGGATCGAGCCAGTCCTAAAGTCCAGAAAGGTTTAGGTTGAGATCTGAGTTTTGCAGCTCAGAATCTTTTCCAATGACCAGATTCCCACCTGCCTAAGACCAGGCCTGCGTAGATCCTGATTTCAGCACATAGACACGAAAAGACAAACCCCTCCTGCTCCCATAATTTCAGTGTAAAAACTCTTAATTCCTGTTATGTTGGGCTAATTCCATAGGATCTGTCCACTTATTGCATCAGACGGATCTGGCAGACAGTCCTTGGCCTCGTGGATCACTATGCCCCTATCCAAGGTGCTCAGCTGAGCAGTCTGACTTCAGCCCTCAAAGACATTGCCAAAATGCTACACTGCACTTCCTGTAGTCAGTCATTTTTCTCTTCCATTTCTTTAAATTAGACATTTAACAAGCAATGAAAGGAGTCACCGAGCCTTCAAGTGAAAGATGTTTTCCCCTCCACCTCCACCTACGGGGCATGATTCTCAAGATTGTATTGTGTGGATTGAATTTTCAGCGAGTCTCTTACTGCTGGCAGAAGCTGCCTCCGCTAACACCCTGCTTATTCAGTGAGTGACAGTAATCAAGGGTGTGGGAGGCAGGGAGGATATTAACATTACTGTGATTGACGAGCCTCACTCATGGTTTAGAAGTACCTTGGTGGATCTCCGAAGACGCAATAGGTAGATCCAATACAGCCATCTATTTATACAATGTCCGTCACTGTTGCATCTGAGCAATGAAACAAAATGGTTTACTGCATGGGGAGAAACAAACAGAGCGATTTCCTCCAGAAAAGCCCAACTCATTGTGATTTTTGAATGAACAAGTTTCCCCATATTAATTGCAACATATTATCAAGGTTGGGGGGGGGTGAGGGGGAAACAGACCCTGATGTGCAGGGAAAAATACTTTAAATTATCTCAGCAGGGGAGCTGGCACTAACTTATTTCTGTTTTGCTCCAAGTACTTTTGATGCAGTAGGTGACTAATGCTGAAGGTTTGGAGCTTGGCTTTCTTGTTTACACTAAGGCTCTTTGCATACCATGGGCAGGGTGAAATAAATGGGAACTGGGCTCTTAGCTAAAGTCAGAAAATTGGCCCTTTAATAATTCTCCTGCTTTTTCCCATTTGCCCACCCCCTACTCTCTCCCGTCTTGTGTCCCTCCAGAGTCTTAGCTGGCTTCAATTTACTTACTTACTTATATCCTTCACCCCTGAAAAACTGGATCTCCAAAAGAACAAGCATCAGAGCTCAGTCAGTCTTATCTCAGCATATTCACCATCTGGGTGCTTTGACACTTTGTGAGTGCCAGGAGTGGGGGAATGAAGCAGCCAGGACACAGTTTGTATAAAGGTGTAGACAGATATTTGCATTCCCTATTATAACTTGCATCGGGCTTGCATAGAATTACTATGGGATCAGAGACTAGAGACAGATGTGTCACTCTCCATGGGTAGTAAGTGCCTTGCCAATAGGTGGCAGGGAACAAAGAAATAACACCTTTTCTGCTGTGAGCAAACAGCTAGCCTGGGTTGAAACCTAGACTCACAATTTTTCACAAGTGAGCAATGTTACCACAGTTTAAGGGTTTGAAGCATCTGCCCACTACTTTTTGTTTTGCGTCAGTGTGATGGCAATTATGCCAGTGTAGAAGTTTGCACAGAATGATAGAGAAGCAGGGCTGGAAGGGACCTCCAGCGGGCACCTAGTTCAACCCCTGCCTGAGGCAGGATCATCCCTTTCCAAACCATTCTACGCATTCCCACTGCCCAACCTCTTTGCAAAAGCTACACAGTCAACCCTGACACAACACAAGACATAACACCCTAACTTGCCACAGGCAAAGCAGGGGAACCACAGTGACCAATGTCCTGATTCTATAAAGGTTGTTAATATAGGCTCAAGAGATCTCAGGAAGACAGCCACACACCACTTACTGCCCCCCTCCCAGTCCCCGCTACAGAGGAAGGCAAAGCCCTCCATGGTCCATACCTATTTGATCCTGGGTTAAAATTTCTTCCTGACCCCAATTGTGGCAATTGGTCTGACCCTAAGCTGAGGGGCAAGACCCTCTAGCTGGGAACCTCTGGGTTTAAAACCCAGCAGGAGCACTGGCACATCCCAGTCAAAATCCCCAGCCTTGGCTGCAGCCAACACCCAATACCTCTGAGGAAGGCTTAAATAAAAACTGCTCTGACATGTCATAGCAGGAGGGGTCAGCAGGCAACCAGCAAAGCCTAGAAGCATGGGAAATACCCATCACAGAACATAGGCAGACCTACGCCAAGATCATCTCTGACCAATGACTGTCCAACTTCTTCTTGAGCACCTCTAGCAGTGAAGAGTCCACAACTGCTCTAGGCAGTCCGTTCCACTGCCTCACTGTTCACTAACTGCGAAGAGGTTTTCTGTGATGTCTTGTTGTACTTAACAGGTACACAGGAGAACATTTGCTTCCTCTTCCATTATATCCCTTGATGAGGAGGAGCAAAAAGCTGGTTAGACAGCAACAGACAATGCAATCTGTCCTTTCTCTGTCTCCTGTGTGGCTACAGTGCCTATTGTTTTTTATGGGCTGGTAGAAATACCAGTGTTGACAGAAGGAAAATAAAATTCCTCGACTCTGCTTTTCTCTGAATGCTGGTTGGGGAGGAGATAAGCTCTCTTCCCCTCTCCCCCTAGAGTAAAAGGAAAGCCAGGAGCAGCTGGCTCTGCTCCTTTCCTTGGGTGTCCCATTTCTGCAGAGGGCAAGGTGAAACTGGCAAGGGATTGATACAAAACAGGAGGCAGGTAGGAAATCTCCCAGCTT
Source organism: Crocodylus porosus (assembly GCF_001723895.1). Lineage (NCBI taxonomy): Eukaryota > Metazoa > Chordata > Crocodylia > Crocodylidae > Crocodylus > Crocodylus porosus. The sequence continues at coordinate 50,037,959 of NW_017728931.1, read as the reverse complement.
GGACAATTCCTTTTTGCTCATTGATGGCTGGTGCTGCTCCACTTACTATCAGGAAGACCTGGAAGCTAGTAAACACCCAGGGTGACATTTTCCCTAGGGCCGACTGACTTCTCTCATCTAGTGTCTGGCTGCTTGGTTTTTCCCAGCTTGAAGTTCCTCTTCTGCACCCTCAAACAGGTTTCCTAGGAGAGAGCAAATGAGGTTTTGTTGCGTGGGTTTGCTACTTAATCAATCAATTTTTGCAGAGAGGCATAGCCTGGCTCAGTTCTTTGAACTGGTCACTGCTTGCCCCTCTTAGGACAGGTGGTAGGCACTATTACAGGAAAGTTATTCACTGAGTACCTCTATTGTGTCAAGGCACAGGTGTCTTTGATGTTCTCCAGTGTTTTGTGCTGCTGCATGGGGTAGGCCTCTGTGAGATCACTTTGTTGGCAAGATGTCAAAGGGAGGCCTCTGTGAGGTTATTGACTCTACTTCTCCAGCAGGCCAAACTAATAGCTAAGCAGAGGTTTCTGATGTAAAACCACTGAGCTCAGCCGCATTGTTCTGTAAGAATACCAGGTTCAAGGTGCATCAAGGTGATACAGTGTATTCTGTGACCCCTGGTGGCAACATGTAGGGGGTGCACAGGGGTGCACATGCACCCACTGAGAGTGCTGGTGCACCCCCTGAATGGCTGTACTCCCTTGTTGGGCAGTGTGCAGAAGGGACAGGTGGGAGTGCCGGTGCCCCACCGAGAGCGCTGACTGGGGAGTGGGAGTGCTGGATATAGTGCTGTGGCTGTTTCCGAGTTGGTGAGTTTTGCCACGGTGGAACACCCTCCCATTCCCCAGTCACTGATTGGTCACTGGGGGGGCACATGCCCCCCTGACTAAGGTGGCACCAATTGCCCATGGTGACCCTATGGCATAAATGCACCTGCACAACAGTAAAGTCCTTCTCCTGTGGGACTCTTGACCCTTCTGGTTTCTGAAACTAAACAGCAGGCTTTTCACTGCTTAGGAAGATCAAACTAAGAGGAATAGTTTCCCCTTTCTATTGGAGTAGCTATCATGGATATTAATCTCTGGTAGTGAAGTGACACATTATTATTCTTTGAGATGAGATGTGGCATGTAGAAGAAAATGAAGAAGAGGGAATGGATGTACTATGCATACCATGTGAAGGACGACTGGTTTCCCAGAAAGTAAAAGAACATCCACAGCACTGGTTTCCTCCCCTCTTTGATTCTTTTTAGGCAGGAGAGATAGCAGGCTTTTCTCCAGGATGTGAGGGAGGGCTGGAAGTGATCATCATCTCTCTTCTTTCCTGCTTCTGAGAGCAGGGATTTGACAAGCAAGTCTAAAAGTCCGTGGGCCAGATCTGGGCTGTGGTACCATGGGATCCCCATGGGTCTGGAAATTTGGCAGTGGGAAAGCAGTGCCACCACTCCCTTACTGACAAATCTCTAGACCCCAGCAGAGCCCCAGGTCCTGCACCCTGGATCTGGGACCTGATCCCAGTGTGTAGAGGTGGGTGGGGATGGCTCCAGGCCCCAATCCTGGCTGGAAAGAGTGGTGCCAGGCCCTAGGGACCCAATTCTAGCATGCAAGGGTGGTGGGGAGGTGGCAACGGGCCTCCAGGGCTCAATCCTGGCATGCAAGAGGAAGTGATACCAGACCCCCAAAGCCTGATCTAGCCTGCAGACAGGCCCCATGCCACTCATCTGGCCTGTAGAGTCAAAAGGTTGAGCACCACTGATCCAAAGTCATCAAAAATGTCACTAGACAACATGCCAAGTATTGCATGTAGTAAACTGTCATAGGATCCTTAATGCACATGTGGTGTTACTAAGTAACTGTAAAAAGTTACTGGATCTAGCAATACAATTGCCAAGTCAGCAACACTGCTGAGAGGAAGGTTTAAAGCAGTGATTTTCAGCTGGGGTCCAGTGGCATCTCTGGTGGGGGGGGAGGTGTGTACATTCTGCACAACATTAGCACTGCTATCAAATAGCAATCAAATTTGAAATCGAATTTCAAATAGGAATCCATTTGCTCACTGGCAGAGGGGTGGAGGTGGGAGCAGGGCTGAGCTGTGTGCAGCCTGGAAACAGTTGCTTGTGGTGAAGACAGGAGAGCGACCACCTGAGTTAGCCTAGCCTGGAAATGACAGTGTGAGTGGCCCCTGGTGTCCATGTAGGGCTGCAGGGTGGAGAAGCTGGGAAGAATGACCTGCCACTGGTTGCAAGGAAGTAGCACAGGGAGAAGCAGGAGCTGCAGGATAAGTGGGAGACAGACACGGAGACCAGGGTGGCAGACCAGGGAAAGCTAACACTGTCTGCCCAGGGCCAGGCTGGTAGTGGGTAGGAAGCTGGGGCTTGGGACTGTGTCCACACTGGGCATGAGGCTGAGCCCATTGGCACTAAGCAGATGCCACTAGGGCTCACTGTTCTGGAGGAAGCGTGGTACCCAGCTGACTACACACATGGGCTGACACCTCCAGGCCCGGACCAGCCCTGGCTCCCCTGACAGGTGGGACACAAATAGGGGAAGCAATTCCATACACAGCAGAGCCAGGACACTTGTCTTCCTGCCTGCCTCTGTGCAACCCCTTTTACTGCATTATGGGCAGTGCTGACTTGCCATACCTGCCCTGACTGCCGCTCACTCCCTGCTTGGGGTAAATGGCTGAATAAACCCCCTACTGCCCCCTCCACTGCAGCAGTGGAGCAGGGCCCTTCAGGTGGGAGGCAGGGAGGGGAGGATATTCCCCCTCCCTCTGGTGTCCAGTGGAGGGGGCAGTAGGGGGCTTATTCTGCCATTTGCCCCAAACAGAGAGTGAGCAGTGGCAGTGGTGGTTGGGATGGGCAGATCGCAGCTGCAGTCCCCTGGGGCAGTGGGGTAGAGGGGGGAATAACCTCTCTCTCTGCCCCCTCTGCCTTAGGGGCAATGCTGGCCTTGCTGCTGCAGCAGCAAGGGGGGAGTGCCCAGCAGACCTGGCTGCTGGTGGGACATTACAGGTTCCCTGCAGCTGAGGGCATGTTCTAGTGTCCCTGGCACCTGGCCTGAGCAACTGCAGGCACGTGCCTGTATTTCCTCAGCCCAGAGGGAATGTCTGTGCAGTTACAAATTGGTTCAACCTAGGCTGTTTAGACTAATCTGCAAAGATTTAATCAATTCAGGCTCCGGCTTTTTGAATGTCTGTCCCTAGCCTATAGGTTTGTCTAAACCACTCGGAGGACCAACCTTTTTTGGCAGGTATGCCACAAATTAAGTCCCCTGCCCCTCCAGTGTGCCACTCTGATTCCCTGCTGCTGCCCAATTTGCTGCTCTGCTTTCTTCTCCCCACCTTATGCTTCTGGGAGAATCTGCTTCTCTACTTTCTCCTCGCCTGCCACTGTGCTACCTGTCCCCTCCCTGATCTGCTATGTGCCCTACAGTGAGGCTGCCTGTGCCACTTGTGGTATATGTGCTGCAGGTTGGCCACCCTTTGCCTACAGCATCTTCAGACTGAGCTAGGGGATGCCACTATGAAGCAGGGCGTGCTAGACCACAGAACAGATGTAATGTGCCCCCCCACCCCAGAGTAGTGCTGGATGTATGCCAAAAGGCTTGTTGTCTCAGGTCAAATGAGGCCTTTCATTTTGATCATGGTGAAATGTTTCATTTTGATGGCAATCACTTTCCTTTTTATCTCCCTTTTTACTGTATTATCTTAAATTTTATAACAAGAAGTAATTTAAGCTTGAAAAATTGTTTTGTTTTGAAAATAAAACTAAATGCCTTCAACAATTTCAAGGATGGTTCTGTTTGTTTGTCCATTTTGTTTTGTATGAGTTGAGAAATTTGTTTGACTGGACCCTTTCTCACAACAGGTTTTGGTTTTGATAAATTGACATTTTCTAGTGCAACTCCCCCCTCCCCCCAACCCCCAACTTTCTGACTCACTCTATCACTTAATCCCAAATTTTCAAATATAAGCACGTTTTTTTGGTTCCTCTGTTTCTGAATGCCCAACTTGAGATGCATGCTAATTTTCACATGTGCAGAGAACTAGCAGCACCCTTCATTTGGTGATGTAGGAGCCCGTACTTCTAAAAATCAATAGGCAGCTCAATGTGGATACATGAAAACTGACAACCCCAAACCTCAGAGGCTATTTTGCAATTTTGTCCTTCCTGCCTTGCTGTAGAATCAATTAGGGCTCTATGACGGGTGATCAAGACTGTAGAGGAACTTTGTTCTTGAGTTCTCACCACTTGTCTTGGCGAGTCCAGCTGAAGGGACAGCGACCTCAGAATTAGACCAGTCATCAGTTCTGCTACCATTGGAATATACTGGTTACCAGGTCTCCACAAAAATAATTTTCACTTATTTATAACTTTAACCAGGTAAGTGGCTAGTTTACAGTGTATCTTGCCATATGCTTTTCAATTTAGCATATGGATAGAATTAAAGCAAAGGGTTGGGCAGATGAACAAACAGCATGAATGAAGGACAAAAAAGGTACCATAAGGATGGGCACAGTCTACTTAGATACTGTGACCCAACATCTGTCTTGGCTTTCACTTGCGCTGTAAATTCTTTAGTGCAGGAACTACATTGTTTGTAGAGGGTTTAGCACAATGAGATCCTGGGCTGGCTCTAGGTAAGGACAGACATAACAGTTAAATCACTTTAAATATGGAGTATTTCAGTCATGGATGTTCCTTGCCGTGCCCCCTGGCTATAGTGCTTCAAAATCATTACAGCTGCATGCAGTGGCATACACTCCAGCCAGGAGCTGCAACATGGGGATGTGGCACATCTCCCACAAAGAGGGTAAATAGAGAACAGAACTGTCCTCCCATCCACTCTGCCTCTGCTCTCCCAGAGCACTCCCTTGGTGGAAGCAGGAGACCAGATACAGAGAGGTATGCAGACATTGGAAGCTGGAGAGCAGGAATCCTTGCTCTGGCAGTGAGGTGCTCCAGGGGAGAGAAGGCAACAGGAAAAGGAGAGAGCACCAGCTGGTGCAGTGCTCCACTCAACCCACCCCTTTCGCCCGTGAAAGGAGAGGAAAGCAGAGAGGAAAGCATGGGATACTGGAGGATTGAGTCCTTCCCTGTTCTGCTCCAAAGATTGTACGTAAGTAACAAGAAGAACATTTTTTGAATCTCTGCTAAATAGTACTTGTTTACTTCATGTTAGTGTTAGAGTGTTTCCATCTTTTTGGGAACACTTCAAGGCTAAGTACAGACAGTCAAAAAGCCTGAGGCTGAATCAATTCAATCTCTACAGGTCAGTTTAAGCTGAGTTGATTGAACTGATAAGCAAGTGAACACACATTCACTTTTGATCCCAGAAACATGGCCACATGCCTGCAGTGGCCCAGGCCAGAAGTTGGGGGTGATAGAGCATGCCTCTGCTCAGCTGGAGCAGACAGCTTGGGTCAAGGCTGGTCTGCCCACCCTGCAAGGTGGGATATGCTGTGGAGGTGCAAAGCATCCTGGGATGCTGGAGGACTGTGAGTTAACTTGAATCTGAAGGGGATCTGGGGCAGCAGTTCAATAAACTGATTTAACCTAAATCAGTTAAGCCTGATACTACATCCATCCAGGTTTATCTTAAACCCGTTTAGCCATTTTGAATGTGGTTTATGTGCACTGAACTTCTGTTGTATTACAGATTTGAACCAGTTTCTGATCACTTGCAGTGGTTTTCGTGTAACTTCTGTTCCTAGCCCAAATGGCTTCCAGCTTCAGATATACCTGAAGCACTTCACATATTACATCTGTCCACACCCTGTGGCTTCAAGGCACTACCATAATATAAATCATTAATAATGAGTAAAAATAAGAATACCTGACCCCGTGTAACTCCAGAGCCAAAAGAGTTGCAGGGTATATCAGTCAGTATGAATGTGCAAGGTAGTAATTGCTGTCTTGCCAGTGCTGTGACTAGCTAGAATTGTTCTTTTTTATCATAGCCAATCAGGGGTTCTCCCAGTAGGCAGAATGGAGCTCTCACTAATAAGGCTCTGGAGAGAGCTGTTTATCCTCATCATCCCCAAACCCGTCACCTCGGGCAAGCTCCTGTCACTTAGCAGAACATTGCTCTGTGTTTATTTTCCTTTTTTGTTTTTTGGGTTTTAAAAAATGTTTTCATTTTTTTTGTGTGGCAACAAGCCATTCTGCTATGCTACATATTATTTTTTTTAATCATCTGGTGTTTTCATTAGGTGTCCTGGTTCCAAAGTAACTAGAGGACAGATGAGGAGTTTATATTTCATGTCAGGCCAAGCCTTACCTAACCTCTGGCCTGTCTGTGGGCCATTCCCATATCAATGTATCCTGACCTAGGGCATGAACACCATGCGCCCCTGGAGGCTGGGGAGGCATGGAAACCACCGACAGGTGGTGTTGGCAGGGAGCACCCACAGGTGGCCATGGCGGTGTTGCCAGTGGTGGGGAAGGGAGGTGGCAAGCTGGCAGCACTGGTGGTAGCTAGCGGCAATTGAGGACTGCCTGCAGATGCCACCAGCAGTGTCCGTGGTGGTGGCGGCGGGTGGCGAGTGGTGACTGCTTGCAGGCGCTGCTGGCAGCGTTGGTGGTGCTTTTTGCAGGGGGTGTATTGCCAAGCTCAGGGTGGACGTGCACCCGTGACCACCCCCTACGTGTCACCAGTGACCTAGGGGCTGCCAAGGGAATAGCGCTTCCATCTTGGTTTAGTTTTAGCCCTGAGCCTGCTAGGATGTTCCCAACTGCCAACTCCACGAATGCTTAGTAGGACATGTTTAATCTGTATAGCAGGGTGATGCAGTGTTACATGGATTCTGTGAAATGTATTTGTTTTGTCCCATTATTGGTACTGAAATAGTTGAATAATTTAGTTTCAATAATCCAGCTAGTTGAGGTGATATTTATTTTAGGTACTTATCTCCGCCACCAGTCTGAATGCCTCACTGTCTTCCATGTGCTTATCCTCACAATATTTTTTGAAGAGGTAGGGAAATGCTATTGTACCCTTTTGTTAGAGAGGGAAGCTGGGCTTTGAGCCCTGGGGCTTTTCAAGGGTTTAAAATCAATATGTGTTATGCATCTCAATAGCTGTAAAAATCTCTCCTAGAGAGATACAAAGCCCAGATCCTCAAAGGTGCCTGATTTTTAATTTATTTAAATCCCCTCCTTTGAGAATCTAGATCTACGTGAATTACCCAAAGCTTCCACAGAAGTCAATGGGAACATCAAATGTTCAGTGTGGTCTCAGGACACCGTTATCATGTAGCAAGACTATGCTTCACAGCAAGCATTGCTCAAGGCCAGAATTGGTCAGGGAAAACATTGTCATAGACACTGATGACCATGTTGAATCAAGGTAAAAGCCCTGCTCCAGAGTCTTGGATAGGAGAGAGAAAGGTGGCCAGGGAAGGGAGGCTTCTGTCCTCTCTCCGGGGTCCTGGATGATAAAGGAAAAAAAGTTGAACTTAGGTTTTTTTTTCCCCATCTGCACCTAATGCAACTTTTCTGACTCAAGCCATGAAGGTCAAAGAAAGAGTCCCGGAAGGAGCATTTAAATATTTCATAACCTTAAAAAGGCATTGCTGTAGAAATGCCCTTTTTTTTACATTTGAAAACCATGGTGACCTTATCCCTCCCCTTCTCTGTGTCCCGTCTAAACAACTCTATGTTATCTATCCATCTACCCACCCACAGGCTGGAATACATTTGCATAAATCATTCATCAAATACGTTTGAATAATGAACACGTATGCAAAAGTCTGTTCATGGATAATTCATTGAAAAAGTTGTTTGCTGAAAATAGTTCACTGAGCTCCAGCTGAGATGCTCTCAAAACAGGTCCTAAGAGAAGAGGAGGTCAGCTCTCCATTGTACAATTGATCTCTCTTCCTGCCTCCAAATGGTATAATGAGTGAATGTGCAGGAGGGAGTTTGAAGGATGGGGCTGTCTGGGGAGCTTTCTTTGATGTGGGCTTTGAAGTGTCCCATATTCTACTTCACAGATGTAACCTTAGAGATGGAAATAACCTACTAGGCCATCTAGTCCTTCCTCCTGCTAGCAGAGCATGTTTCTCTACTGGCTAGTACATAGCGGATGTTTTTCTTAGCTTCATCTTGATGAGACTCCCATAACATGCCTTGGGAGATTATGCCAATGGTATTGAGAAGTTTGCCCTGATCCTTATCTTAAATTTTCCCCGTTCACTTAATCCTGTTATTCCCAATTAGATGTCTCGGTACCAGCTCTAAAGAATTTCTCTTCTTGGTTGGCATCTACAAGCTTCTGATAATTGCAGTGTGTTTTCAAATTCCCACTGTCCTTAGGCATCATTTAAGTTAAGCTGTATGTTTTGCTCTTTCCTTAATTCTTATAAAAATGGATCCCTCTAGGCTCATAATAATTTTTGCTGCTCTTTTCTGGACTCCCTCCAAGTTGTCAGTAACTTTCTAGGAATGTGGAATCTATTAGTCAATACAATATTCCAGATGCTGTGACTGGCCTTTGACTCGAAAGGCTGGGGAGCCAGGAGAGGTCCTGGTTTAGAAGTGTCTTCTTCCAGCTACAGGAAATGTTCCCTGGAGGGGAGTCTCGGGCTCTGAACCCACCAGATGGTATTTCTCTAGGGACTGAGGGAGTCTGAGGCTTGAGAAAGGACTGACAAACATCATAGTTCTGGTCCATCCCAAGTGCTGAAGATGGGGCAATGCTGCTTAAAGCTACGCATCTCATCAGCATTCAATTTGCTGGGCCAAATACCACAATATTGTCTTGTAATTACTGCAGAGAAGTTGCTTTCTTACATATAATATAGCACATCCACCACATTTCTCAATACCTGTCTTACTGGATGCATTAGAAAAGAGATGGAGAGTGGAGTATCTACTGGCCCTTTGTCTTCATATCACTGAGACTGATGAGTTAATGTTGCACTCCCACAAAGACATAAGCACCCAGGTACTAGCACCGATCAATTGTTATGCATCTTACCCATTGCAAAATCTCTGCTGCCATTGTAAGCGCAGAGAAGAGACTGTCACTATGGAAACCACTGGGGAGCTATACATTATATCCCACTTCAGACTTATTTCAAGGAAGCCTTTTTTTAATGCTGCTGATGGGCCTGTTATTGTAATAACAATAATCTTACTTCTAAAGTACCCCCACCCATGTTCCTCCCCACTCTACCCGAGGCACTTGGGTAAGATTGCAAGGAAATTGAATACACAGTTAAATTAGCACAATGAAACCCAATAAGAACCCAAATAAGCTAGTATTATCAAAAAAAATGGAGGGGTAGGTCCCCTAAAGGGGGCCACTACTTAAAACTGAAGAAAAACAAACCCAGAAGTAATATTTTCAGATGGTTGTTGTGGGTGCGGAGAGAAAGAAACTATAGGAGAGAAAGAAAGAGGTAGAGTACTGGTGCACTGGGAGAAAACAGTCAAGTCAGTGAATAGATGAGAAAAAAGGAAATGGAGGAAAAGAAATATCTTAAATACAGAGTTAAGGAAGCTAACCAGAATGATCACTACAGAGAGCATTGAAGAAACTTCCTAGAGGCACGTTCAGAGACTTGCATTTGAGACACTGAATATCCCAGCTGGATGTTCATTCTTACAGCTTCCACTTTTTAAGGATAAAAATGGAAAATACTGTCAAGGTACTGATGTACTACTTAAGTGTGAGAATGAATACTTCTGTGCATTAATAGACAGGTCCCCAGCAAGAGATGAACTACAGTTTGATCCAGAAAAAGAACCCAGCACAAAATAGGACAGTAATACTGACTGTATGTTTCAGCTTCACTTCTTCTTAACAGTGACAGAATGAAAAAGCATTGGGTCTTGGCTATATCTTACCAACACTGCTGAAGAGTAAAGATATGAATTTAATTAGCTGGCTTCAGACAGTTGGGAAATGGATCATGTTTCAGAATATAGGAAAAAAAGGGTTACATTGTCCAATTTTCAAAAAAGAAGAAAGAACAATCAGTGTGCTGACACCATAGAGAAATACTACTGCTATTTTATTCCTGGGGAAAGGGATTACAATAATACTGTTGAACAAATGGAAATGCTGTCTCAGCCCACAAGAGATAGTTACTGCAGTTTTCATGTAGGCTGATCCACTATCCAAGCACACGCACACTCTCTCTCTCTCTCTCTCTCTCTCTCTCTCTGTATATGCTTTGAAGTACATAAATGCTTTGTGGATTGTTACTGAAAAATTACAAGAGCAACAGAAGGAAGTTAACATTGCATTTATAGACTTGTAGCCACTTTTGACTGAGTTCATTAGTCAGTACTGTGGTTTCTGCTATACCAATAAAGGTCCTAAGGACTTAGCATACCTAGAGGAAGGTGGGGTAGGTTGGCCCTTTAAAGACTAAGTGGTTCAGAGAGGCATAAGTTTTCATAGGCAACAGCTTACTTCACCAGATGCTACTGACACAGCTGACTACCTCTCTCATGCCTACTGGAGGAACTTTACTGTGGTAGTTAGCTATGTGAAAGCAATGTTTATATTATGGATTTGTTTTCAGTAAAATCAGGAACACACCAGAAATTTGTTATCTCAGCAATGTTATTTAACATTTCAATTGACTGTCTGATGGCAAAGCTAACTGAGGGCAAAATAGGAGGCGAAAAATTTAAGGAAACATTGTAAATCTTTCTTGCATATATGGATTGTCATGCTTGGAGAGATTGTCAAGCACGGACAGCTAGGGTTGGAAGAGTTAAAAAATGGAAACATCACTAAGTGCTCCCTGGCAGTGTAGACATGCCCTTAAGGTGAAAAGTAATAAAACCAAAGCTATGCATGCCCTCTATAAAACAGAAGCAACTGACCTGCTGAAATTGCGGGTAGATGGCGGAAGCATTGCATGGGTTAATAGCTTTCCCCAGCTGGGTAGTCTGGTGTCAGCAGCTGGTTTTATAAGTGAAGTCACACTTTGGATTAGTCATGCGTCAGTGGCGTTTCAGGGTCTTTGAAGGCCTCCATTTGGGCAGTGGGATGTCAGCATAACAATTAAGGCATGACTGTTCCATGTGGTGGTGATGACAGCTCTGTTATGTAGGGGAGAAATGTAGCTATTAAAAACACCTGCAGGGAAGAAATGAAGCAACTTCCAATGTCAAACATGTAATATTCTCTGCCACAGGTATATCACAAATGAGGAGGTGCTTAGACTATCGTGGCATATGGCAGTCTCCTGCCAGTTGAAGGCTAGAAGATGGCAGTACTGAACTCATGGTCAATGTGCAGAAGGTTTGTGTGCTCCTACAGAAGGTCTTTGGAGCTGGAGATGAAGGAAACAGAGCACAGTATCAGCTATAAATACAGTAGGAAGATATGATTCTGAGATTTTTAAGAACCCCTAATTGTCCTATGACAATTCGGATCCCTTGACAAACAGCTGAAAAGCCTTATGGACCTTCTGCTGTTTCTGCCACTTGGAAGTGGAGATGAGTGAAGCAAAGAATATGCTAGTGGTGGGGTAAAGTGTGCAATATCCCACACCCCAGCAGATGCCACAGTCAAAGCTGTCATAGGCTGGCCTTGGGCATAATGGCAGAACTTCCAGATGGCAGGCTGTCCCAGGTACTTGCCTGGAGGAGGCGCACAGAGACGGTGGGTTTTCAAAAGAACCAGGGTCTGCAGCTCTTTACAGAACACGGGTGGGGCAGCTGAGAATCAGTCTGATGCTTTTTGGCTTTCATGGCCTCAACCCATCCAGGCTGCTTCATGTCAAACCTTTCACCCTTACTTCACCCCCAGCTTCCTTCCTCTCTTCCCCACCCCCCAAGTAAACCTGTGGACTAGCAGTATTCAGAACTAAAATATGTGAAGACAAACAACCCTCAGCCAACATGCAGAACCTACTACACCAACCACATTGCCTATTTGATGTACTTGACTATCCAATGCCTTCTATGTCTAACGTCTTATCTAAGGCTGGCTGGCAGTCACTTAGAGGCTCTCTACCTCTTTTACTGATCTCTAAAGTGCCATGTACACTATGGGCAGAATTCTGTTTCACCTAGTGGATAACCGAAGGGAAGCATGCAATGGACTCTGAGTTACCTGACTACAGTGAAGGAATGATTTCGTTACACCCCCTGCCTCACCCCTGCCCTGGGTATGTAAGTGCCCTCATTAGAGGAATAGGAAGATACCTCCAGAATATGATTCTATTCCTATAACAGAGGTACTTCTTGCACCCAGAGGGGCAATATAATTATTTCTGCACTTCAGTTGGGTGGCTTAGAATTGTTTGCAAGCTGCACTTTGATCATCTGCTGGGGAAGAAACAGAATTCTTCCCTACTAGCACTGAATAACTGTGAAATCACAGCAATGACGTTTGGGGATGAGATCAACTATACAGCCTTATCCAATAACTCCAGTAATTCAAACCCTTGGAGGACAAAGTCAGACATGCCAGCAATATACTTGGGAACTTCAAAGCAAAAGCAGAGACTCGGTTACACTGAAAGCTCCAGTGAGGACCATTATAGATAGTTGAACCCAGGCTAAATAAAGCAAAGGATCATGCATCTCTGTGCAGTGCAGTCTCAATCCCCAAAGCAGACTGGAATCCAGACTGGAACTTACCTGGTACTGGCTCTGTTGTCTGAATGCCAGAGGAACTGGAAAGTCTCCATCCTACAACAGATTTTCCCTTCTGTAGGTGGGGATGAGGAATGAGTGAACTAGTGCTGTGATGACTTCTTGAGAAGGAATAGGCCCAGTCACAGATAGGATAGTCCAAGGCCTGAGATTAAATATCAAAACAAGTCTCCCACCTATGTATTCCCTTCCATCATGATTTCCTGTCAGTCCTCTTGGTGATTTTTATTGATAAGCTTGGTTAATTACCACTTCATCATTATTTATAATTATGCCTGGAGTGTGCTGTTTAAATTGTAAACTCCCTGGACCAGAGACTTTGTTGCTGCATATAGCAACACCATGGAGTCCCAATCATGGTTAGAGTCTGCAAGAATTTCTGGAAGCAGTACTAATTAAATGTATGATTACTAATGAATCAATGATAATGCTACTGGTGAGAGCTGTTTTCATAAACATAAAAGGCACCAGTCCTCCCCTGAGGAACCTCATAATCCAGTTTTAAGCAACTAGCCAGCCATGGAAAAAAGAAAGGGAGGTGGATACAAAAGGAGGGTGAGGATTACTATAATAAGAATACATGCTTATTCACATTCATCTGTACATGCCTGTCTCCTGCTGGCTTTTATTGATGTTTGTCTCCAGATTCCTCCTCTCTCATTTATTGCTTCCTTTCAGCAGGATGGGGAGACCAATGTGGCTTAGAGTTTCCTAATGGGAGCAATGGGACCCACAAGAAAGGTTTGAATGGGAGATACGGTGGAGGTCATGCTAAGCCTGGGGGGAAGAGGGAAGGGGAAGAGGGAATGGAAGAAGGTAACCAAGCAGGTGTGGGAGAAGGTCAGCATAAGGAGAAGGGCTATTGTCCTTATGTAACACATGGGATCAGGACTGCAGGCTGGGGGCAGCAACATCTAAGCTTAGGAAGGCAAGTGCAGGAGCTGAACGTTATCCAGTACCCAAGAGGGAGCTACCAAAGGTTAACAAGTGGAGGTTATCAAAAGCTGTGATGGTGTAGTCAGGAGGTGGACAGGACAAGATCATTGCAGTAGCACTGTGGGCAGAAAAAACCTCTTCATTTTAATTTTTTTGTTCCGTAAACAGCATAATGACCCCTGTGCCTATTTCATACTCCTGTGTCTCCTAATGGGTGAGCTGGTTGAGAAAGGTGGTGAGCAGAGAATGGAAGCAGGTAATAACCAGCCAATAGCCGGTTTGGGATATCTCTGCCACTATATTCTTCTCTGGGCACCAATATGCTTCCAAAAGTGCTGCCTGGTACAGCTGTCTCACATACTTTCCTCTTATTCACTGAGATTCCCAATTCTTCATTTTTCTACCTTCTTTGCCAGTTCCTCTCCCAAGAGCCAAAGGGTCATCCCTTCTTTCCACTGCAGGCCATTCTACCTTTGGATTTATTAGGAGCTCTAAGGGGATCTTTTTCATGCCCCATCTGACCGTAGGGAGAGAAGTGAATTTGATTTCTGCTCCTTGCGGAGAAAGGAGAGGAAGCGCAGGGGTAAATTGGTGGGTTACCCAGGCTGCACGATACATACTGTTCATATATCCTTCTCTCCCCCTTATCCTTTAAATCTTGAATAACTCAGCATTGCCTAAAGAAGAGAGAAGCATGGAGGGACCAATGCTGGAAGAGTCATTCAGAAACACCCTGTTGTTATAGGAATGGACAAAGTAATCTCAGCAAAAGCAACCTCCTCAGGCTCACCAGCTGTCTCAAGGTCTCTGTTAAACCCAGGCCTGGGGGATTTTAATGCTTGTTCCCATCTCCTCTGTCAGCAGCCTGCCCCCCACTACAGATCTGAGACTTGCCCTGATTTTTCTCCTACCCACTGGAAAGCAAAACTTCAGTAATGCTCATCAATAACAGCCCTGGTTTTATGCAGAGGTGACAAGTGCAGACAGTGAGCTGGAGGGAATGTAGAAAACAGCCATTATTCTTCATGTAGACCACATCAAAGCCAAGCCTCAAGCGAAGGAGGGGAAGAGAGAGAAGTTGTCTTCCCGCACTGAGGCAGTGTGGGGAGAGTAGTGCTTGTTTTTGCTAGAGTTTGGCAGGAGATATTTGGCCTTTGGCTTGTAGCACAGCAGTGAAGCTTACCATGACCCAGACAATCTGGGCTGCCAGATACGGGGGATCCTCAGAGTTCTGTCAGGCGCATACAAAATGGGATCTTTTGGGAGGAAATGAAGTACTCCATTCCCATCAGATCAGTATTAACCTCTTGAAGTTTGAAGGGGGCATAGGAACTCCTCCAAGTTTATCCTCCCATTTGCAAACAGAATCCAAAACTTCAACAGACCCACCTGACTCCTTACATGAAAAAAAAGCTTATCTATTCCTGCAGAAAGCAAAAACAGCCCGGACACAGCTAATAAATAAATCAGGTTTAATCACGAACCATATACATATTTATAGAGGGTGAAAGACATAGGAATACAGGGAGTTACCATGGCACCAAGAGTCCAACAATTGTGTATTTTACCATAGTACAGTACAAAACAGGGATGGGATGGGCAGGTAAAGGTGGGACTTTGGCTCTCAGAAGCTATTTCTAGGAAATGCTGATCATTCTTTGTCATCTGTCAGGTTACAAAATGTAGTTTGTTTGGAGCTGTGAGCTAGCTCAGCAAGACAGGATGGGGAAGGTCAGACCATACGAGGGGTGGTATGAGGTATATAGAACACACTCATGGGAAGAATTTGTGCTCTGTAGCTACTTACAGGTTTAGGATTACATTCTGCCCACTGTTGTGTACACACAGTTCCCATTTATGTCAGTGGGAGTGGCACGCATGTATCTCAGGGAATAAATATATTTGGCTATTTGAGAGCACACATGGTCCCAGCACAACAAGCAAGAGATGCTAAAGCAGAAAGGACAGGGAGTCAGCTAAAGGACAGGGACATGAGAGGAAGAGAAAAGAATGATTCCACCCTAAGTTAATCACAGTGATGAAATGCATTCCTGGACATGAGAGCCACCACAACATGTATGCTCTCAAGGACGTAAGGGGGGCATGTGCATATTAATGTGATGTAATAAACTTCGATGCTTATTGCACTGGAGTTTATTGCTCCCAGGCACGTGCGTCTCAGACTGTAGCATGTTGAGCCAGGTCAGAGCAGCCCTCGCCAATAGGAGGCCTTGTGGGGCCAGCCTGGGGCTGCTCTCCCCAGCTCAACATGCTGTAGAGAGGCCGGCTGGGGCACAAGGGTGCTCCATTGTGGGGCTAGTTGGCAGGCAGCCCCTGCAATGAAGTAACTTTCTGCTCCAGCCAGCCGGGGCAGTGTCCACATGTGTGCTGCTGTTGGGTAAAGAACTCCACATCAGGATAGTACTTGGATTTACAAATACTACCTTCCTGCTTTTACTCCAGCCTAATAGGGCTGCATGTGTAGACACACAATGTTTACTGTAGCACTAATTAGTCTACTCCGCAGTAAAAAACTCCTCTAGATGTGCCCAAATACATGAATTCTCCATAGGCCTGTGTCTACCGTCTGCTCAGAGGCAAACACTACTGACTAAAAAGGAAAACTCTGAATTGGAGGACTGGATGTGTTTTAAAAGAAGAAATAATTGAAAAGATGGGTCTAGGTAAAGTTGGTCCCAAATCAATGCCCGATATCCAATTGCTCATGAATTTTGGGGGAAGAAGGTCCAAACTCTGTCTTCAAACCAAAATTCACATCTGCTCCATCTCTATTGTGAAAGACAGATGGAAGGAACTGTTGCAGTTGTAAGTAGGTAGGACACAGCTGCTGTTTATACAAAAGTATTCAGAGTCTATGTGACAGGTCTGTGCTGTTTCAAGAAACAATAATACGTGAGGCGAGCAAAGCAGTCAGATGTGCTGGCTTTACAGTACAACAATTTCACTTTCAATTACTGTACATATTATGCAACTTTACAACTGAAAATCACTTGGCAGTTCTAAAACATAGCAGTAGATACTGCTTTAATTTGAAAAGCACAATTGCCATCTGCTTTTGCTTGGACAGGGGGAACAAAACAAAACTGAAGCTATAATACAAAAGAATGTTTGTTTTGATGACTATTAGGAAGTAATATTGCCACAGCAAAATCACATCCCTAGGTCTTCTAAGCTTCCCCAAACCAGAGGTCCTCTCAACGGCAAGTCAGAATCACACATCCACATATAGAATACTCTCTCAGTCTGGGAAACATTTGCTAATACCCTTGCTCTTGGAGCAAAGGCAGGAGATTAAATTGTACGTCTTGTTTTTGAAGAGTGCTCTGAAAAGAAAGCACACACCCATCTTTCTCTCACAGCAAAGGCTGTATGTTGGGTTGTTACTTTAAATTACATATACCTAATACTTTTTGTAGATGGGTAACCTATTTCCTGGGCAGGAATATGATTGAATCTTCTTTATGAGTCTGCATTCTTCAGACAAGAAAAAGGCAAAGGGAACTTAAATTACAAAACTGGAAAAACTAGCCATATCTCAGACATATGGTTTCTTTAACTATTTACAAGACTAGCTTGAAAGTTACTATTTACATTAGTGATGTTGTAGAGTTTCCAAGAAGACCTGTCCTCACTTCTGTGGTACGTGTCCCCCAAGAGGTGTGTGTCCCAAGAGCCCATTCTTGAGTTTTTCAAACTTTTTTTTTAAATAAGGCACTGCAAATACATGTAGTCTTTGCCCCAAACAGTGAGTCCCCTTCACTGGATACTGCATTTTTCCCTCTCTCTGGCCTGTCCTTCCCTAAGGACTTTTGATTTGATGTATTTCAGGTCACTGTTGACACTGGGCCGGCGAGCAAATGGAGAGATCATGCCATAGGCATCCATCTCTTTGACCCGGCGCATCCTGAAGGATTTTTGCTGGAAGGCATCCCCATACTGGATGGAAATTTTCCTGTGGAGGGCAGGACTCATCTCATGAGGTAGCTTGGCCATGCTAAAGAGGACATAGAACATTTCATCCACATTAGTGTTCTTCTTGGCTGAGACTTCAAAGTAAGCACAGTTCTCATCACTAGACACAAGGTCCTCCCCTTCATCTGAGCGCACTTTCCGGTAGATTTCACTGTGGTCATTCTTGTTGCCACAGATGACCATGGGCAGATCAGCTGACTCCTTGGTCTTGTTTTTCAGGCAGGATTTGACTTCAAGGATCTGTTTCTGGAGCCTCTTGACCTCATCAAAAGATTCCCTGTTGTCCAAACTGAAGACCAAGATGAAAACATCCCCTGCAATGAAAAGAGAAAACCAGAGGCGTTGTTCTTTAGAACTCACCTTGGAGCAGTCGATTTTAAAAAAAGTGGGTATCTTCCTCCCACCATGAGTTTATCTTTGCCATTGTTTTTCCTTTGATCTGATTAATTCTCTAAAGCACACTCATTTCACATCACCTTCTGACTCACCTTTCCCACTGTTAGCCCAGCCATATAGAGGTATTAGAGGCGCAGTATGACCTCAGTTTTATCCTGTTGTCTGTTCCTAAGGATGCATTTCACCCATTGGTGTTGCTCATTTGTACCCTTTTTGTAAACAAGCCTCTGTCTTAATTTTACTATGATATTTTTCTTTTTCCTTTTTATTTGCTATTGTGTGGTAATTTTTTAAGAGCAGAAAACTAGTAGCCCTAACTGTCTGAGCAGACCAGAAGTAGCTCAGTGCTCTGCTGCCATGTTATACGCTCAGGAAAAGTGGAAGACCAAAATAACCAAATGACAACGCTAAGAGACTTTTTCTTATACATACATAGGCTGACCGTATGGAAATCACAGAAATCTAGGACATCATCTGGGAAATCTGGGACACTGCCCTCCTTCTTTACTGGATTAATTGAGTCTGCTGGAGTGTGGTAATTACCACGCTCCAGCAGATTCCCACATCATGTGTATCAGTGTCCCTGTGCTGAAAAATGGTAGTGGGGGTGCTTTAACTAAAGCTCGTTTGGCGAGCTTTCATTCAAAGTGCACCCAGGAATATTAAGTATCACCTCAGAACATCATTGGATAACTGGTGGGTCATGAAATGAAGTTGGTGACAAACTTTGGCTCTGTTCACACCCTGATCACACCTTTGATCACACCCTGATTTTTAGTAGTGAGAAATGTACCACAGCTCCTACTGAACTTAACAGGGACTGTTGAAGAAGTTGCACTTTTAAAACCAGGCCTCAATTTTTCTCTGGTGTGCTTTTGTTTATTTTGGGTAATCACAGAATAAGGAGAAATCATAAGAGTGGGTACAACGTTAGAGAGTTCTTTTTTTTAATTGGAATTTCTAATGGTGGAAAATCAAGGAATCCTTTTAAACTACTTTACAAAATTCCTTCAATGTATACTTTTTACTTGCTTTTCATTGCTTGTGGCTACAGAAAAATATCTGGGGAGAGTCAGGAAAGAAAGTAGGCTTAGAAACTCAAATTTTGGAACTTTTCTGAGTTGCTTCCTGTGCAGTTCATACCCTTCCCGGTGATAGCTGAAGTGTTCCAGCTAGGAAAAGCCACTGGGAAAAAGGCATATCTTGGACCTTTAACATTAGGTCCCTCCAATTATCCAGCATTCCCAATAGATAGTTCTCTTTTTTTTTTTCATTTAGCATCTAGACTAGCAGACTCTTCAGAAAGAGTTGTGTCCAGGCTATAATTTTCAAATAGAGATAAGCAGCTGGGATCCTTGACCCACTACTCAACAGTAGGATACTTTCTTTACTCTGCTATGGGCAGCCCCTGTCTCACCTGTCAGTATGGACAGCCTCCTCATTGCAGGGAAAGGGTGATTCCCAGATGTGTCCAGGATGTCCAGCTGGTACATGTCTCCCCGGATGTTGTAAACCTTGCGATGAAAATCCTCAATGGTGGGAGTGTACTGGTCCTCAAACCGGCCGGTGAGAAAGCGTGAGACAATGGAGCTCTTCCCCACCCTGGAAGCTCCCAGCACAACCATGCGGTAGGAGTTCTTGGCTGGCACATTGAGGGTGCAATTCCCGCTGGACACAGTCTTCATCATTGCTTGGTGCTGGAACAGACAAAACAGAAACAGGAGGGGTTAGGATAAATATGAGGAGAAATCTCATGCACTTTAAATGGCTCTTTGCTGTAAGAGAGAAAGTCTGGTTCTTCTTAACAGATCAGTTGTCAGTAAGGAAATTACAGAAGTGGGAATAGCTTTGCTATCTCCCCGTGACTTCCAGAAATTTTTCTTAAACCTCATCAAAATGAAAACATTTACATTTGAAAATAAAGTCTTGAATTCCAATTTGTCATTTTGTTTAAACATGAAGGACTAGCTTTATTAGCTTGGCTTTAGCCAGGACTCCTCTTTTATTTTTATTTTTTTGGTCATATAACAGTTACCAGATTTTTGAAAAGAGAGGAGCTCTCATTTAGATTTCTAAATGAAGTATTCAGGTTTTCAGAAGTGTTCAGCAGCCTCACAGCTCCCATTTGATCTGGCCGCATAGTTTAGGTACTTAAACAGGACGTGCTCACTATAATCCCTTTCTGAGATCAATCAGAGACTCGAGTACAATGCTCAGATTTTGAAATCCTTGGACATTCAGCCTTTAAAAATCTGGCCCGAAGGGTCCTAAAACATTATCAAAGAGAATCACAGACAAAACTGACCCAGAAGAAGCCAAGTTCTAGGTTATAGCTACCAAATGATCTTTTTCTAATTGTGGAAGTAAATTATTGCCCACCATTTGTAACCTTCAATGTTCTGGATTCCTACCACCAAACCATCACCACTGGATCATTCGCAGTAAGATGGTCAGTGGAAGAAACAGCAAAAAGGCGAGTTTTATGTTTTGTGCTTGCATCACTCTTTACATACCCATGGACATCTGAGTTCAGGCAATCCTTGATTGAACTGAGCAACTGAAGAGAGGCAGGGGCAGGGAAGGAGGGAGAGGTTAGTATTCTTTTCTAACCAAAGACAAGATTTCTAGACAATGACCACTGAAGTGAGTCTAGAGACCCTGGAGATTACACATGGGCAGAACATAAAGATGCAGGAAACTCTGAGAGAAAAATCAGTATTCCACAGACATTTTTGATCTGTCAGGATCAAACACTCTGCGGACAGAAAAGAAAAATACAGGCCCGTTGTGAAAAACTAGTTGTTGTAGTGGCAGAGACATACTCAGATAGGGTTTGTTTTGGTTCTATAAATTTACAAAGGCAAAACCAAGTCCCTGCTGTGCTGTTTGTTTAATTGAATACTGTTAATTGGATGGTGGGTTTTAAATATTTGTATAAAATGAGTGATAACGTTTGGATTTACATCTGGATTCTGCCCTTTGCTTCGTGTGATTTTTTTTTTTCCCCCTCTCCCACCTTTATGTAATGGATATTATCTCAAGGGAAAACAATGCAAATCTTTTACTTTGCTTTGTGTTGTGAAGAACCAAAGCAGAAGCAAAGAAATAGCCAGGGCTAAATAAAGAAACCGCTAAGAAATCTAAGCCAGCATCCTTAACCAGCTTTGTGCTGTAGCCAAGGGCGACAACAGAACTTTCCTGTTTATTATTACTATTATTTACTGATCATTGACAGCATGTTCAGCCCTATGTGCAGCGCTGAAAAAAAATGTAGCGCTTGCCCCAAAGGAGTTTACCATCTAAATTAAACGTGGAGGGAATGACAGTTTAAATTACTCAGGCTGGACACTTGGAACATGACGTTGTACAAATATAGCAGGGGCCCAATCCAGTCTGTATGAAGGTCTGCCAGGGCAGATGGGCAGGATAGGGCCTGACGTCTGGACTGGATTCTCAGGATGTAATTTGGAACAGGTTGTACCTTTGGAGCTCATCAGTGCCAAGCCACTGATTTTCCTCAGTAACACCTATGCCCGATCACGTTCACTGGCCCTCTGTACTCGCCCTTGTGCACAGATGGGCAGGCTCTAGGGTCTGTATGCCAGGTGGAGAGATGGAGAGACCAAGGAGGAAGTTTTATTCCCCCTTCATTCTTTGCGCTGTGCTTATTAGGTAAAAAGCAAGGGAGTTGATTTTTTCCAGGTGAGCTGTATAGAAAACATTGATTTTATGCTACAGAAAGGATCCTGTGCTCTAAGAAATACCGAATTCTTGACTCTTTAAAGTGGCAAAGCTGTGATGATTTCAATGGAGCCATGCTGATTTACACCAAGTGAGGATTTGGCCCGATATTGCATCATAGTGGCACGAGAGCAGTTGGAGTGAATGCTGTAGAAGACAGCTGTGTTTTTTTAAATACGAGAGTCTCAAGGGTTTTTTTTATGGTACCCAGCAGAGGAGGCCTGATCATCAGTCTGCCTCTGGAAGACAACTTAATGCAAGTGATAATATTTTCTGAGAGGCGACCAAGTGCGCTGACTGAATCAAAAATATTCTGCCCATCATGAAAAACAGGCAGGTGAATGTCTCATCTTAACTGGTAGGAGGGTCGTGCTTCACAACACAGTCACCCGACGATGCGCATGCATATGAATCACCTCTTCTGTCTTGGAGCATGTGGTGGGAATGGTCTTTTTAGCTAGTACCTTTGAAGTGGCTGAAGTGTGTGACCACCTAAATGTAACCAACCGTATCGTGAAAAAAACTTAGGCTGCTGACCAGGGATGATCCACTGTGAGAAAAGAATAGTGGGAAAGAATAGTGGTGAGATAGACACTCCTAAGCTGATTTTCATAGGAAATACATAGGGCCAGATTTCCAAATGAACTCTGCAGGTTGTATTCATTTTGGGTACTAAACATTTGAAAAATCTGGCCCTGATTCGGATGCTGATCACTGAAAATATGAACCCTTCTGGAGAGTTAAGAACGGACTAAAGGCCAAAAGCGAACAAGTGACCTGGTTGAAAGAGGATTGTTTAGGTTTGGATCCAGTTGGGGAAAAAAAAACATGTCAGTTTTGTCTTTGATGCACTAGTTTTTAATACAGCTCTGTTTGGGAAGTGTCACTTTATTGATAACCCAGAGACTAAACTACCAGGGTCTCTGCCCTGGGTGGCAGTAGTGACATATGTGGCAATGGTAGCAGCTTCTGTTCTTGCATCTCCTCTAAGTGGATGCCTGGAGCTGGTACTGGATAATCCATTCCTATCAGCTTTCCCTCTTGAAATTGGACCAGCTCAGCTTTCTTCACTGAAATCAATCTATTATCCGTCCCGCTCACCCAGGGGGATTTCTGCTGCAGCTGGATGCAGTATACGTTTTAGGATGAATATGAAGGAAAAATTCCAAGGCTAATAATCCACAGAGCACTGTGTCTTGGGAACCAGGGAAAACCTTATTAGCTTAGGTCAGTTAACTAACTAGATAAAGCATGGTAGCAGTATGCTACTGGGAAATGCCTCATATACTGTCCACTTTTTATTTCTATCCAAACATGCAGGAGGAGCTCCATTTCCCCCCTTCCCTGGGCATGAAAGGTAGAATAAATTAACAACAACAACAACATCCTTTGCATTTCAATAATACTGAAATTTTCAAAGCTTTTAAATAAATTCCTCCTTCAGAGCAAAAGGCAAGTATTATCTTCATCCCTCATTTATGGATGGGGAGACAAAGGCACAGGGAGGTTCAAGGGCTTCTCCAAGGTCAAACAAATCAGGGCTGGGTACAAGACCTTATCTCCTGACTCTCTCACCACCCCCCATCCTAACTCTAATCCCTAGACCACGGTGCCTCCTCTCCTGAGCAAGACAAAACTGCATTGCATGTGCAAGCAGAGAGGTACATCTCATTCATAAGGCTTTGCCTGAGGGATGGCTGTGCCCTTAGGATCAGAGGAAGAGGTAGCTGCAGGCAGATCTTCCCTAACACAGTCAGATTTTATTCATTTAAATTGCAATCTTTTGGTTCCCTTGTGGTTACTCATTGAAGAGCCTCCCGCGCTTTCCTGCCTGCATTTTGTCTAGGGCACAGTAGCGTCTTTCAGCCCTTTGATGCCTGTAACCACCATTTATCTAATTGCCTCCATTGTAAGTCTGACTTGTAGGGTGCTGCAGTACCAGGAGTATGCATTTGCCCTTCAGGCCCCATGCAGGCTCCCTCTTTGCACCGCCACAGTAAAGCAAACCATTTTCCTCTCCCACCCTTAGAAAGAGACCAAATTCAAGCCCCCTGGGGACACAGAGGAGTCCAGCATTGGGAAAGATTAAAGGCAGGAAAGGGGAAATAGAAAGGGACCACATGGGCACGACTAAATAAAATAAAATCAATCAGAAGGGAACGAGAGGAACAAACAAACAATCACCAGCTGGTTTTAATCTACATCCTCCCTTCAAGTTTATTAAAGGTTTAAGAATAGATTAGGTCCCAGCTGTACCTTTAGCTCTGTGGACTGACTTAGGGATAACAAAACACTATATATGACTTGTACTTCTGTAGGCCTTTCCAGCCCAGGGTTCAAACCATTTTTGCAAAGGTAGGTAATTAAAATTACCCGCCTTACACAGAGGAAGAAACTGAGGCAAGCGGTGATTAAAGGACTCTCCTGATATCTAAGAGTGAGTCAGTGACAGGGTGAGGATCAAATACCAGGACTCCTGACTCCCACCACCTTGCCCTAATATTGAGCTAGGCTACTTTTTTCAAATTGAAGCCAGGAAGTGCATTCCTGCAGTGCTAGAGATTTAACTTAAATTTCAGTGAGGCATTGAACAAGCTGAACTTCTGCACCAGATTAGAGAAACAGAATGTAGATAGTAAACTTGCATCTAAACTTGCCCCGCAGAGCAATTACATTTTGGTTTTCAACACCTGAATGATGATTTGGGTATGTTCCCCTCTCCTGACCATCCATTAAACATACTCCAATGTGTCACTGGACATAGTAACCAGCCAGTGTACCTCCCTCTCTCTGTTTAGTAGCCCTAAATGGTGTACTGCATCTAGCTGAAAAGAAGCAAAGCAAGCTGCGTATAACAGACCCGGCAATAGTTAGAAAAGTCCTGGACTCCCTTTCATTTTCATGCACACCACTATTAATTTCTGTAATGTGTTTGTCTCCCGGCTACATTAATGTCTGGTTCGCTGTCACTCCCTTACCTTTCTTTCTTTGGAGGAAAAGTCCTGAATTGTAGTGCAGTTCCTGCAGCTGTCTGGATGATTTTTTATCAGAAGCTGTTGCTGCTGCTGAAAAGAGCTGCTGTTCTCCAGATCCCAAGTGGCTGAGCTGGGCTCAGTTTTTCAGCATCACTTTAACACCCTAAGTGGAAGGAGAAGGACTGGAGGGAGTGCTCCAGGGGATGGTCCCCTGGAGGATATTTACTGGATCAGAAGACTGACATGATCCAAAGTCAGGTTATAGAGCCACAGCAGCATTCCCCCTCTGATGAGATGTGCTCTTCTCCTGACAGTCTCAGTTCACGCTAAGGAAAAAAGCTGCCTCTTACTCCCACTTGCTTTTCTTGCAACTTGCAATTCATAGACTTGTTGGGGTGAAAGGGACCTCGGGTGCAACATCTAGCCCTTGAGGCTAGTGAGTACATTGAGCCGACCCATACTGCTTTTACATAACCTCAAAATAATAGATAAAGGGGAGTAATTCACAGTAAAAAGGCAGGCTTGAAAATTTCTTAAGACAGCAGATTTGAAAGTGCACCTCTCATTCCTGCAATACAAAAAAAGCCAGACAGAAAAAATGAACAGATTCTTTTTCCTGATCTGAGATTTCTTTTAAAAGTGTTCTCTTTCCCATCCAGAAGGGGCTTTTCTTTTCCTTTATATTTTATAATTTCTCTATTGATTCTTCCTCCCTGCCTCTCTCTTCCTCTCCCTCAGTAGCTGTTAAGTTGCAGCTTTTCTTTCTGTAGGACTCACAGATAATTGGCTCACTCCTCCTTCAAAGTCAGTGTCAGAGACAGTAGAGGGAGGGGTACAGACTACAGAGGAGGTGGGATCTAATGCTTAGTGAAAGTCCTTTTTACACGAAGTTCTTGGGCACTCCAAACCAGGAAGTCTCATCCTTCCTACAGGAGGCAAGCCTGTATGTGCATGTGGTGAGTGAGTGAGTGTGTGTGTCCACGTGCACATGCACGTGTATGTGCATGTGTGTGTGTGACAGAGAGAGAGTGCTATGATTCCTGTTATTGTACAGCCTGTAAATTCATGAGTTTTTTTCAAAGCACAGTTTTTCCCTTCTAATGTTTTACTGTTTTCTTTTAGAGAGAGCTGGGCTGATTCATTAACTAAACAGAGGTTTTCTGTCACTAATTTCTTGTCATCTTTTTCTGAGATATAACAAACTCTTGCCACCCAGAGACACTGCAGCTGTTAGGAATGCAGTTAGTTCTGATTAAGGACTAAGAATAAGTCTAAAAAACATTCAATGGTTTACAGTTATTACTGGGTGACAAAAGTTTCTTTTATTTTGGTGGGCAAACATAAAACTTGGGAAAAATATTGATTTAGATCAAAGTGAAACAGATTTTTTGGGGGGGCTGAGGGCGGGGTTCAACTTCGAAACTAAAAATATTCATTTTGGGACAACCCAAAACACTTCAGCCACTTCAAAATGAAACGTGCTCTGTCTTGTGGTGGTTCTTTGACCCCTTTTGATAATTTTTTTTCTTAATTTTAGAACAATTTCTAAATTTAAAACATTTTCATTCCTAAAGTTTCACTTAGAAAATGGTGGAATGAAATGATTCAGCATATCCAAAATGAAATATTTCATTAAAAAATGTAGAAAGAAATCCTGGGACATTTAAAAATGTTCTTTACTCCCTTTTCACCTGAAATTATTCATCAAATTTAATTCAAATTCATAACTAGTTTCAGTTGCCCTGTCACTCCTTGTTTCAGAGAATTTACTATAAATTGAAACATTTCATTCAACTCCGTAACTTCATTTTGACTCAGGACCAATACATGAATCCATGCTCTCTCATAGACCACACTTCTAAAGATCCTGATCTCTTCTTGCTGTAGGAAGACCGCTTTCTACATAAAATGATTGTTTATACCATCCCTACCACCATTTTCCTGCTCTGTTACCAGCTATCTTCTTGCCCATGCACCTAACCTGCGCATAATCAGTCATCTCTGAAGCAGGTGACATCTGGTCACATGTACCTATACACTGCTGTATGTGCATGGCTACTGTTTGCCAGTCCCTTCTAACTCCTTTATAATGTACAGTAATGGGTGGCGAGTCACTGCATAAATTCAGCTCCCTTCCCAGGGATATTAGGACTTCTTCAATGACAGTCTCTTCCATTGAGTCAAACTTTCCATCTTGGTGCACAGTGTGGTAGGGTGTTGGTAGCTCAGAAATTGTTATTAATTGTCATAAGAGGACCTTGACTTCTGGTGTACCAGATCAAACTGACAATGGGCACAGCTACATGAGACGCTTCACTGCACAGTAAAGAAAATTACTGTGCAGTAAGCATCACCATCTACATGTACAGACGCTTATTGTGCAGTAATTTGCTCTACTCTGCAGTTAATTTGCTACCTGCAAATGCAAAAACAGGTAGTAAATTAACTTCAGAGTAGTTACTGTGCAGTAAGGCATGTGTAGCTGGCCAGCTGGGAGCAAATTTGCTCCCAGTAAGCCAGGCAGAAGGGGGCAGGAGATTGCTCCCTGCCCCTGGGAGTTGCGTGCTGCTGGGGCAGGGTCTAGTAGAGAAGCCTGGGATGAGACAATGTCCCCCTGCCCTGGCAGCAGGGAGTTCTTGGCCCCAGCTCCACAATTGCTATTAGGGAAGTCTCCACATGCTTTTTTTTTTTTTTTTTTTCTGTTTTTTTTGCACTGGTCCTGGAAGCACTGCAATACCAGGTCAATGCATGGAGTGGATGGAGCACGCTCCGGTT
>NW_017728931.1:49977109-50010430 GCF_001723895.1 Crocodylus porosus | reverse complement strand
GGTCCTGGAAGCACTGCAATACCAGGTCAATGCATGGAGTGGATGGAGCACGCTCCGGTTCCACCACCCAATACCAAAAAGAATCTGCTCAATAACTCAAGCCTAGGACAGAGCGCCCCCCAGTCTCCACATGCAGCCCAGAGCTGGCTGGGAACTGTCCTGGTCTGGGACAGATCCCAGCCCTGAAGCTCTTTCCCAGCCCCATCCCGTGATCAGACAACTAAGGCATGGTGCTTGGAAATAGCTGTGGGGCAGAAGCAGGTACCAACCCCTCCCCTGCAGCTCTTTCCAAGCCCCCTGCCCCTGATCAGGGAGCTGGGGCCAGGAGTTCCTTGCTGCCAGGGCGGGGAGCCATTGTCCTAGCTCAGGCTCTGACATTGGAGCCCACGCTGGCAGCAGGCAGCTCCTGGAGACAGGAAGCAATCTCCCAGTTCCCTCCAGAAGACAGCTGTCTCCTGGCCCTGTTCCCTGCCAGCCCCTGGATTAGCACCTAGGGAGAGCCTAGAGCTCCCCATGGCTGCTGCAAGGAGACAGAGCAGGGTGGGAACAGCCCTGTTGAGGCTGCTCCTATTGGGAGTAAATCTGCTCCCAAATGCCTGCACGTGTAGATGCCTGCCCAGGGTGAGTTTACTCTGCAGTAAATTACTGTAGAGTAAATCAATCCAGCAGCATTTGCACATGCAGACATGCCCAATGAGTCAGTAGCAACTAAAAATCTGTCAAATCTTACAGCTATTCAGTAGTCTAAATAAAATGAGTATAGGGGCCTTCAGTTCAGGTCTTATTAGGCAAGGATTGACATCACAAAGTCAGCATGATAAAAGAAATGTCACTGGCAGTAGCAGCAAAGAAGTCAAGGGCCAGAAGGCTATGGTGAATTAACTCCTCTTTCACTCAAGTATGCCTATACTGAGCATGTTTGAGGGATTAGTCTGTTCTGGTGAGGCTCCACCTCACGTACCAAAGAAAGAATCTGCCTTGTAGCCAGGATTCCAGTTATGTCACCATCCTGATATCTAACCTTACTAAAACTCTACTTTACCAAACTCAGGTCCAGAAGAAATAGACAAAAGCAAGCTTACAGCTCAAAAAACTTGCCTAGCCAGCTTAAAACCAAAGACTTGGATATCTTTTGCTGAAGGCACTCAGATACCATAATGATAGTTGCTTGGTGGGAATCTGGATGGGATAAAATGTCCTCCAAACTATGGGTTTTCAAAGTAGTTCCTCCAAATTATACCAAGAGATAATTATGGGGGATAGACAACTTCAAATGCAACTTAATATCACCTTAAGATTAATGAAATATGAACTATTCATACAAGTAAAGCTAATAGTTCAACACAAATTCTTCAAACCATTCCAAGAATGTCATTTGCATTTTTTATTTATATTGTTGTTTCTGTTCATAGCTTATCAAGTCATGAGAAGAGGAAGGATGGCTCAGTGCTTCATGTACTCACTTGGTGCTCGGGAGGGAAGAGTTGAAAAACTCTTTTCCTCTCCACAGACTTCCTGTGTGCCTTTGGGCACATCATTCAGTGTTACTATATTTCAGCTCTTCATCTATAAAATGGGAATGATAGCACGTCCTTATCTCATGTAGTTATTATGAAAATAAACACACTGAAGATCCTGAGAAGCTCAGATGCTACAGCAATGGCAACAGTCCTTTAAGAATGTCAGACAGATAAACTGTGATCTAGAAAGTAAAGTTAACTAAAGTATGTAAGGAAACCACATTTCATGGCACTCTGCTTTCCTGGTACTGTTTAATGGAAGTACATTCACTATGGTACAGAGGTCCACCTTAGTGGGTGGATCCCAATGAAGGAAGTTAAGGATATAGCCAAGATGAAATAAATATATAACTCTCTCCACCAATTAGAGAACATTACTTTCACTTTTTGTCTCTCTAAGACCAGCTGGTGAATGAGGTCAGCAGTTTCTAAAGAGAAGTCTATCTAATGCTTTTTGGTCATAATGATAGTGTCTGCTATGTGGATTTCAAGTCTGGGGGTAAAGTACAAGGCATGGTGGGGACATGCATAGTTTTTAAGGGAGTTAACTGTAATTGAGCAAAATCAGCAGCCATTTTTCTTGGTAGGGCCAGCAAAATAACGTTTGTTTTTTCTAGATACTGGCTGGCCATAAGTCTGAACATTAGGGCTGTGCGAGGCTTCAGACTGTGCTTCGGATCCAGAGACACTTCGGACGTTTCGGCATCTGAAGCAGCATGTCCGGATCTATAACTTTGTTGTTTTTTGTCCAATTTGGATGAAACTTTCAGGAGTGGTAGCCTCTACTAAAAGCATGAAACCTGACAAGTTTCAAGAAGATTGGTGTAGGGGTTCGGGGGAAACTGCACCCCAAATTCTTGAAAGCAAAACTCATGTCACATGTATGTGTTACACCACAGTGGGGTCAAAACTGCAGGGGTGGTGGCCCCTGGTGAAGCCACAAAGCCTACCAAGTTTCAAGGTGATATGTGTAGGGGTTTGGGTGAAACTGCACCTCAAGCTACTGACAGGCAAAACTTGTGACATGAGTGACACTGTGTGTGTTAAGGCGCAGCAGGGTGAAAGCTGCAGGGATGGTAGCCCCTGCTGTGGCTACAAAACACAAATACAAATACAGTTGTTTTGGCTATAGAAGGTGCTGTCAATGCTGTACTTATTGATGGGCAAAAGTGCTGGGCTCACCTGAAAGATGGATAAGCAGAGCAGAGAGGGGAAACTGTCATATTGGTTAAAGGAAGGAGAAGAAACAGAGCAATGGGAGAAGCTCCATATTCTGGTGGCCCAAAGAGGATGTACTGACAAAGGAGAGAAAGGAAGGCTGGGAGGAAACAAATCTCCATGAATGATAAAAAGCAAAGTGACATGGCCAGTACTTTTCTGTAGCAAAGTGGAAGCACAAAATGGCAGCTGCTTTATGCTGGCTCCAGCTAGGGAGGCTTCTGTTGTTTGAAAGGTGTGGTCCCCACACAGCAGGCTGGCAGCCTGACCTCTGAGTTACAGAGCTGTGCACATCATGCAGTGCACAAACTGATCTTCACAGAACCAACCCCCTCCCCAGTGTAGAGCACTGCCCTGGAGGGTGGTTCATTCCTGTTCATCATTCTTTTACTTCTGAAGTGCCAGGTTGTGGCCGCAGCAGGAGACTGGATGCTGGCTGGCTGGACAAATAGTCTGATGGAATAGGACCAAGCTCATCTCTTTCCCCTAGGGAAATGTTAATCACATGTCATTCAGCTCTGGTAAGAATTCGTTCAAGACAAACGATGTTCCAAGGCTTTTCTCTCCCTTTCAATGCAAACACCAGAGAGATCAATATTTAAACCAGCTTTTCTCTCTCTCCCCATTCATTTTGATCCCTCCTTTATTCAGTAAGCCAGGCTCATTCTTCTTCCCCCACACCTTCACTTCTTCCCTCCTTCCCTCCTACATTCACTGCACTTGTTTATAACCCCTTCCTGAGATCAACACAGAAACATTATTAACGCTCAGGAGTCAGCCAACTGTAGCACTTTCCCCTTCTCCAAACACACATGCACACCTTCACTTGTCTTCTGCTACTTTAGCTTTTCAGAACTTTTACAATCTTTGAAAAATTAATAAGCAAAAGGATTAGTTTTGTTTTGAGAATTCAGAATAGTTACAAACTGGAAAATGAGGAGAAAAATAAAAAAATACTTAAAGGAAGCCTTGATATCAAGCCTTGGGGGCTGGACCCAATGATCTGGGGGCTGGACTCGATGATCTGCGGGGTGTCCCTTCCAGCCCCCAATAATCTATGGCTCCTTCACTTGTTTGCATTCAATGGCAACAAGTGAGACACTGAAGTGCAAAAACAAAATTTTCAAATTCAGCAAAATAAATGTTTTTATAAATGCTAAAACTGTTTTTAATAGCCTGCAGGCTGGGTGGTTTGTTTGTTTTTTGCGGGGGGCGGTGGGGAAGAAAAGCCAATTTTCTAATGTCTGAATTGAAATTATTGATAATTTCTAGTCGGGAGACTTCTTTTTTTGTAAAACTCTGTGGACATCTTAAATAGAAGATATGAGAGAAGTACAAAGTGTTTTTCTTTCCTTATCTCCAGGGAGGGCTGTTGAGGTAAGGATGAAAAAAACCAGCGTCTAGACCCCAGTGATGCAGATACAGTTACTTGGTTTACAATCAACCTTGCCCTGGTGGGATCCTCTCCATAACACTTGTATGTGGGGTCTACCTTTTTTTTTCTTGGAGAAGTCATGCTGTTCTCTGAGGCTAAGGAGAGAATACTGCAAAGCTCTTCAGGAAAGGAGGAGGGTGAGCAAATTATGACCTTCAGTCTCTTTCCAGGATCTCTTTTCTTAGGCTCTCCTTCACTTATGTATCTGGGAAGAAGAAGAGGAAAGGTGTGCACCTATCCCTCTGCAGCCTCATGAATCAGTGGCTAATGCAAGCTTTGAGTGGTTCAGACTCTGTTGTTAGGTTTCACAGACTCTGTACTTAGGCCTCCCTCTGGCCTCCAATCCAAGAGCCACACAGAGAGAGGGGAAATAGCAGCTAATGGGCCTCTTCCAAAGCTCAGTTTCATCAGCACAGAGTCATCTGGTTATTTCATCTTGGTGCTGCATGTTGTGACCTTACTTCCCTCTCAAAGACCTCTGGTCAAGGTTGGCTCCTTCCAGAAAATGTTTAGCTCCAATTGCTGCATAAGGAATGGAGACCGGCAGGGGCCAAACATAAGGAGGGTGCTGGAAGAATAAGAGGGCAGCTGGGTGAGCGGAGGAACCCATGGATTCCTACAAAAGGGTAACAAAGCCTCCTTAGGTACAAAGGGAAAAAGAAACTAAACAAATGGCATATTTCTATGAGCTGGGCTTCATGAAACATGAATGAAGCAGGGACTGCAACACCACAAGCCTTAAGCGGTGCACTTGACACTGTCTCTGGTAGGTGGATTTCTTTTGGTTTCCATTAAAAAGTGCTGTTATATAGCCCTGATTGCTCCAATGGTTGCAGGATCACCTAGGCTTGTATAAACACTCTTGTTCTGAGGCTCCATCTGCCTTGTTAATGGGTAGGGAGCAAGAAACAAGAAAAAACTCCTATGTGATGTTGGTTTTTAACATCTATTTGAGACTGCCATCCCCTTGCCACCTTCACCTGTACAGTCACAAGAGACTAGAAGAACTATTTCTGTAAAGTTTTAAGATCTTTTTGCAGTAACTCTTCCAATGGTGTGTTCTTATGACTTAGCCCTAGGGACAGAAGTTACACATAAACTGCTGTAAATTATCAGAAACTGGTTTAAACCTATGACAGAACATAAATTCAGTGCATATAAACCAGTCTCAAAATGGCTGAAATTGGTTTAAGATAAATCTGGTTGAATGTAGTATCAGACTTAACTGATCTGGGTCAAACCAGTCTATGGAACTTCTGTCCCAGACCCCTTCCTGATTTAAGTTACATCAGAGTACTCCAACATCCCAGATGCTTTGCAGCCCTGAGCTGTCTGCTCCAGAGAGCAGGGATGGTCCTGCCCCTCTCCTCCCTAGCCAGAAGGAGTTGAGAGATTGCAGGCACAACAGCATCTGTCTAGCTTCCCCCCACCCACTTTGCTGCTTGGTGCTCAAGCAGGGATTCCTCCCCTCCTCCCCTTCTCCCACAGCATGGATCCCAGCCACATGGACCCTAGCTAGCATGTGGTATCTTAGCTAATGCTGAGAGGTGTCTGTATGTGTCCAATTTTACTGGGACAGTACAAAGGCAGACAGGACAGTGTCCACTTAGGGCTTTTTGGAGCTAATCAGCAGGTCAGTTGGTAATGTCCCTCTACTTCCTTGGAAAAACCTGTTTAAGAAGAGCTGGAACTAATGAGAGAGGCTTTTGTTTTTTTGATGAGCTAATAACATTGTGTTATCAGGTCCCTGCTGGCTCCCTTGTCTGTCAGGTTTGCTGCAGACAATATGAAGAAGCAGGGAGAGGGAGATTGAAAAGCTCAGTATCATCAACAGATGCATGCACTCCACACAAGTAGTCCTCCCTCCCCCTCCCCGCTTTGCCTCAGAGTGCAACACTCCCACCCCTTCATTAGTGAGCTAGGAAAACCCTGGGACTGCAGGCAGGGTGGGGTTTTAAGCCCCTCCCTAATCAGATCATCCTGCTAGGGCCTGGCCACAATCCCCACCCTCCCCCAGCTCAGCATTGTGGAAGGGAAGGGAGGGCTGCTTTACTGCCCCCAGCTTCTAGTCTGAGCCACTGCAGCCATGTGCCTGCATTTGTTGATTTAAAAGTGAATGTCTGTCTACCTCCAAATCGGTTCAATCTTTGCAGGTTAGATTAAGCTGCAAAGATTGAATCAATTCAGGCACAGGCTTTTTGAATGTCTGTTCCTAGCCCAGGAGACAGACTTTTCAAACTCTCAGGTCTGCTCCCTAATGCTGGTACTGCAGCAGTAGACTGTGAAATTAAAAGTTATCCATCTGGCAATCCCCATGGTCTTCTATCTGAAGTCAGTGTCTCAAGAAGAGATCTTTCTGTTACTATGGGTAATTAATCCTTTTGATATATGCCTTGACATCGTCCCTGAAGCTGATGGATCTGGTTTTACCACATCACTCCAGTGTCAGGACACCATAGACCAGCAGATTTCCACTTGGCACTAGATTTCAAAGGTAAAAATGGAATAATATGGTGATGAATCAGTGCTATTCTCTCAAGGACTTGAGAGTTAATAACTTCTGTACCCTCTACTTTCTGGTGGACTGTCTCACAACAGTGGCATTTGTATATACCAAAATCTATGTAATTACAATAGTTATTTACTTAACACGTTCTTTTTCTTTTATCATGAAAATAAGGCCTTTGCAATTAAAATGCCTCATTACTTTGAAACACAATATTAAATATCTCTGATTTCTGAATCAAAGCTCCTGAATAAGAATAATTCTTGGAAAAAGAAACAGCTAAGAATTATTATAATGTTCCTTTTTTTGTTCTTGTCTTGTTTTTTATTTTTGTTCAAAGAATAGTAATCATGCACTCAAGATGCAAAGTGAAAGCCATTATAAGAGTAGTAATACTATGTTCTTTTATTAAATCTTCTGCTAATATCTCAACATGCCTTGCAAGTGTTTATGAAATAGCCTCAATCCTTCATGAGTCAGGTACATAAATACCACCATCATTTTACCACTAAAGAAACTGAGGTGCAGAGCCATTAAATAATTTATCTAAGGTCACTCACTACATCAAGGGGCAGAACTGAGAGTAGAAGCTTTATTTATCTCCTAACTCCCAGTGGTAATCCCACTGGATTTTAACCAGGAGGCCAGGCACAATCAGCATAGAGAGGTGATACAAGGAAATGCCTCATTATACTGACACACAGTATAGTCTGAACACTTGCCCTAGGCAACTTACTGTTTGAGCTAACAATACAGTCTCAATGTTACAGAAGCAAAGGCAATTACTGACATATACAGATAACACCATTTTTGTCCAGTGATTCTAAGGGCAGCATCACCAGCCATAAACATTAAAAAAAGAATGAATCAGAAGATCAAGAAGAGATTGGCTTAAAAATTACAAGATTAAAACATAATCAATATTAAATTATTTAATTTACTGTATGGCTTTTGAGCCTTTAGGGTGCACAGCAGTCACATTTCACACATTTCCTCTGCAACCAGTAGAGCTAGCATTTACTTTTTGTTAAAAATAAAATGCTCAAGATCTAAGTAGAATGTCAAATGTCACAAGATAGACAATAAAATCACAAGAATTGGTTGCACTGAAATGGAGCATGGGTTATTAAGTGGAAGAGATAGGAGACCTATCAGAATTGCTGTGTTAATTTGTTGTTATGAGGTTTGGTGCCAAGATTGAATGAACCCCCAAGTTTTCATAAACTAGCCCGGTTCCAACCTCTGTGAACTTGTTTGCAAACCTATTCTGAAGATCATGAAATGAAATACACATATTCACTATGGCTAGTCCTATAAAGTGAGAGAGTTCAAGGCTCAGTAGAACCATTCAGATCATCTAACTTAGCCTCCTGTGTAACACCAGTTGTAGAAAGACACCTTTTCTGCAGGGAGGCCATCGTTTGTGGTCAGACCCTGCCAGAGGGGTAACATTTAAAGACTTTCAGTGTCTTTCCAAAAGAATCAAGTCTGTCTTTTGGAAAGACACTGAAAGTCTTTAAATGTTACCCCTCTGGCAGGGTCATGTATTACAGTCACTTTGCTCTAGTTGAAATGGCTACACAAGTTGCAGGGCTCTGAGAAATTAGACCCAAGTTGTATTCCATGCATTTGTTCTGAGGAAAGGTTCCTGGAACACCTATACATGTATAGAGCTGCCTGTTTTCTTCTCTCTGCTTCCACATATTCCTGGCTTTCTTCCTCTCCAAGGGGTTTCTCTCTGCTTTTCATAATCTCACAACAATCCAATTAGCAACAAAAAATTCTCTTTTCAGTGCTGGATAAAAATCCTGGATTATTAAAGGATTCTGTTGGCTTTGACCTGCACTTTCCTTGAAAGTAGAAGATGACTGCTGCTGTGGCATGAATGGAGGAAACGAGTTTTAATTGCCAGCAAACTAGGCAACAGCAGTTCCACTTCATGTAGTTCCAGCAAGCGGAGAAAAAGAGTGACAAGGGATTAGAACTATCAGTCAAAATATAGAGAGAGGAAGGAAGAAAAGAGGGGGGAAGCTAGAATAATTTATTCAAGGTAGGAAATCAATTTTACAGCTAATTAAGACATGAAAGAACTGTTTACATTTACTGCCACACCACACTAAACCTCTTGTCATCTTTCTTGATTTGGACATTTGCTATTTGCTTGCTTCTTAAGAAGGATGGAAAGGAAAAGTTAAGTTAGCACTGTTGTTTGTAGACAGCTTATATAAGCACCTGGAAATAACTAGTCCTCTTTAGTTTCTTTGAGAAGCATTTTATTCTATTTTATTCCCAAAAGAAAGAAACAGCCACACAAACAAATTCATGATGTACTGCAGTTTCTTTGGCTCTTAACAACACAGGCTCAGTACTGAAAAGGACACCTGAAAGTGATTTGGCTGAAAAAGGTCATGAAGCCTAGAATACTTGGATAGGGACAGACATTCAAAAAACCTGAGCCTGAATTGATTCACTCTTTGCAGGTTAGTCTAAGCTGCGCAGCTTAAACTGATTAATAACTGGACAGACATTTTCTGTTAAATCAGGAAATGGAGGTATGTGCCTGCAGTGGCTCAAGCTAGAAGCCACGGGGTGCTAAAGCATGCATGCCAGCCACTGCCAAAGGAGAGGGAGGAAAGACACCCTCCAGGGCTCTCACCCCTCCCCACTGGAGTGGAGGGGGCATGGCCAGGCTAGCAGGACACACAGGATGCCAGCCACCCGCTGGGGTTGGCACAGGGGAGCTGCTGCTAGACTGATGAGTGGGGATAGGAAAAAAGTCCTTTCTCTGAAGCAAGCATGTATTGAACACAGCAATTTTCAAAGCATACAACAAGGAATTACCAAAAATCTTCACCTAAGCTAAGATACAGCCCAGTAAAACACAGCATACACAACTTAGTCTAACTTAAAATGTAAAGTGTGAAGACTAGAGAAAGCCTTGCATAAGTCTTAATAATCCTGAGGGCAGAGTGTCTCCTTACAGTCAGGCATTCAGAAAGGCTTTGTTTAGGTTTTGTACGTTCTGCTTTATAATGTAAATGTAGCTCTCTGCGTTCTTTGGTCTGCAACTTCCAGCCAGAAGCTGTCTGCAACTTCCCTTAACTCCATCTCCAGCACATGATGATGGTCAGGTCTTTGCCAACACTTCTCACTACTCAGTTTGGTCCTGCAGGTCTTAGCTCTGGGCTCACAGGTGCAGCTTGCCTCTCTCCCCCGCTCCAAGAACTGCTGTGGAATTAATCCTTCCCTGGCAGCAGGCAAACTGTACAGAGAGAGAAATTAACTCCGTCTCTGCTTCTCTGCAGGAAAGCCATGGAGGTGTGGCTGGGGCTGGCAAACCCCAGCTGTGGTCTGCAGGGTTTGCCGGGGGGAGAGGGAGGGAGGAATTTGCTCCAGGGGCCATGGCAGGCCAGCATCTGGCCACTTCCCACCCCTGCTTCGGCTGGAGAGCAGGTGGGGCAACTCTGCTGTGGAGCAGAGAGCCCCACCCAGCCCAGAGAACATGCCAGGATGCTGGGAATGTCTGATTTAACTTAAACCAGCAAGGGGTCTGGGACAGATACTGCATAAATCGGTTTGAACCAAATCAGTTAAGTCTGATACTACATTCAACCAGGTTTATCTCAAACTGGTTTCGGCCATTTTCAGATTGGTTTATGTGCACTGTATGCCTGCTCTGTTACAGGTTTAAACCAGTTTCTGATCAGTTAAACTGATTTATGTGTAATGCCTGTCCCTAGCCCCAGGGTAAAACTTGACACGTCTGCAAGGGAGGTGACAACAAGACACTGTACAAGGTTCCTCCAGACAGCTGTGCCAATGTAGCTCAGCCTCAGTATACAGAACCTCCTCATCTGTGTTTGCAACCTTGTTCTGCCAATGCACTTCCATTGGGACCTACATTCCCTACTATTCCAGATCCGAGATGCGCTACAGTCCTGCCATTGCATGCAAATCCTACCCTGCTTCATTCCCTGCTAATTCACATCTCAAATCTCTCTAGCTCATG
Source organism: Crocodylus porosus (assembly GCF_001723895.1). NCBI lineage: Eukaryota > Metazoa > Chordata > Crocodylia > Crocodylidae > Crocodylus > Crocodylus porosus. The sequence continues at coordinate 49,999,742 of NW_017728931.1, read as the reverse complement.
TCTTGCCAGCTTGGCAGTGTCACCTGATACAACCATTTTGCCAATGGTCGTGCTTTTACTGCGAGTCAAAACATTTAGTGTTTTTCTGAAAGCCCTAGACTGGAGAAGGATTTTTTTTTCCATTTAAAGATGGTATTAATGGGGTTCTGTGGGCATCTCACATATCCATAAAAAGTAAGTTATTAGTCTTTGTGGTTACAAAGAAACACCTAAAAATATGAAAGCTAAAGGCTACCAAAAAGGAAGACAAATAAAAAAAGTAACCAGAATGGGATTTTTTTCTGTTTTTCTTTTTGTTTTATCTCATGGTCTTTTAAAGCGAATCACATAGTACATAGGTCATGAATTTTAAATTATTGAATTTAAGAAAAATGTTTTAAAAAATGGAATGCTGGCAATACAGTTCTTACAGAGATGAATATTTAGTCCAAATTGTATGGTAATTTTGAGTTGTATACAAGCATCCAAGTCTCCCAAACTCATTTGGCACCCCCAGACTAGAGGAATAAACAAACCAATTATTATTGCAATGCTATAATTCGTATTTTCTCTGCTGCTTCACACACACAAAAGTTTTCTATGGAGTGGGAGAGTGACAAGAAGAATCAGGGATGGAAGTTGTCATAGCAACCTCAGACTCTGCATTTCCAGGCTTATATAACCATGAATAGGTTTGGAAGGTGCAAAGGGGCACTTTCCTCCTCACAGAAAGATTGCTTCAGTTGGCTCCAATTAAAGTCCTAGCAAGCCATTTGCCAGAACTGTGGCGCTTCCCTCGAAACCTGAGCCTCACCCTCTTAGTTCAGGTCTCGCTGCTCTTTGTGTGGCAGGTGCACAAGCTTTTGGGTGTATGTGCAGAACACAGCCATCCTTTTTTGACATATCAAACCAACTGCTGGGAAAGGTTATAGCATCACATGCAAGGCATTTCCTGCCCCATCACTGGCCAAACACGAGTGTCCTTTGCTGAATGGCACTTTACTGTGTAGCAGTTACAACTCTCCTGCCCTGCAGGTGATAAAAACAAAAGCTATGGTGAGACCTGGGTGAGATGCTGCAGGATGAAGCAGACGTTTCATACTTGCTGTCACCAGTTTATGTGCTCTGTGTCTGCTTCACTGAGTTGCATCTTTGCAGTTGCAACTAGGTACACGGCCTAGGAGCCGAGGCATGATGGAGCAGTTCTGCACTCTAGCTGGTGGCAGTGCACAGGGCAGCAGCCACAGCTGGGCTGCTGGCAGTGGTGGCCAGGAGAGCAGCTGCTGCTATTTTTGTGACCCCCTTCCCACCCCAAGTCACTGCCTGGAGCTGGTGCCCTTGTTGCCCCTATCATTAGTTTTCCTGCTGTCTAAGAGTAAACATAACATCTTTTTGGTCTTTTTAGAGACTGAGATACTTAACGTCCTAGCTAAGTTTCTCTTCCCTTGCCATACATACAAAAAAGAAACAGGTAAAGAGAAAGAAGGGGAATCTGTCTGTTAGCAGAGAGAATCCTCAAGTGACTCTTCTGCATGGTGGTGTCTGTAGAGTGATTGGACATATGGTTTCTTTGGCTATACATGCTCATTGCTTCCTCAGAAGTGTTTGCTATGTGTTTTCTAGACACAAAGAACACCTTGCATCTTTCAGGCTAGATTAATTTTCTTTTGACTTTAATAACAAATGGGACAGAACAAATCTACAGTCACCATGAAAGAGAAAGAGAACACAGTGATTCACTTTACTGCCTGGCATCTGAACTAGCTAAAAGTGATCTACAACGCAGACAACCTCAAAATGGATAGACAGGTCTGTGCCTTTGGAGACTTAAAGGGATTGCACTCAGAAAACAAATTCAGCTTAACAATCATATAGCACTGTTGCAAATTCTTGTGCTTTTTTACTACACGTTTTCAGATGTCTGATGCAATTTATCAAGCCCCAGCTTCAGAATTCATGTGATCAGAGAAGAATCTAATTTTTCATTAAAAAAAAAAGTTTCTAGCCTTCATGGTGGGAGAGAAAAGCTTGAAAATGTGGCCTAAGTTCAACCTAAAGGCTCAGAAAATAGAAAACAAATAGGAACGACAACATGAAAAACATCTCATGAGCCTAAGGGAACATGCGACTTGAAATGTTTGGTGTTAGCAATACTGAGGTAGCTACGGCCACCACAATATCTTGTCTACCCCCACTGCAAGAAGTGATATAACTACTTTCCACACAGCCATGACTTTGGGTATGTGCAGATGTTCGCGGTACCCTATAATCACATCTTACTTTAAGCAGTGTGATAATAGATTGTGTCTAACATGAGTATGGGGTGCCTAGTGGATCTGTTGGGTGTGGGGAGGTTGGCAGGTTCGGGTGGAGTTTGGCAGATCCCCCAGGGGATGTTCAGCCAGGGTTGTGGGAACTGGAGGAAGGTAAAAATAGCTCAGGCAGGACTGGGAGGTAGGAAGAGTACAGCACTGGGGCTGGGGCAAGCACCACGGTTTGCCCAGCCCCAGGGCTGCACTTCTAATGTGTGCAGGCATTTGTTAGATAGGGCTAACCTGTTCCTGATCTAACTTAGTTTGTTTCCTCTGGTGAACTAAATTAGATCGGGCCTGCCATTTTTTGCCTGATCTTACCTCCTAAATGTCTGTACAGATTGTCACTTAGATCAGCCTAACCCTAGTTAGGTCAATCTAAGTGTTATGTCTGCACACCCCCATAGGCATAAAGCCCCTTCTGCTCAAACCTTAAGGTTAATATTGTTAAAGTTAATAAGGCTAATATTGTGACATCTCAAGACAAAAGGTTGTTGGAGACCCCCTGCGTTTCATTTTATTTCCCAAAGGACGTGACCCCTGTGCTATCAGTCTTTTAAGAAAGGGTAATTCCTAGAGCACTATCCTGTGTTTGGCCCATGGAAAGCTATTTAGCCTCTTCAGTGTACATGGTGATTCCAGCTGGGAGCCCAGTTACTACCTGCTGGTCAGTCTGACAGCCCCTTTCTTTACAAAATTAATCCCAAGCTCACAGACTAGGACTCTGTTTGGAAGGCCTGAAGATCCATCAACATCTTGATCAGGTTTTGGAGGTATTTCCAGGCATTTGTTATGTTGTAAGGAGAGGACGGTGATGAAGAGGACTTGGCAGGCTGACGCAGAGACATTCTAAAGATGTAACTTGCCACTTTCATCCAAAAAAGTGCAGAGTTAAATGAACTGTCTTGAGTCTCTACTAACAACTAATAAAAATCCCCAAAGCCCATCACAAATGCTGGATGAAGAGGTAACTAAAATTAAATGTGTGCAGTAAAACCACAGCCTCCCCTAGCTGTGATGGGATGGCTGATAAGAAAAGCAAGTTCTTGGTGCATGAAAGTAAAAGATGAAATGCTATTATTTTAACACCTCCCTGTTGGACTCTTGACTCTTGGCTGGATTATATCTTGCCTTTACACACAAAACTTACACAAACCTCTCTTAAACCTTACACAAAACAGAACATCACAATCATAACCCCTCCCCAATCCAGGGGGAGTATATCACCCCACAATGGCAAAGAGGAGTGAGAAAGGCTTGCCTTTTCCCCATCACCCACTGGAACAACGTGAGTATACTGGGGGAACAGGCTGCACTATCTTGTCCCTGTTTACCAAGAAACTTGGGAAGGGATTTTACCACCCTTCCCAGGGTTCCTCCTCAGACTGGATGACTCCAGATGGTCCCTGACTCAAGACAGTGATTTATAGATACAATCTAGGCCTCTTCATTTTTGCCCTTGGTAGGCAAAAAGAAAATCAATTAAACATCAACTAAGCCCTTGTCTATGATAGCTGTACTGCCTCTATAATCATTTAGAGAGGGGACCTTTTATTTGTCATAGCACAGCTGCCTCTGAGGCTAAAGAGGCCAAGAGAGCACTTTACAGAAAGACTGAAAGGACATTGCCTTATCTTTTTTTTTACAAGCAGCTGTACTAGCTAAAATTCCCCATATGGTCCAACTTACACCAAGCTGACCACCGATCCCATACAACTGGCATCCTGAAGTTTCCTGAGATACCTTTTGAGATCCATATTGAACTGTGCTACTAGCAGAAGAATCCTGGGTAACCGCAAGAATAAAATGAAACATCCTTCAGGGCTTTGTCACTGCTGCGATACCTGCCCTACTGGCTGTCACATAATGATGATAAGAGCAGCTGCTGTGCTACTGCAACACATCACCAGTGATTATAGCTTTATTGTGCTGAATCACCATAATAGCTTAGAAACAAGTAACTGTCCCATGACCAACAAGCAAGCTTGAGCAAACTGATTCTCCCTTCAGCAACTCTGAATCTGTGAACCATTGTGTAAAGCGGTCCTGAAATATTACCTTGCATCAGTTGCAGGTGAATTTTGCACAAGATAGCTATGTGACAGCTTCCTGCTAACAAGCCACAATCCTCATTGGTGACCACCAATTTAGAGATGCGATGACTCACAGCAAACCAGACATGGGCACCCAGACATGATAATGAAACCAAATTTGGTTTGAAAGAAGAGGATCCTATGAGGCGTTTGAAACTCCCTTTTCCAGTTCTCTATTGCTGTCAGAATCAGTGTTAAGTCTATGTAGAAAAAGAAAGAAAAAAGAAAAAAAGGGGGAAAAAAAGAATTTCAGAAGCAGTGGAATGGCTCTCCAGCTGGCCTCCTTGCTGTGAAATAACACAGAGCCATCAAAGTCTCTTCATCGTTCTCCTCCCCTGCATTGAATGCCCCGAAATCTCACCACGCACACAGCGACTTACAAGCACTTGACACCAGTTGTTTCTTTGGATTTGCCCTGATTAGCTGCCTTCAGTCAGGAAGATGGAAGAACTATTTTATGCCTCTGCTGTGTTCCACTGTCTGCATTTGTCATGGATAAGAGAGGATGTTAGAGAAGTTTCTCAAGAATGATGCAAGTGTTGCACCCTAGAAAAAAAACCTATGGCGGATAGACGGTGCAGTGCGCTGGGCAAAACCCTCCTGGGGGGTTGGATGCCAAGTACTGGGAGTAGAGGGGTAGGTCAGTCTTACTTCCCCAGGGACTCAAAGTCCTTGGCTGCAGCTGATGCAGAGTGATCCATTTGCCCCATCTCTTGCTACAGCAGCAGTTTGGAGCCCCTGCCTCCAGCTGCCTCTGTGACAGCTGTAGCAAGGGGCTGCTGCAGCACGACCAGAGACTACCTGGGGAGTCACCATCCTAGCACCCCCTCTAAATGGGCACCTGGGGCTGGCCCCCACTCACCCACCCCAAGTTCTGCTACCCATGTTAGAGCTTCAGTGCTCTACAGCAATCACTCCAGGGCAGGGAGGGAGCAACCTTTTTGGCAGGGGTGTCACAAATTAAGCCCCATGCCCTCCCTAAGTGGCACTCTGATCCACTTCTGCTGCTTGATCTGTTGCTTTACTTTCTGCTCCCTGCCCTATTTGTGCGTGTGCTGCCTGCCCTTCCCCAGTCTGCCACGTGCAACACACAAGGGCTGTGGCACTCGTTCCATCGCTTGGCCACCCCTGCTCTAGGGAGTGGTGCGTTCGCAGCCATTCCAGGCCTGGCCTCCCTAAGCATCAAGCTTTCTTAAGAAGTGTTGTAGGGCAACCTACTCCTATCCCAGCTTCTCCTAGCTGTTGAGAATAGGGATAAGTTCTGGCTCTGAGGCATTTGAACACTACTGTTTCCAAGCCAGGCTGCACCAAGATGGAAGTAATACAGGGAACAGTAACAGAGTTTGCTTAAGATGTCCCAATGTTTGCTTTACAGAAAGGGAGTACTCACAGACTTACTTCATTAGGATTGTTTGGGGAACTAAGAATTCCTTCCAGGATCTTGACTCTCCTCTGCTACATCCCCAAACTCACCTCTCATCTTCAGGTGTTGACCTTCACTGTCCCCAGTCTGGCACTGGCCACACTGGTAAGCCAGTTTACTGCTCCCATGACTAGTCGAGCCCAAGTTGTCTGCCTCACACATCACACTTCAGAAGGAAAACATCATTAATGAAAATTGTTTTTTTTCCCTCCATAGAGATAGGCAGTGAATATTTTTTAAACACTGTTGCAACAAGATGTGCTAATTGGCACCACAATAGCTCCATGGTCCTTCTTTCTAAGTGAGTTAAAGAACAGATGAATATTATGAAACCCTGCAGGGAAAGAGAGCTGTTTTGAAAAGTGGACAAACTTGGCACATCTCCAGCACTTAGAAGAAACCCTACAATAGCAACCAATTTCCACAAACCCAATCCTCAGTCATAAGTGACCTTCACAGACACCTGTGCATACTCAGGCTCAAGGGAAGCAGGGAATTATTGAGAAGATAAAGAAAGCCAAAATAGCTAAATTAAGATAAAATTAGGGAAAGGGCAAACTAACACACTCGTGAAAAAACAATCTAAAATACAGAGAATATTCATCCTTGCAGGTTTTTATGGCCTGTCTTGACAAAGCCATGGCTGAGATGACCTAGTTGGGGCTGGTCCTGCTTTGAGCAGGGGGTTGGACTAGATGACCTCCTGATGTCCCTTCCAACCCTCATTTTCTATGATTTTAAAATCAGTGGGAGGGGACAAACCCAAAGCAACAATGTTTAAAGAGACATAAACATTCCCACTAAGGGAAATACCTTACTAGACTTAGTGCTGGCTACAGGGGAGGACTTGGTGGGGAATCTGCAGGTACAAGGTAACCTAGGGGATAGTGACCACCTATTGATAGTGTTCACTATCCGGCGAAGGGTGGGAAAGGTAACTAGTAGGGCTTAAGTGCTAGACTTCAGGAAGGCCAACTTCAACAAGCTCAGGAGATTAGTTAAGGAGGGACAGACAGGTAAAAGCAACAGAGAGATGGGAGTCCAAGAAGGGTGGGCATTTCTCAAGGTACTGATCCTGCAGACACAGAAAGGGACCGTTCCAGTACACATAAAGTGGGGCAAAAGAGCAAAGAAACCCTCTTGGTTGAGCAGGGAAATCCAGGAGAGCCTGGAGGGGAAAAGAGGGGCAGCAGGGGGCAGCAACCAAGAAGGAATATACCTGCTTGGCTTGAGCTTGCAGCGAAGCAGTGAGGAGGGCCGAAGTGGAAATGGAGCTTAGGCTGGCAGCAAAAGTTAAGGATAACAAAAAAGCATTCTTGAAATACATAGGAAGCAAAAATAAAGTGCAGGGTAAAGTATAGGGCCCCTTCAAGATGGACTAGAGCAACTGGTAACAGATAGGATGGCCAAAGTGAAGCTCCTAAATGATTTCTTTGCGTCTGTGTTCCTGGACATGGATACAAGCATGCATCCCAGTGGGGCTTTAGGTAAGTGTGAAATAGATACCAATCCACCAACTGTTAGCGCTGACCTAGTAAAGGGGCACTTGGAGGGGTTGGCTGTATTTAAGTCAACAGTCTTTATCCTAGGGTACTTAGGGAATTAGCTGGAGTCATAGCAGAACCACTGGCGTGACTGTTTGAGCACTCAGGGTGCTCAGGACAGGTCTAGGAGGACTGGAATAGGGCCAATGTGGTCCCTACTTTCAAGAAGGGGAGGAAGGAGGTGACTATAGGCTGGTTATCCTCACCTCTATCCTTGGCAAGACCTTTGAGAAAATTGTTAAGAATCACATCTGTGGGGGACCAGCGGGTAAAATAATGCTAAGGGACAACCAGCATGGGTTCATAGTGGACAGATCCTGCCTGACTAACCTGCTTTTTTTTAATGACCAGGTCACAAAATACTTGGATGAAAGAACAGAGGTAGATGTTATTTACTTCGATTTTAAAAAGGACATTGACACATTGTCGCACCCAGTTCTTATAAATAAATGAAACAGTTGCAATGGAAATTATTACACAGTCTGGGGGGGTGGAAAATTGGCTTATGGGATGCACCCAGAGAGTGATGGTGGATGGGTCAGTTTCTACCTGGAGAAATGTGGGCAGTGGAGTCCCCCAAGGCTCCGTCCTGGGACCGGTACTGTTCAACATCTTCATTAGTGACTAGCATGAGGGGGTAGAAAGTGCCCTGTCCAAGTTTGCAGACGACACCAAGCTATGGGGGGAGGTACATAAACTAGAGGGCAGGGAGTGAATCCAGGAGGATTTGGACAGGCTGGGGAAGTGCGAGGAACAGAATAGGATGCAGTTTAACAAGGATAAGTGCCATGTGTCGCACCTAGGGAGGAAGAATCATCAACACTCCTATAGCCTGGGAGGGATCATTTAAGTAGCACAACTGCGGAAAGGGATCTCAGAGTTGTTGTCGACTCCAAAATGAATATGAGTCACCAATGTGATGAAGTACTAAGTAAAGTTAACTGCGCTCTTTTTTGCATAAGTAGGTGCATCACAAGCAGGTCTAAGGAGGTGATACTTCCCCTTTCTGCGGCTTTGGTCAGGCCGCAGCTGGAGTACTGTGTCCAGTTTTGGGCACCGCACTTCAAGAGAGATGTGGATAACTTGGAAAGGGTCCAGAGGAGGGCCAACCATCTGGTTAAAGGCCTACAGGAAAAACCCTATGAGGACTGACTGAGGGACCTGAATCTCTTCCGCCTCCACAAGAGAAGGCTGAGAGGTGATCTTGTGGCTGTCTACAAACTTATCAGAGGGCAACAGCAGGAAATAGGGGATACAATGTTTACCAGGCCGCCCATCGGGGTAACTAGACACAATGGCCACAAACTGAAGGAAAGGAAATTTAGATTGGACATCAGGAAAAAAATCTTTAGTGAGGGTTGCCAAAATATGGAATAAGCTTCCAAGGAAGGTGGTGCTGTCCCCTTCCTTGGAGGTATTTAAGAGGAGATTGGACAAACACCTGGCTGGGGTCATCTGACCCCAGCACTCTTTCCTGTCCAGGGCAGGGGGTTGAACTTGATGAGCTAATAGGTTCCGTCTGACCCTAACAGCTATGAAATCTATAATGAAGAGAGTGGGTAACAACTCCATCTTAACATTACAAGCCAGTTACACTGGCCAGAAAGAAAAAAAAAAAGCATTACCATCTTGGGCTCATCTCCTTATAGTGTAGAGAGGTAACAACTTCTCACTACAGGGCCCTGGCATACTTACACTTGAAATAGTGAATTCATTTGTTGTTACTTTACCACAAAAATACTGGAGGATGTTCAAAGAAAAGTAACAGAGGTGCTAGAAGTCTTGATTTAAGAGGACAAATTAAGATGGAGGTTTTCAAAGAAGTACGAGCAAGTTAAGCACTAGGGCTGTATGAAACAGCGCCGTTCCATTTCTCCTTGAGTTTCCATGGTTCGATGGAACAGCGTTCCATTTCAGATTTCATTTTGATTCGAAACAGCTGTTCTGGCTGTTTTGACACTGTTTCAAAGTTTCGTTGGGGACTTTGCATCCCCAGCACTAGATTGTGCTGGGGCGGGGAGTCAGCCCATCTGGGTTGACTCCCCATCCCTGGGGTAGTTCATTTCCCCAGCACTATGGTCAAAATGTTTCAACTTTCAAAATGTTTCAACTAGCCTCTTTCTGTTTTGAGGCTATTTTGCAGCCCTTTGTTTCATTTCGATTTTGCTGTTTCGACCTCAAAATGAGTCAAAACAGCGTTGAAATGAAATGACTGGCAAAATTTCACCCAGCCCTATTAAGCACCCAGTTCCTATCCAAATGCAATGGAAGTGGGATGCTTAACTTCCCTAATCTTTTGTAAAAATCTCAGTCTCAGTTTCTGCCCCAGCTAGAATTGTAGTAAAGGGAGACTTTTGTGGGAGCTGGATTGTGCCACATCCATGGGGTGAAATCTTTTCTTATTCAAGTTACTGGGAGTTTTGCTGTTGACCTCAGTGGAGCCAGAATTATATGTACAACTTGGTTAAAACATTGTATGGCTGGAGACAGTTAATATTATTGCAAAGGCGGGAATGGTATAACAAAGTAAGTTGAGAATACCCAAAGGATTTAGGCTTGTACTGCCTAACTTTTAGAGACCTTACCATATGGTAAAATGTTCAGCCTTGAATTAGGCCTGTACAAGACTGGGGAAGGATTAGGTGTCTCAGAACAAGATCCAAAAATTGAGCAAACTGAATGGAGAGCTACCTAAGCTAGCCAGGAGGAAGTACCAAGGAAGGGGGCTCAGCAGTAGTTATGTGAGCACCTATCTCTGCTCAAGGTTCTTATAAGATACCATGAAACAGGAGTCAGGTTATTAAGCTAGGTCAGCCCCACCCCATCCTTTTTACCCAGTAGTTAGGGCATGCAACCAGAGAGGTAAGAGACCTGTTTCCAGATCCCCACTATACCTGATACAGAACAGGGACTTGAGCCCAGGTTTCCAACAGGTGCAATCCTTAACCACCAGGCTATTAAGTATTCAGGATTGAGTCTCTCATTCTTTCTGACTGAAGCCACTTGGTTTGAGTAGTCATTTTATCAGGGATTTGAACCATAAAGTTCACTTCTTCCTCTGTCTCCCTCTGGCTTACTGGTGAGTGCTTGAAGATTTCAGCTACACAAGCAAGTTACCATGTGATGGGCTAGGGTGCAAACTTACAAAGATGCCTTATTCCATTTTCATTCAGGGGCAAACTGCCTTGCATGCACTGTAGAACCAGAGCATGCACGCAGGCAGTTAAAAGGGAGTAGTGGTAGTGCTATAAGTTCACAAACTGACTTGCATCATGACAACTTCTGGGTATACCTAAACTCCCAAAGATACCTCAGTTAAACAGATAGGATTGGAATTAGTTATTATACCTGAGTTATGCTGCCATTCTTCATTTCATTGTTATAAACTATCTTATGGTACTACGTAGCTGAAAAATAGTTGCCTCTGGTCCAAACAGCCACATGTTACTGCCTAAATCAAAGACCCATGGGGGTTGATGGACTTCTGCTGGCTAGTACCCTGTGAAAGTGAAGCAGAAAAGATCAGAGAAGATAAGAAAAAAAGCATCAAGGAAGCAAGAGATGCAGCCTAAACTCATACTGCCTAATGCAGCCCTAAAGAAAAGCCAAGTGAGATAAGTTTGAGTTAACTGCTGACTGAGAGGGGGTAGGAGCTGTGAGCAAAGAAACTGTTTAATGCTTACGTTGCTTAGATGAACAGGGCTTTGTATTCCCAGTAAATAAAATCAATAATTTTTCCTCCTAAAGGAAACAACTCAAAGGGCCCCAAATTTTGTCTGGTTACTTGGGTCAAAAAGGAATAATGCTGGTATGACTACCTCCGAATAAGCAGTAAAACTTTCCAAGTAGACAGGGTAGATCAATACAGGATATAACAACAACTGACAAATTTATGAAGGATACCAATACCAAAGAAAGTGGAAATCTTCAGAATGAAAGTATATTTGGCTGTGGAATATGCTCACAAAGGAAATGGTGGCTGTTTGTTTCTTGTGACTTTTCAAATTAAACCGAATAAACAATAGCGTAACTAAGGTGGAGCAATTGGGGCAGCTGCTCTGGGCGCTGAGCAGGGAGGGTGAAAAAACAACAGCTGCCGCTGCACAATCAAGCCAACAGCATGACGGGAGCTGGAAATTGCCTCTGTGCGTTGCCACTGCCCCAGGCACCTGGTTGCCTTGTTAAGGCTCCATGAATAAAGCCTTAGAAACCTGTATTGCAGGGGGGAAAAAAATCTGCCTTTGTCACGAAATTTATTTTATGAACAAACATCTTTTCCATCTCGATGACTCTGCTATCACATGCCACCATTAATATATTCAGCTGTCATGATTCCAAAGCAATCCAAGCACCAGACACAGCTCTGGCCCTCATGAGCATGTAATAACAAAACCAGTGAACATAAGTAACCCTACAAAAACAAGCTGTGATGTACACCCCAACCTTCAGGTATGTTCAGGCAAGCAGTTTTCCTCAAGACAGATTTCAGTTCTCATCTGCCGAGAGGCCACTGCAAACAATAAAGAAAATGGAATTCACAACGCATAAGAACACCCGCTTTCCTTTTAAAGCTGTATGGTCTCTAGGGCTCTGTCTCTGAAGAACTTTCTCTCTGTTCCTAGAAGCAAATCTTCAGCCTTGCTCCCTGTAGGGATGTTGTGTGAATATTCCAGGAAGCCTGGGGATGATTCATGGAGTTGTCAGCCACTACGGAGATGGCTGACAACTCCCTTCTCCTAAGGAAGAGGACAGACACAAAAGTGGGAGAGGGGAATGCCAGGCATCACTTGCCTCCCTTAGCAATGCTGGCTTCATGGTCTTCCAGCAGACAGAATCGGAGTCATCTCAGAGAGGTGTACGCTGGTGGTTCTGCCACTTGCAAGCTGACTGATACCAGTAATAAAAATGGAATTTCTTTATGGAGCAGTCTTGTAGGGTTGCAGCACATTTACGACCTGGACTATTTTGGATGCAGAGTTCAAAAAGAGATGTGTCATCTGGAGGCACATGCAGCTGGAAAACAATTGGAGGCCAAAGCTAAGGATGAAGTGGCAATGGATACAGCTCAATGATGAGCTATCTCATGGTGTTAATTTGATGATCTCATTGTTTTATTTTCCTGCTTTTATTAGTACAACCCAACAGTAGTCACAAAATAAGGAATAATTGACTAACTACATTTTGAAAGACACAATATTTTGTGGATAAAAGTTTATGGAGAAGAAAAGACGCCAACTTTTTATTAGCTTGATCCCTTCTTTCAGTCCTACTGACCACTGTGTGGCTGGGATCCTCTCTCATATTCAGTAATGAAAAAAACTTGTAACATCCTTATGCTCCATATCTCACCGAAGGTTGGAGGTGAGAGTTGGGGTGGGGTGGCAGACTCTCTCCCAAAAACCTGATTCCAAGAGGTGCTGAACACTTGCAGCATCCATTAATTTTAAGATCTTAATGTCTTCAATGAGGATAAAAGCCATCTCCTTTCCCCCTTCACACTTCATTTCTCTGTATTCATTACTGGTATTCTAATCAGAGGATCTCTCTTTCTCTCGTTCTTTGACACACACACGCATGCTTTCTAAGTGGCACCAACTAAGTCTGAACAAATGGAGACTCACTCTGATGGGCCCCATAAGACTGACCGCAGCAATCCAGTGTAAACTTATGGCACACAGTATAAGAAAAACAAGCAGCAGCATTCATAAACAAAAAAAACTTAGCTAAAAAAAAAAAGATAGGGTTGACAGTATGTTTCTCTGGGAGTCCAGTAATACCCCCCCCAAAAACCCCCAAACAATGCTATGCTTTACAAAAACTCTAAACTTTTGAAAAAAAACACCCAATTCTCTGAAAGCCTGAAAAGAATTTGAGCAGTGACACATCAGCTGGAGAGAGAGAGAGAGGGAAAAAAATAGCTGAAGTCATAATACAACAGATCTGACAAACATGTCACTCCAAAAACTTTGCACTGGTATGTTATATAACGGAGCACAAGGCTCTGGTAAAGTGGTGGAACAGTTTGTGACAGTTAAAATAACAGAGTGAAGGCTGTTGTGTGCTCACTGACTTCTTTGATATGATTCAGGACAGGACACATTCATCTTAATCAACAAGAGCTGCGGTAGCATAACTGGGTGCTGACTTAGAAAAGGTGCCAGATAGCACCACCATCCTTCCCAGTCTTTGCTACAGCAGAAATAGCCCAGCCAGAGGACCCACATACAGGGACACCCACTTGGCACCCTCTTCGCACTCCCCAGGGCACAGAGGAGTTTTGTCCAGGACATAAAACTCATTAGTTAGTCCTCTGAACAGCTGAAATGGATTTAACTGAAGCTGTATGTATTGTTGATATGTCACGATCATGTATGGAGCAGCCAACCAGCCAGTCAGTTTGTTCCTTAGTAGGATTATTGACTGCATTGTAAAGAGGCATGTTCTGTCCTGGTCACAATTTTCTCCTATTTAGATGGTGGTAAAAATGATCTATAGATTTAATTACTGACAGCACTTCCTGCCTGGTGCAGTAATAATTCCTCTTTGCAGAACTCACACTTCTGTTGTAATAACCTGCTGTCTTTTCATATCCTTGTGTTCTCATGCCAATATTGTTCCCAGTCCATAAGCAAAAGGGTTGGCAACTAATGTAAAAAAAGGGTTTGAAAAACAGGCTAAAGCTGACTCCATCTCTTGGAAGTTCTTGTGCTAAGTGAAAATACCATATTGCTCTCTGGTGTCCCCCTGACATAGTTTTCATTTCCTGGCCACCCAGGCTGTAGTTTTGTTTTGTTGTCTTGTTTGTTACCAATAAGATAAGTGGTTGGTAGCAGAAGCAGTCTTAAAGATCTCCCTTGCTCTTTCAGTGTTTGTGCAGTTGGCCAGCTCCAACCCATCTTAGCTCTATGTCAGTCAGTTGAAATGATCCTTTTGGTCACAGCATTTGTACCTGAGCTGGACTGCCGTTATTAGGCTCATTAGGCTCTGATCCCATAACTGGCTTTGTGTGTGTGTATGTGCTGCGGGCGATGCCTCTTCCATGTGGAACATCATTGAGTTGAATGGGCCTCCTCAATCCAGGAAAAAGGATTTTGAGTGGACTCATGTTTCTTGGTATTCAGTTTCCATCTGACACTCTTGTGCTAGGGACAGACATTACACATAAACCAGTGTAAGTGATCAGAAACTTGTTTAAACCTGTGACAGAACAGAAGTTCAGTGTACATAAACCAGTTTAAAAATGGCCCAAATTGGTTTGAGATAAACCTGGTTTGAATGCAGTATCAGACTTAACTGACTGAGCTCAAACCAGTTTATTCAACGTCTGTCCCAGACCCCTTCCTAGTTTAAGTTAAAACAGAGTCCCCCAGCATGCTCTCTGGGCTGGGCTCTGTTCCAGTGGAGCAGGGCTGGCTTCGCCCCTCTGCTCCCCAGCTGGAGCAGAGACAGGCAGGGGTGGGGGTCTGGCCAGAGGCTGGCCCTGGAAGGGAGCAGGGAAGAAGTTTATTCCCCGCCTCCCTCCCCTGTCCCACCAGCACGGACCTGCACTCCTCCATGCTGGCTGGTCCAGTGGTGGAGGCATGGCCAGCCCTGGCAGTAGCCTTGGCTAAACTGGCCAGAGATGGGTTTAATTCCCCACTTCCTGTCCCATTGGCAGGGACCCAAGCTGGGTCCACCAGACACTCTCCTTTCACTGCTGCAGTGGTGGGGCTGGGCATGGCAAGGTGTCAGCCAGCATGGCCCCTGAGGCAGAGTGGGCAGGGAAGGGGGTTATTGTTCCCTTTATCTGCACTGCCCCGGGGGACTGCAGCTGGGTCTGCTTGCCCTGACCGCCACCACCACTGCTCACTCCCTGCTGAATAAGCTCCCTACTTCCCCCTCTGCAGGACACCGGAGGGAGGGGGAATAACTCCCCCACCCTGTCCTCTGCTTAAGGGACCCTGCTGGCTGGTGCCTGGCCACGCTCTCGCCCCGCTATTGCAATGGTGAGGGGCCAGGGCCCTTGATGGGGGGCGCAGCCCCTGTCATGGTGTCAGGGACTGTGAGCTCCTTCCCAGTGAGGGGCTGTACTGTGGGGTGGGCAGAATTGCAGTGGACTGAGCACTGCAGCACCAGGGCTCAGAGGGGGTCAGAGCCTCACCCTGTGCCACCAGCACCACCACTGCCACCGCCACTGCCACCTGCAGCAGCTATCTCTGCCCTGCAGCGTGCCTGCCCCACCCTGGGAAGGGGCTTGCACCCTGGAAAACTAGGTCAGGGAGTTGGGAATTAAACCCCTCTCTGGTCCATGCAGCCAAGGCTATTGCCCTGGCTGGCCAGGCCCCCCACTCCCCAGCACAGCTTCCCTGCAGCAGAGGGTGCACTCTAGTGCCCCTTGGCCCTTGCCCTGAGCAATTGCAGGCATGTGCCTGCATTCCCTCAGTCCAGAGGGAATGTCTGTACAATCACAAACTGGTTCGACCTAGGCAGGTTAGATTAACCTGCAAAGATTGAATCAATTCAGGTTCCAGCAGGCAGACCAGCTGAAAAGGCAGTCTTCTTTCTAAAGTTTGAGAATGCCACAGGATATCATTTGCCTATAGTAGACAGGCTGAGGGAGGCAAGCCATACAAATTCCCAATCCAGAACCCTCCCAAAGATGGCAGTGGCATTACACAAGTCCAAAACTATTACTTTAATTATCACAGATCTTATCTTGCTGCAAGGCTTTACTCCAACTTCCAGTGAAGTCAATGGAATGCTCTACACTGATTTCACACTTGGAAAAGGCCCTAAAAACATTCTTCCCCCTATGCCTTTGCCAGTACCTCCTTTTAAGGCCCACAGTGTAAATCCAAACTGGATTTTTTTATAGCAGCAGTCAGCAACTTTTTGGACGTGTTATCTGGAATATTCTGGCTGATGTCTGAGGTAGCCAGTGTTCTGACCCTATGACTTTTTCCTATTGCCTGTCCCCCCCACCCTCCAGGCTATGGCATGGGGGCACAAATCCCAGCTGCCTGGCCCTGGCATAATTCATAACGCAGTCCCAGCACATGCAAAGACCCTTGTCGCTGGAGCATTTTTGAATTCTCCCAGCTCCCTGGGTCAGATGCAGTGGCTCCACATGCCATATCTAGCCTTGCTCACACCTATCTAATTGCTTTCCAGGTAGCAGATAACCACACTAAATGATTAGATTCTTTTAAAAAAACTTCATTCTGTTTTCCCCAACCCACACAGCAGGCAGTGCTCCAACCATTTTCTCTTAAGGCTATGTTTGAAGCCCAGGAATTGGCTCTATAAATCTTCCCATTGGCCCTCCTCTGCATGGCATCTAGTTCAAGTTTTGTCACTGTGTTCAAAACCTACATCTCTCTGCCTTCCCTCACTTATCTCCCCACTCTCTTCCCCTTATGTTAACTTTTCATAAGAACTGCCATTTACTGGGTCAGACCACAGGTCCATCTTGCCCAGTATTCAGTGTCACACAGTGGCAGAGAGTGAAGGTGAAAGGAGAGTGAACTGTGTATGATCTGATCAGGGTCTTCCTCCTGTTCCTCTCCCACGTGTCACCTCTGACACTTAAAATCCTGGAAGCTCTGATTCAGAAGCTGTACCCCTAAATCCCATAATTCAATAGCTAGTGATGCACCTTTCCTCCAAGTACTTGTCCAATACCCCTTTGAATCTGGTTAAAAGGTCAGCTTCCATAGCACCTTGGGGGCAATGAGTTTCACACATTTTAATTGCACACTGGGCATATCTACATATGCAATTAATGTAGATTTAATTAAGCACCTCCGGTGCTTATTGCTCCCAAGTGTATTGCACCCAGGCACGCTGTTTAAATGTGCGCCCAGGACCACATGTATGTTGAGCTGGGTCAGAGCAAATCTACCTGGGGGGTCAGCCTTCCAGCTCAGAGCTGTCTTGACCCAGCTCAAAGTGCTGTGGAGGGGCTGGCTGGGGCATGAGGGTGCTCCAGTGTGGGGCTAGCTTGCAGGCAGCCCCCACACTGAAGCACCCTTGTACCCCAGCCAGCCACGTCAGTGTCTAAACATGTGCTGCTGCAGAGTAAAAAACTCTGCAGTAGGGTAGTACTTGTAAATATAAGCACTGCCTTGTAAATATAATTACCTGCCACTGCTGCAGAGTTCATTTGTTTACTCCAGCCTCTTAGTCCTTTCCATATAGATGCTGAGACATTTACTGCAGAGCTAATAAGTAACTGTCTTGTATAGATGCACCCACTGTGTGAATAAGAACGTTCTTGTGTTAGTTTTAAACTTGCTACCTAGTAGTTTCATTTTGTGACCCCTAGTTCTTATATTGTGAGAGTAAATAACAAATCCTTTTTTACGTTCTCTTCATCATTTAGTATTTTGTAAACCCTTATCATGTCCCCCTCAAGAGTCTTTTTTCTAAACCAAACATGCCTCCATGGATACCCCTCCATGCCATTAATCATTGTAGCTCTCCCCTCTGCTCTGTGACAGCAAGATTCTGGCTTGCCAATGTCATCTGCCTGTTTATCAGCTTTTTGAACAAATGCCTCTCTGCCTTTCTTCACTGTACTTCAGAAAGCATTTCTTTAGCTCCTTATTGAAGTTATATTCTCCCTCTTGTAACAAGCTGTGTAGCTCTTGAATTGGTTTTGTCAGCCACAAATGGCTTCATCAGGCATCTGACTAGACCTCTTACATGTACACTATGATCCAGATGGTCAACACTTGCTACCCTTCTACCATGATACCACCAGGAACTGATCTGACGTATACTGAAAAGCTTTGAAGACTAGGGAGGAATAACTTATATATCTCATCTGCCAGAAATAATAACCACCTTCCCCACTTTCTTAGCACATATTACCACAATTGGACCAGTCCACTGATCTGCCTCTAACCATTGTCTCCTGATAACCTTCGTCCTTTGGGACAGTGACTGTTCTTTATTCCAGCAAGATGTAGGGTCTAACAAAAATTGTAACAATTAATGTCTAAACCAAAGGTAACCCCAGTGGAGAACGGTTCATTTCTATCAATATAACTTGCCAGCAAGAGGTCAGAAAAGGGAAAATCAAAACTGTTAGGCCGTGTCTATCACATTTCAATGGTGATTTCTGTGGCACTCCCATGCCATGAAGCTAACACATTTAAGCATGCTCTCAAAGTTAATTTTTACTTGGCTTACACATGCATCCAGTTTTGGTCTCATTTATACCACTGTAGCTCCCCTTTGAAGCCAATATGAGTTGCTCTGTGTGCTTTGAGGACAGACTTAGAGCCTGCTTGTTTGTCAGTCTTAGACACCTGCCTTCAAAGCAGTAGTGAACCTCATGTCTCAGGATTTATGCCAATCTCTTGCTAATAGAGAATAGGAGCTTTTTCTGGCACCTTCTGATGTGGCCATTGTCAGACATGAGATAACTAGACTAGATAGATTTGGGCTTGTTCCTTAGGTAAGTGTGGACAGGCTGACATGAATAACACACAGCTTCAAGTTCTGCCCTGTCTTTCACTTGGCAACAGTATCAGGGCATTTTGGCAAACTCTTTTCCCATCACAAAAAATATTGATGCTTTTCTTCTGGTAGAAAGCACAGGAACATCCTGTTGCATGGACTCCTGGAAGTTAGGAAGATTAGTTAACCCACTTACACAATCACTACAGGACAAGAACCATGAGAACTTTTCAGTCTGCCAGCTCTGTCATAGTTTGCTCATGAGCTGGTCTGTGTACGGATCTATCAGATAGTCCAAAGAATACTCCAGGACGGCATCATACCCCCTGTACAACTCTGCTCTAAAGGGGTACACAAACGGATATACTGAACTGACTTTAAAAACACCTAGGGGGCATCAGTAAGTGTCCTTTTTCATTGAGTTTCATTTGAATCTCCCCCAAGAAATGAAGAAGACCCACAAGGACGAATAGAACCCAGGATACCTGCAAGTCCAGAGGCTGGCTCAGACTTCCCTCACTGCTTCAGCCCAATAGGCTTCAAAATAAACACCTGCTCCCAGATAAAGTTGCTTTTTTTCCAAGCCCTTTTTATTAGTCTAAGTGGCTTGTCCAGCATGGAGTTGAAAGTCAGAATGTCAGCATGGCTAGAAACCACATTAGCCAGGATGCCTGTGGACGTGGCTAGATGGGCTGTTTATAGATGCTATGTTTTTTTTAGCTTTAAACCAGACTACAGCTGTAACTGTATGCACGTGGATGTCTGCAGTCCAAAATGAAATTGGCTCCAATCCGAATGAACTAATCCTTATTGAATCAGGATTAAAGTTAATGCAATCTAGGAAAGTCTGAATTAGGCAATTTACATGATTATTTATTAACATGTATATGCAAGAGTTTCTTTTAGGAAAAACAATCCTTAGCCACTCAGATAAGCCGATACATATTGCAAATATCAATCCCCAAAAGGGAAACTCAGCTCAGCTACAGTTTCTGGAACAGCACTTTAGATAACTGCAACAATGCAGCACTGCTTACACAGGCTTATTATCCCCTCCTAATCACTTCCAGCCTCTGTTAAGGGGCTGACAAGTATATAGATCAGGGGTTGGCAACCTATCAGAAGTGGCGTGCCAAGTCTCCATTGATCCATTCTAATTTAAGGTTTTGCGTGCCAGTAATACATTTCGTGGGCAGTGGCAGCATTGGGAGGGGGCTGGGGGGGGGGAGGGGCTGCAGCCACCCCAAGATTTGCTGTAGCCCACATGATCCCCCTCCTAGTGCCACCACTGCCCGCCTGGAGTACATTGCGCCCTCTGCTCCCCACCGGGAAAAGCCCAGCACTGCCTTAGCCCTAGCCTGGAGTGGCAGCCCACCTTGCCCCACCCAGATCCAGAGGCATGCACCCCCTGTGCCTTCTGGGACGCGTGCAGTGGCATGAGTCATCACCCCTCCCTGCGCCCCATGGACAAGCCATGACTTTGCCCCATGCCATGCTCCACCCACCCCCGCTGTGCAGGGCCTGGTGGGGCAGGTGTGGGGGTCCGAGGGACTCTGTCTCCTCCACCCTGGCTGCCCCTGGTTTCAGGCCTCCCCTGGGTGGTGCAGGGTGGGGGCCGGGGCTGGGACTGGGTCCAAGGCTGGTGTGGCCAGGCAACACCACACCCCACAAGATCTTTTCCCCTCCTCTCACCCTTTGCCCCGTAGACTTTCCCACCGGAAGCAGGGCATGCGTGCACATGCACACAGGCACTCAGCACCTCCCCCCACCCCAATTTTTTTCTTCCTCCACCTATAAGTGCCAATCAAAATCATCTCATGTGCCATCTTTGCCACACATGCCATAGATTGCCAACCCCTGATATAGACTGTATAGCCAGTGACCCCTGCTGTTGTTATGCAGGGACTTCATTAAGTGCCTAATTAAATGAGGTCACTCAATGGGCTGTGCCTTATACTGTCTGCTTCTATAAAGGGAGATGTTTCTTGGCCCTGAGACAATTAGCTAGTTAACCAGGGTATATCTATCACTACCCAATTTACCAGGCAATTAGATGACATTAGGTTAACTACCACACACACTCAATTAGCACTGAAATGAATAACATGGTTTATTAAAAACAACAGCAACTAACAACAATTAACAAGTAAAAAGATCAACAGATAATCACAGGTTTACATACTTAAATACTAACCACAACTAATCAATGAACAACCAGTAGCTAATCAATCAATTAACTACAGCAGGGAGAAAGGAGTGGAGTTTATTACAGAGGGCCAAGAGTAATTTAATTTATCTCTGCCGCCGTCTGATCTGTCACCAGCTGTCCATCCTCCAATACAGATCAGTGGTGGCTTACCTCCCACATTACTAACAAGGGTGCTTAACTAATAAAAGGACAGAAAAAGGAGGGGAGGGATTGAGGCGATACTTTCTAACAAAGCAAAGAGCCGCTCTGTGTCAATGACACATACACCCAGGGAGGAAAAGTCTGGGCAGCCGACTCCATTTACTTTAGTGTAGAAGCAAATCCAGAGGGAAGCAACCACATGGAGACCTTGGATCCTCTGGACCATACACAGCCTCCACGTGGTGCTTATCTTCTCCCTTAGTCGCTCTCTCCCTATGCTGTCACACCCCAGTCAATCTCCAACACAGGCCTCAATCAGTCTCACGCCCTTGACCACACAGTGTCATGTTCATAGACCCAAAACCTCACAGCCACACAGCCACCCACAGACACACATACATTCCTCAAAAGCACGCACCCTCAGTCCCACACAAAACCCAACACACCCTTGGACACACACTGAGCTCTGCCCGCATACCTACTTTATAGGCTATGTGTGCACATCACCTAGGTGGCTCTGCACTTGGTCACACAGCACTTCTTTCAGGGATCTTACATCATCTTGCATGAGGGCAGGTCACTCACAGTTCACTTGGTGACCCACTTTCCATCTGTGCTGTGGTATCATAGCGTCTTCATCCTTGTACATAGACCCAGACCCTAATTTTGGCCGCAACACTGTGATGGTCCATGATAGTCTATTAATCCTTCATTCAAACTGAAATTTGATTCAAACTGTGTGATGCAAATCAGTTAGCACAGTTTAGAAAATGCTGGGTATGTCTACAAATAGCCATTCAGACTCAACCATATTAAAAGACTAGAAAAGATTTGCAATATATCAGAGACCTTTAGTTACCCTGAAATTTGGTTTTCTACAAGCACAATAAAGTAAATACTGCTAACATAAATATATTTGACTTCTCATACTCCCTAGCCAAGCCTGGTTTCAGACTCCATGATCTTCTTGGAATACATAGAACTGAGAGTTGGTGTTTCTCAGACGGAAATAAATAGAAAGGGTTGATAGATGGAACCGCTCTGCTCAGTGTTGGCTTAGTTTGTCATCTAAACACTGCAAGAGCATGTTGACACAAAAGATGCTTGAGAGTTTATGGGTGCTTGTACACATGATGGGGGTTTAGTTCTCCCTAAATTGAAAGGGTGGGTTTTTAATTGGTGGGTTTTTAATTTTTGTGCCAATTAAAAACCCATCATTTCAATTTAGGGATTTCTGTGCTGCTGGACTGAGCTGTCACAGAGCTGCAGCGGCTGGGAAGGGCCCTTCCCAGCCAGCTGTGGCTCCATGACAGCCCCACCTGGTCTGGGCACAGGGAGCTGAGGGCAATCTGGCTGCGCAGCTCCTGTGACCCCAGCCTGAGCCTCAGCCTGTTGGGAAGGGCCTGGCTCCCATGACCCAGCCTGGGCTGGGCCCTCCACATCTGCTCAGCAGCACTTGCAGGCCAGCCAGGCTCAGCCCCACAGCCCCA
>NW_017728931.1:49950277-49976649 GCF_001723895.1 Crocodylus porosus | reverse complement strand
CATTTTGAAACTGGTTTATGTGCACTGAACTTATGTTCTGTTACAGGTTTAAACCAGTTTCTGATCACTTAAACTGGTTTATGTGTAACTTCTGTCCCTATCCTTTAAGGTTGCTCTTCCCCACCACTTGGTGCAGCAGTGGGGACAGGAGCTGCTAAACCAGCATGGTTCTGGTCTAGGTGCTTCCTCTCTGCCAGATGAGATACACAGTGGGGGACACAGTTTGCTCTGTTAAGGGGGCCATAGCCTGTGTTAAGTTGAAGTTAGGCTAAGTTAGCATAAGTGAGGCTAAGGGAAGTAGTATAACAGGACTGAGTCACAGGTGGGAGAATATTCCAGGAAAGGTGAGCTCAGTTAGATCTTGATTAGTGAAGATCAGTATGTTCCAGTCTACCAAAATAAAACAAAAAATCATTGCCTTGCTAACCTTGATCAAGTAATGTTGTAAACCTTTGTTTGAGGAGGCGGATAAAAAGGGCCTCAGTGCTCTGAGATGTGCTCCTCTGGCACCCTTGCTGAGGTTCCCAACAAAGATCCAATGCCTCCAAACTTAGTCTTTGGGTAAGATCTCCCCTAACAGGTTGGCCACTTCTGAGGAATAATTAGGATTTAAAGTTGTAATGATTCTAAGTTGTTTATTTCTGTTTGGAACTGTAAAAGTATATCTGGACATATTGTGTTATTCTTTATTTGCTAGCAATAATCCTATTTGGAAAATTTTACTAATGTTTACTTTTGCATTCACTCCATTGGAAGACTAATTTTGCTGAAGAACAGGGGCTGTTAAGGACAATCCTCCGATCCCTAAACTTGCTCCAGGGGTGGGGACTAGTGCTAGCCTTAGGCAGTAGGATTCCTGCCACAGCTACTTGGCTCATAAGACTTGGTCCAATAGTTTGGAACAAGCATCAAGTGTTATCTGCATATCTCAGCTCCTGAGGCCATATATGTAGTAGTGGGATAGAACAGCCATATAACCCCTAAATGCCACAGGCGTTCATAATGGGACACGGTTAACATACAACCTCAGGCCGGCCCTCCCACTGAACACTTCAGAAGTCTGGAGACAGCTACACGCTATTTCTGAAGACACTAGTTAGAACCTGTTAGCATTAACGTCCTACCCAGGAGAACAATTGGGCTTGCTTACGTCTTTGCTGACCTTTCTATACTCTCACTGCCAACAAACTGGGTCTACACCTGGAGATTGTTATTTTGAGGCTGCTTTTAGGAACAGCCATATGGACAGAACATAAGATTGCTTTTGAAGTGAAAATAAGATTGCTTCTCTGGCTAAGTATATCCTTGCATCTATTACAAACTAAGGTTTTAACCATATTTTCCAGCGTAGTAAATGCCCCTAAATAAGACATGCACCTTGTTTTGGAAAGACAGAATGAAGAGAAAACATGTTTCTAGTCATGACTGAATGCTGACTGCAAGGACTCTTGTCTGTGACACCTATGGCTGTGAGATTAATACTGTAGCTCAGACCCTGAAGAGTTAGATTTTATCCTCTTCCTCCCTGAAACTAGCAGAGGGAGAAGCATGACAGCCATGTTGTGGCAGTGCTTACCTGCTTATTTTCTTCCATGTTTCCATTACAGAGAAGAAAAATAAGCTTCCACACTTAAGACTCACCATAATTTTGGAACATGGATTTTTGGGAAAAGGGCACACGTAGTATACAGGTAAATATGGTATTTGCCCCATTACTGAGCACCTCATCCTCTTTGATGTATTAACTCTCCCACCGCCCCATAGAAGCAAGCACAATGGCATGAGCCTATTTTAAAGACAGGGACTGAGCCAGAGATTTTAGAAGTGTCTTGCCCAAGAATGCAAAGGAAGTTTGTGACTGAGCAGGAACCTCAACCTGTCTCCCCAAAATTTAAGGCTGGTGTCCTAAGCACTGGAGAAGCAGCCATCCTCTTCTAACGGCTCTGCTACTGAGCTAGGTTGGGTCTAAACCAGCAGCACTTGAGTAGAATACAGCATACGGGCCCAGTTAGGTGCAGCTATCCTGACAAAGCTGTTCTTGTACTGTTCTAGTCACACCACACCCAACAAGGTAAATTACCTAGAGTAGTAAGAGAATAGTTTTGTAGGAAAAATGGTATAAATAGTAGGAGCTTCTGATGATAAAACTCTGTGAGTTAGGGATCTCATTTATTACCCCACTGACTGATACAGCGGTGTTGACAGGAGTTCATGCTGTATAACAGCCTCATTGTTCAGTGACTGTATTTGTGCCAACTTTCACCAGCTCAGGGTGGATACAAGGAAGCAAACTCGTCCATTAAAGTAAGATCTCATAACAATTAGTTTCCCTGTAGCTTTTCTTTCTGTGGTACTGTCTTGTGCTTGGAAAAATCAGATGATACTAGAGACTGATCATCATGGTTTTCTCTGATTAAAAAAAAATCCCACAATTTTCAGTTTAAAAAAGTAACCCCAAATCACATTTTTCCATGATTAAAAAGAAACACCACTATTTATATATCTATATAAATAGTGGTGTTTCATTAAAATAATAAGAAAATGTGGATTTGGGGTTACTTTTTTAAACCAAAAACTGGAGATTTTTTTTAAATCAGAGAAAACCAGGAGCCCTGATGATCATCATGAATGGCCTGTTCCTGTGTAATGGAAATCAGTGGGGTTTTACTATGGACTTCACTGAATGTAGGATCAAGGGCAGATGCTGGAAAATGAAATGAAAATGCAGAAGAATAGCAGGGCAGCTCTGCATCCTAGGTGCCAGTGGCACACAGGCCAGTGCTGCTACCAGTTGCATGGCAAGTAGTGGCATGGTCAGCTGCAGTTGGGACTATTTTTGTACCCTCTCTCCTCTCTTTTTCCCACAGGCAGCACCCAGGGCTGTTCCCCGAGATACTCCCCTCAACCACCTTATGACAAAAAATAACATTAATGGTGGACAGCATCCTATCTAACCACCACAAGCAATTGAGATCCAGCAGCATTTCAACTAGTTCCAAACGTCTAAATTTTCCCTATTTGCACTACATAAGCAAGGCAAAAACTGAAAATACACAACAAAACCACCGTTGTAGCAGTTTATACATAGTTCAGGCAGTCAAATCACTCTTTTACCATCAATATGAAAGAGATTTTCAGAGGTTCCTAGCAGAGGATCCCTAATCAGGGGGATTTGTGGCTATCTCTAGTAGCTAAAGTGTTTTTGTTTGTTTGTTTAAGGATCCAGGACAAAAAAGGAAAAAAAGTTGTTATCTGGGTTATACTCTGAGCTTTGTAGGTAATAAGAATGACCCAATGTTTTCCCACAATGCAGTTCTTCCTCCCTGTATTAGTGCATTTTGCAGCAAGAAGCCTGAATACAGGCTATTCATGGATTCAAATACAGATAAGAGTATGCATAGTCCTAATTACAGAAATAAAGCTAGATCTTATATTTATTTCTTTGCATTCAAGGACAAGAAGTAAAGAGCAGAACTTGAAGTATATTAGCAAAAGAAGTACCAATCTTAGTGCAAAGGCTATATTTAGTTGCAAATCAACACGTCTAAATAGTGACCAATCAACTTTTCTTCAAGAAAACTAACAAGCACAAACATGAATCAATATTAAAATAAATGATTTAAATAAAAATGTCTTATTTACTGATGTAAATCGTGATTAAAATGGGTGATTTAAATCACCTTGATTTCATTCCATCCACCCTGTGGGCAAGCATAAGTGGAGAGAGGGCATATCTGAAGAAGAAGGTATGTCTCTTTGGCTTTTTTGTGTTTTAAAGCAAGAACACACTGGTTCTTGCATTAATGCAGAATTGGCCCCTCTGGGACTCAGCTGAGTAATATTTACTACATGAGAATGTGTTCAGCATCCTGCCCTCATGCCATTCTGGATTGTGTCCCAGTGGGGAGTTCAAAGCATGTTTCATTTGCTTGGATATTGGGAACCCAAGTCTAGAAATGTAAGAATTACAGAAACCGTGTATATTGTCTTTTCTTGGTATAATTTGAGGAGCTGTTTCTAAAGAATGACCCCATTCTTCCCCTCCATTCTCATTTCTTAAACCAAAGTGTGTTGCAGACTCTCAAGTTGTTCCCAAATACGATAAAAAGTGCTAATATAATACTTAGTTTTCTTTGATCTGGCACCCAAGTGAGCT
This sequence comes from Crocodylus porosus, assembly GCF_001723895.1. Lineage (NCBI taxonomy): Eukaryota > Metazoa > Chordata > Crocodylia > Crocodylidae > Crocodylus > Crocodylus porosus. The sequence goes on along the minus strand of NW_017728931.1, from coordinate 49,972,493 downwards.
AGAAAGATACATAGCTTTGCCTTCATGTTGTTAAAGCTCTGATTTGATCTGGATGATTGGGGTTTCCTGGCTTGCTTGCTTTTAGCTGCAGGACTGACTCTGTTTGTCAGTCTGTCTAATTTACTGTGCCTGTTTAGAATGTCCTTTTACTCACCTTCTCCAGGTTTTATCAATATGATGGGTCCTCCTGCATGTTCAGCTCACAGGTTGTTGCAAATAATCAGCAGAAAGGTATTGAATCAGTCCTGGACATTGTGGTTTCAGCGTGAAAAGTTCAGTGTTCAAGTGTCTTCCCCTTCCATTAAGACTTAATAGCTTTGTTGCTCCTGCTTCCAGCCTAAGCCTTGGAAGATGTTTATTTGCAACCCCCCACCCTGGATTATTTAAATCATTGCTAGTGAGTGACATAGAAGGAAATATTTTATCACAGTAGTAGGCAACATTTTCTGGTGGTTTGAAATGATTCAGCTTGGGTCTGAGGGGGACTAGTGCTGGGACCTGGTTGCTGCTGTTGCCACCAATTCTCCCTGCCCCCAGCTCTGCAGGTTAGATCCAATGGCTCCATTGGTTGGATCCAGCCTGTGGGCCCTAGATTGCTGACCTGTTTTCTTTGAACAACCAGGTTCTGCCCCATCTTGCAGACTGCTTTGATTCTTTTCCAGGTGCAGAAAATTGGGATGAAGTTATCCATCAGCAAAGGTATTGGCCTTTCTCATAGCTAAGGCAAAAAAACCCAGGTCTTTCATCCAGTCTAGTGTTGGGCCCATGCAAGAGGAGCAAGACGCTAAGGGCATGGGCATAGAAACAAGCCAGCTTGAAATAAATGGAGAAGGAGCTTCACAGCATGCCCTTTGCTCTTCAGTGCTTATGTGTATGGTTTAACCCTATGATAAATGAAAGCTAACCCAGAGTAGTTTACTCCTCAGTGACAGGAGGGGTAAGTATTGTAAGTTTGCTTTCATTTACTGTTTAATAATAAAAGCGTTCACATGGGCAATTATCATGGAGCAGCTGATGACCTGTAAAGCTGAAGTCTCCTTTACCAAGGGTTAATTTGTCCATGAACCCATGCCTTTAGGTTCTTCTCTGGGTTCTGCCACAGACTTCCTGCCTAATCTCGTGCAAACTATTTGAATTCCCTCACCTGAAAAATTAGAGCAAGGCAAATTTATCTGAAAGGGTTTTTTACAAGGCTGAAGTCTCATTTTATACTAAAGCCTCCTTCCATAATTCTATTTACACCTTATTAAGATGCCCTTCCAATTCCAGAGTAGGATAACATTGCACTAGCATAAATAAGCATCAGACTTATTCAGATCAGTCAAGCACTTTTACAATCTTCAGATGTAATGATTTGTTTACCCAAATTCATGCTGTATATGTCTATCTACTACTGCTTTCAGAATAGATATAATGATGGGTTTGGCTTCAAGCTCCCATGGCTATTTCTGTGCTGTTTCCTCTCTATCATCCCTGAGGGTACCCTGTTCAATATGTCTGTGGCGCTATCAAGTCTAGTTCCATTTACAGTGCAGTTAGTACCTAAGGTGCATTTCCTCCATCTTCAGGGCTGCCTACTGAAAGCACAGCCAAATCTAAACTAAAATATGGTGTTTGACAACAATTCAGGTTCTCAGACTGGTGGTAGGTTACCCTTCTGGGTGATTCCTTGGGAAAGCATTAAATTTGGGGTCAGGAAACAAATTTGGGGACAAATACTTTTGTCTCTTAGCTACTGTTACAAATTCAGCCTGGTTTGCTAATAACTGAAGTAATTATCAATCCTGTTGTCGATGGACAGGTGTCCACATTACATAGCACCAGGCACTTGGCTTCTTTAGGAACAGAGGACTGCACCGGGCCTCCTGAGCCAATAAGCCCTGTCCCCTGAATTTGTAGGCAACCACTATGAAAGGAAACCCCCAAATCACTGCTTCATATCTTCATGCACATCTACAAGTCACAATACCTGGACTACCCACAACACCCTATAACATGCCATAGGTAAAAGCAAGGGAGACAAGAGCATTCTGCTAATACCTTTCCACTGAAGTAAGAGGCAAGTAGTTGGTTATACTATAGACTCAAAGATCCTGGAAAAAGGACCATGCTCCAGAAGAAGGGAAATACTATCACAGTCTTTGTCAATCTGACCTACAATAAAAATTCCCTTCTGACCCAACATTTGGTGACTGGTACAACTCTGAGCAATTGAGCAACACCCTCTGGCTAGAAACTTCTGAATTTTCTAAGTACTAGGATAAAAGCACTAAGTACTAGGACAAAAGACCCCCAGCTTTAGCAGTGGCAAATGTTGCAATCCTTCATAGCAAGGTATGACAAGTCAGAAGCCACTAGCACTCATGAGCTGGGGAAAATGCTGCTTTGATATCTAGCTGCAGTCACCAAAAGTCTTAAAGCAAAGAGCCCAACGAATGGATGGACCATGAAAATTGAACTCCCCTTTCACATGGCATACGAATTCCTTCTAGTCATGTTGGAAATAGTCTTCACTGCTGCTGCCTCAGATGTACCACACCCACATAATAGAGGATTTTATTCTTTATTTCTGTCAGTCAGGTACCTTTCACAAATGCTAATGTCACATGAAAGGTTAAAATAAAAAAAACAGCCTTTCATCGAGTCCCTGGCACTTGGAATTAATACGAGTTTGTGATGTGAACATGGACTTGTTTCACTTGTTGCAACATCAGGAGATGGAGCAGAATAATGTTTACAAGTTTAAAAATATGTACCCATTTATTTTGATTCTTGTTTCCTGCGTAAAGAAAGAATTCGTCTTGCTTAATATGACCTCTGGCATTTTATTTTAATGTTTCTTTTTTTTATGGACTTCCCGGTCATGGTATTAAAAAATGACAGTGCTTGTTTTTTTAGTTCAGCACTGATTCATGAGAGTAAGTCAGTGTTTCAATATTTCCTCTGTTACTTAAGAGCAGCCATTGTGAATATCCTGTACTCGGAGATGTAACAGCGTCTTAGATGGGACATGTGGGTATCAGAAATCTTTTTGAATGTCACATGTAATACAAAGCCCAACTATTCATAGCCATTTAGGAATTAGTAGTACTTTCTGAAAAAGCAGTGATCAGAACCCTGTTGTCTTGGCCAGAAGCCAAATCTAATTGTAAACTGTTTATACAGATTTTCCCTGAAGTTTGGGGTGTGATATTCATCTTCATTTCTAATCTTAAATCATTGTAATATTGCCAAATAGATGTCACATTTCATCCCAGAAGTGACTTCCTGTCTTTGGCAGGTGAAATAGCTCTGGTTGAACAAATCACTTTGATGCAAAACCTACTGAATGGCAAGCACAAGACTCATCGTTGGCTTTGTATTGGGTATGCAGGGACTGTAAAGCTATTTGCAAGCTTTCAGCATAAAAAGTACCATGTAGATCCAGGGTGTGCTTATGGCCTTTTAGAAAACCATGTATTAAAAAAGAAAATGCAAAAGTACCTGCCTGTTCTTTCTTTGTGGAAGATGTAAATCCAACTGGAGCTAGGCAAGCAATGATTTACTTATCCTGTGAAACTTCTTGAGATTTCAGAAATGTTCTTCTTCTGCACTAGGACAAAGCCAAAACTCTGTGTAGATATTTTCCTCCCTGAAGAAAGGGACATTGAAGGAATAGCCTCACAGCTAGGTCACTTGTCTGAGGTATTCAAAACCCGGATTCATGGACTAACTTAAACTGCTTTGCAGCAAAGCCTTCAGCTGGATATTCCCACATCCCAAGTGAGCTGAATGATCACTGACCCATCTAGTTCATTGCTCTTGTCTTCCAGGCTAATGAATAAACACCTATTGTATACAAAGTGAAGCAGCTTCAACAGGAAAGACAGTGTGAGATCTTCTCAGAGTAGGCAGGCAGTTAAGGCACTGACTTGGGATGTGGAGCACCTTGATTTAAATCCCAGCTCCAAGTCTGGACCAAACTATTGACCATTCTGGAACCCTTTTCTGTTCCTTTGACCAGAAATTTCATCTTGCAGCCAAGAAACATTTCCTGTCAAAATGGGTGCATGTGTCCCCAGTGAAAGCTTCATTTTTGACTTAATCACATTTGCTGATGAAAAACCATTTTGTCAGAAAATTCCTGACTAGCTGTAGTGGACAGGACAAACCATCAGGAGCAGATATTTTCAACTGATGTTAACAGAAAACATTCTGTTACAACAGTTTTTCATGCCAGAATGTATCAGTTTTGATGTCCAATTTTGGTGCTGTAAGGAGTTTGCAATCTAAGTAGACAAAAGGCAGGAGAAGACAGCAACAGCATAAATTACTTCCTTAAGGCCACAAATTAAGCCTCTCTGGCAGAGTAAGGAGCAGAATAAAGGAGTCCTAAATCTCAGCCTTGTGCCCAAGTATGTAGACTCTTTCAGCTTTCCCAAAGGCTCAACCAGTAATACATGTTCCTGAGTATACCAGTCTGGCCTTAGTAAAATGTTGTTGACATTGGGAACATCTACATGTGAGCTTTACTGTGGAGTTGACTAATTAGCCTTGCAGTAAAGCATCAGCGTTTACACAGGCACTGGTATTAGGGCACAGTAAATTAATTAACTCCAGCATGGGATAATAATGTCAGGGTGGACAGTGCTATTCTATGGTAGAATTAACCCTACAACAGTACTATCCTACATTAGGCTAATTTACTCTATTGAAACACACATGTAGATGGTGACAAGAGCTGGCTGGGGCATGAGTGTGCTGAAGTGCGGGGGTGCCTGGCACCTAGCCTTGCATTTTAGCACCCTCGTGCCCCAGGCAAGCCCTCCGCTGCCCACTGCTGCTACCCAGAGCCTGGGACTGACTCCCTGAGTCCCTTGCCAGCCCAGGGCTGCTCTGCCCTAGCTCTAAATGCTGGGTACTGGGTGTACATGTAAATGCTGCACCCAGGAGCAGTTTTCTCCAGGGCAAACTGCATCGGAGTTTACTACATCACCTTAATGGCATATGTAGATGTACCGATTGTGGGGTGAGGGGAGAAACTTATACGTAAGAAAGCAAATTACACTGTTAGTAATTTGCTCTGCTTTGACCCTAAAAGGACAAAAGCATTTCAGGCTCATTGCTACACATGGAGGTTTATGATAGAATGGTTCAAGTATCTCCAGACTATATAGAGGTACCTTTTGAAAAAAGAAATCACAAGGGTAGTCTGGTACCTGAAAGCTCATTTATGCTCCTCCCAACTATGCAGTCAGTCTAATAAAAGATATCACAAACAAAAATTCTTGCAGGCATCTTTTTACAAAAATCACTTTACAGGCATGAAAAATAAACGTGCAAATGCTTGTGGGTAGGGCTAAAAGCAGTCACAACTTTAATCTCTTTTTTTTAATGAAATAGCAGTTGTTTTTCAATTTTGGCATGAAAATGATTTTCTCCAGATTTTCTTTGTTTTGAAGATACCCTGCAAATTCTTTTTTGTTTTCATCTGTGATTCAAAATATTTTCTCACTTTTTGGATTTCCAGTTTTCATCTAATTTCATCTTAGACTTTTAAAAACAGAGCACTTGCATTTTCTAGAAGCTCAGTAATTGCCATAATTAAAGGTCCAGAAAATTGAAAAAATACAGAGCTGGCTCAGTTTGAAAACCAATGACGTGAAATGAGCCTGTCTTTGAAATGTCTGATGTAGAGATCAAGCAGTAGCTTATTGATTCACTTTAGAAAAAATACATTTTGTTTTCTCCAGAAGTTTAAAGGCTGCCTTTAAAGGACATTTTCATTTCACAGTGTCCCTAAAAGCTGCAAAGCAGTTTGTGGAGTAAGTGGGTAAGAAATAGAGAAGCATAGCTATTGTCTCTAGATGAAATGATTAAACTTTATAATGTATTAGAATGATGTTGATACATTAGGCATAAATATATGATGATTATTTTCTGTGCTACTGCATAACAATATAACAATTCATTAGGGTAATGGTTCAAGTATCTGTAATACAAGAAGAGTTGAGTATTGGGTCGAGATATTTAGCCTAGCAGATAACTTACCTATCTATCTAAGGTACTGCTTTGGCTCCCATTTCGGTAGTATTTGAGCACACTCTTTAATGTCTTCATTTTACCAGCAGTCCAGTGAGGTAGGGAGTTGCTTTCATCCCCATTTTACAAATAGGGAATCAAGGCAAGAAAACGATTGAGGATATGTGCTGGGTTGCACTTGCAACACCAGAGTCTTTTGTGCCCTGCTGCCTAGTGAAATTCACAACTCTAAACTGAATACACACACAGGCACCCTATACAGCACATGGGGAGGCCAAGGCACCCAATAATGGATCTGCAGGATTTGCATACTGGTGGGCACCACCGTCAACACCATAAGGTGGGTACCACCATGGGCTGTGTTTAGGAGCAAATGAAAGGTGCTTTTCTTCATGCTGTCACTTAAAGTTTTCTGTTTCAGGTAGGCTTCTTCCCTCTGGAGGACCTAGATCCTAACAGGACAGAAACGTCTCCCTGAATCAAACATCTAAGCTTCAAGGAGACACATACCTGTGTCTACCATTCCTATGGGTACCTTTCTGCTGGGCCACAAGGGGCCCTGGATCAGCCCGAGTAGGCACCTAGACATCTCTACATGTGCTGTAGAGCCTTCCTAAACAAACTCTAGGGCTGAGTCCACATGAGCAGGGGTGTGTGTTTACAGCAGCACAAATATTAGCAGCACACATTTGTGCCACTACTTTATACTGCAATGCATGCTGCTGCTTGTATGGTTTGCAGTGGGACACATTGTCCCGCTGCTCCATGTGCTGTGGGGCCTGCACTGGGAGTGGGGAGGAAGCAGGCGCTGGAGCACAGGGTGCCTCAGTGCAGGGTTAGCCAGCAGGCAGCACCCAATGCTGGGGCACCCTGTGCCCGAGCCAGCTGGGAAGCAGCATGTGGAGCTGTGCTGTGTGCTGTGAGGCTTCCATGCTGAGGCACCCTGCACCCCAGCCAGCCTCTCCCTGGCTGGCTGGGGCACAGTGTGCCTCGAGATCGGGGAGCAAGCAGCCCCGGGCTGGCTGCTCTCTGCCTCTGCAGGGCGAGTGGCTCCACTGCTGAGCCCCTGTGCTGAGCCATGTGGAGTCCTTGCGCTGAGGCATGCTGTGCCCCCACAGCCATGGAGCTTGAGCTCCCCAGTCTCAAGGTACACTGCACCCCAGCCAGCTGAGGAGCAGCTGTCTGGGGCACAGGGTGCCTCAGTGCAGGGGCTTCACAGCGTGTGGAGATGAGGGAGCAGGCAGATTAGGGCCTGCTCCCCCATCTCTGCATTTTTCTTGGCATATGGCACTTTGGCGTGCTTTGTGCCACTTATTTTTTCAGGGATTTTTGCTACCAGGCAATCCTGTTAGCAAATTTTTCCCTTTCTACTAATTAGCAGTGCTGTACACAGTTTAAGATGCAACACATGCAGTTTGCAGCACCACAAACTGCACATTTCTGTATGTCTGGATCTGGCCTAGATGGCTAACCATGTTAATCTGGATCATCCTGCCAAACAAGCCACCTAAATTTTGGTTGCAATGCCTAAGTAGAGCTACCGTAGAGGCTGAATGGGATCTAACTATAAGTTCCTTTTTGGATTTAACTCTCTCTGGATACCTGGGGCTACTCTGTTGTACCTGAAAGAATGTTATATTATATCTGCACTGTTCCTCTGTAAGTATTTTTATAACAAAAATGACCACTGAGAGCCACAGGTTAAAAGGGGAGGCTATGAAGCTTATGAATTGCATAAGGGCAGGAGTGAGAAGCCACTGTGGCCTGGAGAACAGCACAGATTTATAGACATGACTACAATGTCAATGGAAACAGGATTTTGGAAGTGATACTCAGTGGTACATTTGTAAGTGAACGTCATTGGATTTACAAGAGTCAGTGTGAAAGAAGTTAGCCCGTGTATATTTGACTGTTCTTACATACATTGGGGCCAGATCCTCAGTGGGCACACATCAGCAGAGTGGCAATGCACCTCTCCTGATTCACACCTGCTGGGGATCTGCCTTCTGTTTCATGAGGAATATTTCTTAGATTTCTGGGAAGCAGTTCCTCTCCATTTCCTGTGGAGAGAACAGGTGGTGTTTGCTGGTTTTGAAATGCAAGCCTATATCTAGCTCTCCTGGCCGCTGGCCCAACCTCTTCCAGATGCTCTTGGAGAATTCCTTAGGCTTCCTCTAGCCTGGATGGCTTTTGCAACCCTGTGGAGCTGTTAAGCGTTGTGAGACTCCTGGAGCCTGCTTCCCGCACCCAAGCTCCCTCCTGCCAAAGTCTGGTTCCCATGAAAAAATGTCTACAGCTAGAAGAGGACAGAGGAAAAAGGAATGTGCAAATAAACAGATCAGCAATAATTGACCATGGAAGTTAGTCCAGTGGTTAAATAATGAGAGAGAGGACAGGGCTCCTGTGGGACTTAAGAGTGCATTTGGTTTAGTGCTGTCTTTGTAATGTTCCAGCACTGCTCAGTGCTGAACAAGCCACAGAAGTGTCTGCTCTTGGGGGTTGGGGGGGATGAACTGGTGCACTTGCATGGCCCTTTGATTCCTGGTCCCCCCAAATATTAAAACCAACTACCTGGCAGTGGCAGCAGCATTTCTCATCAGGCAGTGCTGAGGGAGTCACTTGACTTCACAGCTCATGATCTTGTACCTGATCCTTTCTAAACTCTTCATTCCAGTGATGTTAACAATCCCCTTTCCTCTGTAATGGTCTTGATGTTCCACCAATCAAGCTATCCTTTCTTCTGCGATCCTGCTCTGTCAGCCGCTCCTCAATCTCCTATTTCACAGCCCTGCAGATTATTTTCAACTCATTCTAATGAAGTTATATTTGTTTTTTGCTTCAAACTTAAACTGAGTAGCACAGGACAAGGCCCTTAGCACATTAGTAAAACTTCTAGGTTCTTTTTAACTGGAAAGAAATGTGTTGCGTTATATGGGATGATTCACCTCACCATCTGCATGCCCCATTTCCTAGATTTGCCCATGCCTGCTCCTGACTCTTTGATTTTATAACCTAAATAGAGGGACAGCCTGGGGAAAGGGGTGGAGGGAGGCAAAGAAGAGCTATGGGGGGGTGTGCAAAAAAGGAGCGAAAAAAGCTATAGTGTTTTATTTTGGGTAATTTTTATCGTTGTATCCTCTTCACATCCTTTCTGAGCGTTGTACTTAATAGTTCCCTCTCTCCCTCCCTCCTCTTCCTTACAGTCAACAAAAGCCTCTCTTTTATATTTCTGTAAGATCATATTCTGCTGCCATGGAAATGATTGAAATGCCGTAGATCCAGCATTGTGACCTCGCTGCAGGGGCATGGAGGAGAAGATGCATTGAAAAGAAGCCAAGCCAATATGTGAACACAAAAGCTCTTTCCTCAGTAAGAACTGCATTATGAAAGGGGAACCACATTAAGTTTGTATTCTCTGCTTTTCAGTATGTTTTACCTCTTCCACCATACAGGGAGACTAGAATTTCCCACATCATGTTGCAGAAAAGCTCAGCTTTTGGTTCTTCAGAGTGAAATGCATTGCAGCTATATGGACATGAATACAGCCCTGCTGAATTGGCAGTGGGGTTTAGAGATCACATTCACAGATACATTTCCCCACTAATCAACATGCTCTATATCAGCACCTAATTTCTACCAATTCCATGCAGCTAATGGCCACATTCCCTTACTTCTGACTCCATGTTCCAGTTCATCCAAAGAATGAGGTTGAAGTTGGTTGCTTATTCCCAGTTTCTTATTCCTTATTCACAGTTCCTGGTTTCTTTTTCAAAGCTAATCTATACCCAGTGAAAGCTTGCTATTAATGAATTACACATCCTAAACAGAGAATGGCTTGAATAAGGAATTTCTTTTGGACTGCAGATGGTAGAGTCCCAGTGACTTGGCTAGGAGGGAGCTCCCCAGGTTGGTTTGCCACTGACTGTGACTGTGCCTGTGATCCATTTTGAGCTACAGTTAAAGGTTAATAGTTAAGGTTTTGCTTAGGGAGTACCACTGTTCCCCTTTTCCTTTGTAATACACTCCTTTGTATTTTAATTTAACATTTGCTAGTGAGTGAGCAGGTTGCTTTAAATTACAACGCCCAGTTTTAAGTTACTTTACCAAGGTTCTGGGTGGTGGCTGAAGGTAAATGTGAAAAGCTGTTGAAAAATCCCTAGGGGCCTATATACACAAGCTCTGGGGTGGGGAGAGAGGGTGCTTTACATAGAACGGCTCTGAGAGCCACTCTAATTAAAGCGCCCTTGGTGTCACATGTATTTAGCGTCCCACTGCCAAGCTGTGTTTTGGGTGGGGCAAGACTGTGGTCAGAGATGTCCAGGGGAGTCCCCCGGTGCTGCAGAGTCATGGTGTGGGGTGGCCCAAGAAGCATTTCCATCTCAATTCCCAGTTCAAAAACCAGTTCCTAATTCAAACCCATATACTTAGTACAGTGGCTGGGAGGGGGATGTCAGTCGGCAGCCTGGTATGGCCAAGTCTCGCTTTGGGCTGGGCAAGACCATTGTCAGGAATGTCCAGGAGAGCCCCCAGGTGGTACAGAGGCATGGTATGGGGTGGCTCAAAAGGATTTTCACCTGTAATCTCAGCCTCAAAACCGGTTCCTTATTTGAGCCCATATACTTAGTACAGTGGGCATGGGGGGACTGTCAGTTGGCAGCCTGGCATGCACAAACCACGGCCAAACTGTGCTTTGAGCCAGGCAGGATTGGGTCAGGTTCTTTGAGACAGTCCCCCAGTGGCATTGAGAGGAAGTTTGAGGTGGTCCAAGAAGTATTTTGCCCCATAATCCCATCCTAATATGACCTTCATTTAGGGCTCTGTACTAGGTGCGGAATATTGTTTTACATATGTACATATGCATAACTAATGAAATTCTCTCTGTTTGGGTTGTGTAATTCATTCAAAACAAGATTTTATTGGGTATAGATAAACTTTGAAAAAGGAATCGGGAACTGGAGATAAGGAACTGGGAATAAGCAACCAGCTTCAGCCTGATATCCAATCACAGATGTAATTTAAACTACAGTGTGGAGCCCTCCATAGATGATCTTAATTCAGTGCAAACTTGCCTCAGATCAATTTAGTTTAACTTAATTCCTAACAGTGGTTTATATTCACTAGAGATTTGACACATTAACATTCTCGATTGTTCCCATGAACTTGCTGCCACAACTGTCCCCAGGTAGACAAATAAGATAAAGTAAAATAATGTCTCATATATTGTGCTTTGGTTGTGCCACAGGTTGAATGTGCCAGTTTCAGCCAAGAAACAGTTGGGAGGGAATGGGGAGGTTTTGGGAATACCAGAACATTGTCATGTTCACAGATCCGGGTTTTCTGTTCCCCATGGAAAAAATGGGAAATAATGTGGATTTTCCTTGTTAACCGTGAAAAAAGTAGATTTTGCCTTTTAACGGAGAAACATGGATTTTCCAGTTTTGCAAAAAGCTCTCTGCAGGCTGGCAGAGTTCTGGCATGCAAGGGGCTGCTAGCCCCTCATGGATATACGCCAGGATAATTCTCTCAAAAAGCTTACCCAGGATCGAGGTAAGACTAACTGGCCTATAGCTTCCTGGGTCCTTCTTCCTCCCTTTTTTGAAGATGGGAACCACGTTGGCCCTCTTCCAGTCTTCTGGCACCACACCAGAGCACCACGAGTGCTCGTAAAGCCGTGCCAGGGGTTCCACAATGACTTTAGCTAATACCCTCAGCACTCGGGGGTGGAGATCGTCCGAACCAGCTGATTTAAATATATCCAGTCCCTCCAGAAGTTCCCTAACTAGATCGTCCCTGACCCTTGGCCTGGGTGCGCCTCCTCTGGGGCCTGAGGGGAGCCCAGTGCGGGGGCTGATCTGGTCCCTGCTCAGGAAAATGGAGGCAAAGAAGTCGTTAAATAGGTTAGTTTTGTCATCTGGTGTGACGACCAGATTTCCTAGTGTGTCTTGCAGGGGCCCCATGTTACCCAGTACCTTCTTTTTGCCTCAATGTATTTAAAAAAGGACTTCTTGTTGTCCTTGATCCAGAAGATAGTCCCAGTTCCATCTCTGCCTTGGCCTTCCTGATTGCCCCCCTGCATCCCAGAGCAACCGCAGTATAGTCCTCCCTGGTGATGGCCCCTCCCTTCCATTGGGTGTGCACCTCCCTCTTAGCTAGAAGACTTTCCCAGATGCTTTTGATGAGCCATGGGGGCTTTTGCACCCTCCTGCTCCCTTTGATCCATGTTGGGATTACCTCCCTTTGGGCTTGGAGGATCATCTCCTTAAGGAGCAACCACTTTTCTTGGACACCTGGCTCCCCTCCCCTCCGGGACCTCAGCGCCTCCCCAACTATTCTCCTTAGCTCATTGAAGTCTGCCCTCCTGAAATCTAGGGCTGTTGCCTTTTTGCCACCTTGCGCTGGAATTCCAGCAGGCAATGATCGCTGTCGCCCAGGTGGTCGAGCACCCGCAGTCCCCTCACCAGGTCGTCACCCGTGGCCAGCACCAGGTCCAATAAGGTGTCTCCCCTGGTGGGGCTGTGCACCTCCTGGGTTAGATGGAGGTCCTGCATTCTGGCTAGGAACCTACGTGAGCGGTCAGACCTGGCTGACTGCTCTTCCCAGCAGATGTTTGGAAAGTTCAAGTCACCCATGATGACCACGTCCTTTGACCTAACTACCTCCATGAGCTGACTTAAGAATCACCAGTCTAGCTCTTCCCCTTGGTTGGGTGGTCTGTAGTAGACCCCCACTGTTAAGTCTCTTTCTCCTCAACTGCCCTGTATTCTAACCTAGAGCACTTCCATGTGCCCCTCCTCTGGCCCTGTGCTACTTGATGAGGATGTGTATTCCTCCTTAATGTAGAGCGCCACACCCCCGCCTTTCCTCCCTGTCCTGTTCCTCCTGTACAGCCTATAGCCCTTGATATTCACCGCCCAGTCATGCGTGGAGTCCCACCACATTTCAGTGAGCCCCACTATGTCTGGGTTGGTGTCAGCTAGCAGGAGGGTATGTTCCTCCTGCTTGTTTCCAATACTATGAGCATTTGTGTAGGGGCATTTGAGGCCTCCTGCGGATGTGTGCACTTGCCCCCTAATCTCAGCATTGCCCTGGTCCCTGTTGCTTACCAGGGTATATGTTCCACTCGTTGGTCTAGGCTGGGCTGTACTTGTGAGAGCTGCTTGTTTTAGCGGTCCAAGGCTTCCTCCTGCCTTTCCTTCCCCTTCCTTAGATGAAACAAAATGGAACAGAGGTTTCAAATTGAAATGAAATTCGAAACGAAATGCTGTTCTGTTGAAACATCGAAATGCAAATCGAAACAGAACAGTGCCGTTTTGCCCAGGCCTACTATCTATCCAGCAACATTTCTGAGTTTTAGTCATCATGGAAAATGGACTTTAACCCTGGAGGAAGCAGTATTAAATGGAAAGGTTTTGCTCCATTTGTATGGTTCCTGACTTGTTCACGTGTAACAATGAGTACATAACAGCTCTGCCCTTTTGACATGTTCCCCTTTTGAAATGACTCCAAATGTTCGTGTCTATCAAGGCCCTCAGTCCAACAAACCATTCAAGGTTTGTAGTAGTTAAACTGAACTGGTTTTTAAACTGATTTGAAGTTAAACTGGTTCAACTTGTGATTCGGGTGCCAAGGACACCCACTTTCTCTAAATGGTGATTCTTCTAGGGATTAAAGTGGGCTGCCTTGCTGGAACTCCCAGAAAGCCTAAAAAACTCTGAAGGGTCACTTATTCAAATAACATCTTTTCCCCATCAAGAAAGTCAAGGTCAATACAAATGTTTCCAGACATGGAAAAATAAGTTTTTTTTGGTATTTTATTTAAAAACATATTTCCATTATGCCAGAAGTTATTTTTCATGGAAATTCTGAGAAAACTCTTGGGAAAGATCCCAGAGGGAAAAAAAAGTCAAATTTTGTGTGTTATATGGGAATGCAGAAAGCAAAACTCCATGAATCATTAGAAAGGCTGGGTGCCATAGATCATGGGCAATGTCAGCTCTAGTAGCCATATGGCTATCTTATCCAAGACTTCTGCTCCTGAATGTCATGGTTTTTTTCTCAATCACACGTTGTTTTGGGGGTTTGTCTACATAGTTGTCACTGCTCTGACTGCAGATTGGATAGGTATATCTAACCTAGCTTCAAGCAGGTAGCTTGGGTACTACTGCTACTGTAGGCTTTGCTGCTTGCCTATCTACCCAGCATCCACTGAGGTCTACGCTGCTGCACCTATAACACTAGCATGACTTAGCTTGTTTAAAATGGTCTCTAGTATCTTTTACAGAAACTAATCTCAACTGTAACTGTGTTGTACATATATTCTCAGGCTCTTCCAGGGGCTAAAAGCCTTTTTTTGGAATTGCAGTTCATCATCACTGTTATTTGACAATTAAACCTTACAGTTTAACAACAATGTGGTAAGGACCAATGCTTTGTAAAAAGCCTATTGGTAACCTCACAACACACATCAAGAGCTTTGGAATCCTTTATGTTTATTTGTAATTAGAGATACAAACTGTACCCAGCTGCAGTGAGCCAAGCTCTTAAACATTGTAATCTGTCCATCAACACTCAGAATCCTCCCCACGTACCAAAGCCGAATCCTCCCCACAAACCTCCTGCAGCTAACATCCGTCAATGATTCCTCAGTAGTCTGAAGTACCTCTGCTTAACCAGTCAGCAACTGGGATTTTCCCAGCATTATTCAGACACTCTTACTTTGCTGTAGGTGGCATCAACTTCAATTTCCAGAAACTATGGGAAAATCTGGATTGATGTCACTTGGAGGAAAAAAAAAAGAGAGACAGAAACATAGCAGATTAATGTCTCCTATTTTGTAGCACTGACTCCAACAACCTGTTCTATCCCCAGAGCACGCTTTAGGAACATATTACTGAGCACAAAATGGCAAACCTATAAAACTGCCTTGACCTGCTATGTGATTGGTGAAGCAGAAAACAGAGAAGTCCAGTACTGGCTGACTGTAGATTACATGGCTAATGCAAACAGAAGAAGCACCCAAACCATAGGAGCCATAATAATAATGACACTGTCCAGAGTATTTTTTATTGTAACAACACAGTGTTATATGTGGACATTATGAGTGCATAGCATTGCAAACAGGAAAGCTTTCCCAAAAGACCACCTCAGAGATGGTGACCTCAGCATACCTTCTTTGTTGGCTCTGGCCCATTTCCCTCTCTAAATGCCTCATTCCATCTTTAACCTGATCATCATCTGTGAAAGAGCTAGACAGATTTCTTCATAGTCAGAGACTATCATTATTGTTGCCACCTCTGGTGATCTTGCTTGGCTCTAAATCATCTTCCTTTCCCATATACATGGACTTTACTGTTGTCTATTTCTGTTTATGTCTTTTTTGGGGATCAAACAAGTTGTTGATTTTACTAGTTTGGGGGCTGGCTACTTTTAAAGGCCCTATGTTCATACCACTGTAATGGGGAAGATCAGTTGAGATTCTTTGGCTGATGGTTAGTAGATGTGCATGCTAGAGGCCTGGGGAGGTTGGTGCCCACCTTCCTTTGTCCACCAGGTTCTGAATTTACTGCTTTTGGGTCTGATCCAGTTTCCATCAGAGCCAGTGGAAAAAGGTGCCATTTACTTCTGTGGCAGTTGTACTGAACCCCTTAACAACCTGATGAAAGGCAAAAAAAACCTTTTGGCTACAGACTTCTTTGAACCATGGCTTTTCAGTGACAAGGTTTTCCCTAGGTTGGTTTAGGACAGGGGACTATTATGGGGAGTGTCACTGAATGCATTGGTTGTTTTTTACATCTGTTTGCAGGTGTGGCAGAAGGCCACCTCTGTTTCTCCCTAAAAACTGCTCTGTGACAATTTGGTTAAGATGGGCCCTGCAGAGGGTACACACCTTACCCTATCTCTTTAGGTAACCTGAGCTGGATACATTCCTGAAGGAGGGGAGGAAACCTGCTCCCTCTGCCTACGTGACTGGCATCACATACCTGGGTAAGGGGCTTGGGCTCCCTGGTGAGCTAGAGACTGCCAGTCTGCCCAGCAACCAGTGATGCATTTCAAATTGGTTGGCTGACAGCCATCAGGTGCTGGCCTCCATTGGACCAGGTAAATGAGATCATAAGGGCTATATAAGTTAAGGACTGCCCAGGAGGAAGGGGCCACATGCATAAGGAAAACTCAGAGAGAGAAGAGCTGGAACATCTGAAACTTGCTCTCCCTCTCAAAACTCATGATCAAGGAGCTGCCTGCCTCCAGGGGGACTCACCACCTGCCTCTGGATGATCCTTTTGAGTAAGCTACCTGAGATCTAACTAGATATATAGCTTGCAGTAACTCAGATGCATGATCAAAGACTACTCCAGCCACCCTGTTTGCTCTATGGGATTTCTCTGATATTACTCAACTCTGTACCCTATTCCAACCCTACTCCTTGTAACCAATAAAGTTCTCCTTTGTACCTAGCGTGGGAGACTTACAGGGAGTGGGTGTAGATTATGCCTTGGGGTCCCCTTGGTTTGTCTAAGGGAGACCACTACTTGTGCTTCCGACTGAGGGAAGCATCTCAAGTTCCTGAAGTGAGTCAAGTACCCACAAGGGCTACTAGGCCTGTGTTTCCCAGGGGGCACAGTGCCAGAATCAAGACTGTCCCTGGTTGGTGGCAGCTCTACCCCCAGGCTAGCAAATGTGCTCCAGGAAGGGGGTCGACCAGCTGTGAGGTGCCCCCAGGGAGGCACTCTGAGCCTGAAAGGTGGTTGGGTGCAGTGAGGTGGGTGGCTTAGCACAGGAGCACCCCCTATTGGCCCGCCACAGCATGGACCCCATGGTGCTGAACACATAAAAGAAAATCCTGGTAGGTAAATAAAGCAAATGCTTCCCTAGCTGATGGCATAACCAAATTACATTATTTTGTAAGTTCCACTAACTGAGGCAGACAAATGTTCCTTATAATGTCTCAATATTTTTGAGGAAGCTTAAAGTGAGTCTATAAAATCTAAGAATGTGAATAGACTAGAATTCCCTAACCCAGAAGATGTGCAGGATTTCATTTTTAACTCTTCCTCCCTCTTTTCCAATCAATTCCTTGTTCTCTTCTTTGTCTCAGTCTGTTCACCTCTAACTTACAGTTTCTTTTCCTCAATTGTCCATACTGTTTTCATCTTTTTTCCCTTTCAGGTTTAGCATTTTTTTCTCATGTAGGATTCACCGCCACCCAAAAAACCCCACTCCTCCTTAAGAGAAACAAACCCTATAAAAACCTGAAGAAAAATATCCAAACCCAGAAGATGAAACATTTGGGGGATTTGTTTTTCCATAAAAATGAACTGAAAACTAAAATAAAAGTCTTAAGAAAATAATTAAAAAAAAAAAATCACATACTAGTAAAAAAACTGGCAAAATGTTTTCCATCAGCCCTACAGCTCTCTGTGCCCTGGTCTTCAGCTTTTTAGGAAATGTAGTGAGTGATCTCCTTTTTCCCAGGCTGCAGCAATATTTATTTCCCCCAGTAACATATCTAAGGGTGGGCAACCAAGGCATGAACCCTGGGTGCTGAGTTAGAGGAGATGTTAGACTTACAGCCCCATGGGCTGCTGCAGCAGGTGTGTGGTGCAGCCATCCCTCAGCTGCAGTAGTTTGAGCCCATGTTGCTGTACGTAGCTGCTGCCACCAGAGTTCAGAGGGCCCAGGCTGTGGCAGAAGAAACTGATCCCCCAGCTCCCATTCTGTCCCTCCCCCACCCACCACCACTTTGCTCAGCATGACAAAGGATCTTGCTATACCTCTGCTGTTCCTTCTGCACCCCCTTCTCATGTGTTTCTCTACCTCTCCCCTATACATGTATAATCTCTCACTCTCCTCCCTTTGTGTCCCTGTCCTGCTTTCTCTGATACTCTTCTCTTAAAGTACAACAAGCCCTGTTACCTCATTCCCCTGTGCAGGGAAAGCAGACTATTTGAGAAATCATGAGTTAAAAATAACTGGCCAAAGCAAAAAAGTCATCGCTAGGAAGTTCTATTATTGGCCAAGTTAAACTTTTTTTGAAATTGGTAGCCTTCAAACAGTGACTTTCATTCAGGATCAGTGTAAGAAGCACTTGGGGTGATTGTACACATGACAATGTCATGATGTACACGTGAAGAAAATTTCCATTTGTGTGGCTGAATGGCATCACACATGACATGCATGCAAGTTTTGGGGGCTTTAAATGAGTTTACATTGTTGCAAACCAAGCTACATACTGATGTAGTTGAGTTTGCAATGTTGCAACTTGAAACATTGCAGCCATTAGTCAACTCACTCCCCAGCTGTGGGAGAGGCTGGCAGGCTTTGCAAGGAAAAAAGGATTAGGCCCCTTGCTGCTTCTGTTTTCGGCAGGCTTCTGCAGCCAATGGGATGCCTTGGGCCACCCAGGAATGGGCTGGCTTGCCCCTGAGATAGCACAGAGAGGTGGCAGGAGGGTGGCTGGCTGGGTTGGCAGCTGGAGAAAGCAGCAAGGATGGTGCACATAGCATGGGGCTTCCCAGGGGGGCTGCTACCTTTTCTAAACCCACCTGAGCTTCCAGCACCCTGTGCATCATCCCCACTGCCTTTTCTGGCCATCAGCACACCCATCCAGCCACCCTCCTGCTGCCCCTAGGGGCAAGCCAGCCTGTTCCCAGGCAGCCCCAGGTGTCCTGCCGGCCGCAGAAGCCTGCTGAAGGCAAAAATGACAAGAGGCCCAATACTTTTTTTCTGCAGAGCTGCCTGCCTCTCCCATAGCCAGGAGGTGAGCTGACAGATTAAAGGCACAGATTAATGCCCCCCAGCTGTGGAAGAGGTGGGCAGGCTCCACTGGAAAAAAAAGGATCGGGCCCCTCACCACTTCTGCCTTCAGCAGGTGACTGTGGCCACCAGGACAACAATGTACATACAGTGACAGAAAAATGAAATCCACCATTTCAATTAAAAACTCTCTTACTGTTTCAATTTAAAGGGCATAGAATCAATTTAAGGGACATAGAATGCAACCCTAAGGACTAAAACCCCTTCAGGCCTTCACGTGTACAAGTGGCCTTGAGCATTTCTTTAGAACCAGGTAGCTGGAAAAAAATAAAACCTTCCATAAAAGTACAAAGCAAGGCTTTGAGTAGAAGGTGGCTCCATGTAAACTAACATTGCGAACAGACATTAGGGGACAGACTGATAGAATCATGTCAGTCCACATGTCTGAGGGCACGTCTACACACAACATACATATTAATGTGACACAATAAACTCAAGCACTTATTGCGCAGGGATTTATTGTTCTTGGGATCTGTGTTTACATGCATGCCCAGGACTGCAGCACACTGAGCCAGGTCAAGGCAGCCTGGGGATGCTCTGACCTGGCTCAACATGCTATGAAGGGGCTGCCAGGGGCACGAAGGTGCTCCAGTGCACGGCTAGCTGGCAGGAAGCCCCTGCACTAAAAGCACCTTTGTATCCCAGTCAGCCACCTACACACGCGCTGTTGTGGAATAAAAAACTCCACAGCAGGATAGTACCTGTATTTACAAATACTACCTTCCTGCAGAGTTTATTAGTTTACTCCAGCCTAAGAGCCCTAAATAGGTAGATGTCGAGATGTTTACTGCTTTAGTCTACTCCTCGGTAAACGTCTCATGTAATCGAGCCCAGAGAGAAGCGGAAGAAAGTCCATGAGATGGTCACAGAAGTGCTGATGGCATGACCCTGAGATAGCTGAGGATAGGGATTATGAACTAAATGCTGGCTGGATGGAGGTTTGGAACAGTGAGCAAAGAAACCGTCTCCTGTGGTGTGATTCCTGGTCTGTTCTTGGAAACAGGACTTAGTTGTACCTTCTTTGTAAATAACACAGGAATGCATCAAAGAAATACCTGACTCTGTTGTCAGTTTATCTTCCAAACTGAAACAATCCACAAGATCCTGCAAAATGGCCAGCTGTGTGGGTCAGAAAGGGATAAGGGTCCTGCGAGGTGAGTGAAGTGTTCTTAACATTGCACAGACCCAGTGCACATACAGAATCGTAATGCTCTATTTCTGTTTATTTAAAGCATGTTGAAAAGACAGCTCTGACAAGGCTGAGGTTGAGCTTCCAAGCATTTGGAAAGGTTTAACCCTTAGAACACTGAGGGATGGCATTGTTAAAGTGGACTGAAAAAAATGCTCCTATGGCTGCTTCTTCCCTTTGCTCCCTCTTCCAACCTCTGAACCCTCTTCTCTTCCAACTCAGAAGCAGAAATACTTTACCTAGCCATCCCAGCCTACCATAGCCTCCTCCTCCTGGCACTGAGAATTTACAAGTATCCAAAAAATCATGAGTCAGCCCCAAAATCATAAGGCTAGCTTCAAATTAACCAGATTTATAGAGCTATAAAATGTTGGGTTGCTTTTATTTGCTTTCTGATTTTGAACCTCTTTAGGTCACATTTTCCAGGTTTTCCTCTGCAATTGTAAGAACTAGGAACTTGTTCCCCCTCCCCTCCCGCCCCCCTTTTTAAATAACAAAAGTTGCGATCTCCCATAAAGCACTTGCCTCTGGGATCTGCCTTCTCAGGCAAAAATAGAAAGAACTCAAAACAAACCTCCAAACAAATATCATAAGTCTTGCAACAAAATAACGAGTTAGTCACACTCCGATGTCCTCTGCAGCATGCTCATCTTTTTACCCCTGTTGCCCCCCAACCATCTTCCTTAGCTGCTCAAAATCTTTTTTGAACCCCCAAACCCAAGAACCCACCATAAGGGCATATCATTAGAGCAAGACAGGGTTTCTAGTATAGAGGAGCAGAGTGGATCATAACTTGTTCATACCCTCCCAGTTACTAGAAACCTTGCCCAAGATCCAGACCAGACCTGCTTTCCTTGTCCAAGTTCCCAGTATTAATATATCACACCCATACAAATTTCACAGCTCCTTTGGCTAACATGGTCAGTGCTGTCAGAGTTAAAAAGTTTTTTTTGTACTGAATTACATTCCAGTTCTCTCTGTATCAAGCTCCCGGTCACCCCCACCCTCCGAAGGATTTTATAACCTCCATGCCCTATTTTGGCTAGTGAAGTTGGAGGCAGAGCTGTTACCATGGAGAGGAAAGGGACAGATTCCACTGAGATGGACACAAACGTAACCTAAAACTAAAGGAAACTCATGATTCATCAACCAAATTGTGTGTCAGCGTGAACAGGTTACAGAAAGGGTCATCAATCATTTCCTTCTGATGCCTCTGGTGGCAGAGGCGTGCATTAAAAACTCAAGCAAAACTGGGTAATGTTTACTGACAAGGGACCCAAAACACGCTACAAAATTAGGCTGTGGAATAGTGTCAGCAGTTCACGGTCACCTCATGAGCAATTATAGAGAGGATATTGCAATGGCTCCTCCCAGAAGAACAGAGCTATTACTCTTTGTATTACAGCTTCAGTAATATTTTGCATGGATGCCATAAAGCACACCTGTAATACAGGCTATAGCAGAAACAAGGTATCATTCCTAGAGTATAAGGTGTACCTCTCATGAGGTGTTCGGCTTCTGATTTTTTTAGGGGAGAAGAATTGCCTCTTGTTACATGTTCCATTGCCATGATAACAGCCCTTCCCAACAGCTGATCAAATCCCTGCCCTGTTCCATCAGTGTAGGACCACCCTAAATAAAGCAAAGTTATACACTTCCCAAAGGGTTTGTCATGCTGAGATAAGCGCTCAAGGAAGCTGCGGGAGTGCTGTTTTGGTTGGGAACCCCAGGGCATCTGACATGCTCACTGGCTAATGAAGAAGGTTTCAGATCATTGCTAAGTCTTGTGAGTTAACTGGACTTGGGAGGAGGGTTTAAGAGTCCAGGCTGCTTGGGGGAGCATCTGTTCACCAAGGCCCCCTGGGGGAAGACAAGAAATAACGGGCACAAACTGATTGAAGAGTGCTTCAGGCTAGACATAAAGAAAAACTTCTTTGCAAGTTGAGTGCCGAGGGTTTGGAACAGGCTCCCTCCAGAGGTGGCACAGTCATCCACCCTTCTGATCTTCAAGAGGCACCTTGATGCCCATCTTGCTAGTCTTTCCTGTCCAAGTGCAAGGGGGCTGGACCTGATGATCTGTAAGGTCCCTTACAGCCCCTAACAACTATTGAACTATGCTCACTGGTTGTTGTAGAGGTTTAAGATTTATGGTCAGAATTAAAATGTTCTGTTCAATTGGGGCAGGGGTGGCGG
>NW_017728931.1:49937383-49950172 GCF_001723895.1 Crocodylus porosus | reverse complement strand
GGGGGTGGGGGGATGAAACATTGCAGGGCTCCCTGTTTATTCTTCCTCAAGAATTCCACATGATTTTCTCTTATTTTACAGGATTTTTTGATTTATGGGGTTTTTTTCCTGTTTCTTGGGCAAGTACTAGCCTGCTACCTGGTAACGTAGCCTGGGCTCTTTCTCCATCAGCAATAAAATCTCTACAGCTGGAATTTAGTGCAGGATACTGATAAAAGCAGAACAGAATGCAGCTGGTCCTGCTGTGAGCAGGGGGTTGGCGTAGATGACCTCCTGAGGTCCCTTCCAACCCTACATTTCTATGATTCCATGATCACGTTTCAGGACTTTTGGACCAACAGGAGCACAAAAACCAACCACACCACCAGCTGCCAGATTTCAGCCAAGATTGCCAAAAGAGGACCAGGTATCAGTATAAGCGATTGGAAACCAATCTATACCAGTAACAGAACAGAAGTTTGGCACACAGACTGGTTTAAAAATGGCAAAACCCAGTCTAAAATTTGCTCCCCTACCCCCAAAAGGGCAAATGTGTGCTTTGTTTGCTGCCGATCTAAACTATGCCACTTCTAGAAAACCGCGCCAGTGAGATCGATTCCACCTCAGACGTTTTGAATGTCTGTACCTAGGTGATTAAACGCAGGCTCCTAAATCACTAACCCAATCTTCAGAAGTGCCAAATGCTCGGTAGCTTCAGCTGAATTCAGTGTAGCTTCAGAAGCTTAACATTAAGTGCCTATTTTTGAAAATCGTGACTCTTATTTTTGTCATTGAAGTCAGCACACATACTTGGGTACATGGTGAGAGCAGATCTCTTTGAACAATAGAAGCCTTTTCCCACCCATCCTGGAGTCACTCTGCTGAGTATAACTGCATTTCAACAGGTTTCTTAATGTATGTTTTTTCATTTATTAACCCTTCTCGTGCCCTATAGATATAGGATCTTACAGGGCACCTATCTTCCATCCCTCCTATAGGACTGGATAGATCATACATGGAGCACCATGTCCAAGCAGTAGGCTGACAGCAGTATGCAGAGCTTACTGTAGCACAGCTCTTAGTTTGCAAGGTGTTTTTAAAACAATTTCTGAGTATTCAGTATGCAGTAATAAGCAAACCTATACACTTGAGATGCTTCAGATAAAGTTTGTAACCTTAAACAAACCTCTCTTGAATACAGACTTTAGGAACTGCAATAATACTTAACAGGTCCTTTCATTAAACTCCTGACCCCTCTAAATTAGAGAAGTTTGCACTCCACTCTGAATCAGGCTGAATGTGAAAAAGGGAGAAACTTAAAATAACTAAGAACCCCTTTTATTACAGCAAGGCAAAAAAGCCCCTAGACTTCCTCATGATACAGAGGACTGTTTTGCCTGGTTTTATTTTGTAACCAGTGTGAGAATTTTTTTAATAAATAGATTGTTTTTTCTAAATGTGAACTCTGGAGTCAAACAGTCTTAACACATATAACATGGAGCCCTGCCACAACCCTGTAGGTCTAAAAGACAAGGATGTATAATGCTTGCCCTCTTTTTTTTTTCCCCTCCTCACCAACCCAGTCATTGGGATACGTGCAAAGGGAGATATACTGAGTGTTTTTCATTAAGTGTTGTCCATTTGTTTAACTGGGGGGACTTGGGAAGGAGGAGTAAGCATTCCATCAAAAGCGCCAACCTAAATATTTAGGTATTGGAGTTCATAATGACCAAACTGCATTCTGCACTCAAAAACAATGAAGAATTATAAAACCAGCAGAGAGTGCCCAGACACTGTTGGAACCAGTTGCAGAAGAAGGCTATACACAGAAATGTTTTTATAGGTTCTTGGGGCTTTTCTGGTTTGATGCTGCTGTGAGGAAGTTCACCTGGCTGGGGTCTCATTCAGGAAAACACTACAAGGAAACATCAGAAGTTTATTTTAGAGCTACGAGGAGTACAGGAGAAGGCAGTGCAGCAACAAAGCTTGTAACAAGGGCTCACAACATTGTTTAAAATGTGTATAAAGGGAAAAAAATAGCATTTTAAATTTAACTGGAAGCATCTACAGCAAATATCCCTACTCAATAGCGTTTTGCAGAGTGTGTGCAAATCTAGAATCTGGGGGAAAAAACAAAACTCTCTATGGCATCTGAAACGTGTCTCCTCCTCCCCCTCTCCACCACATGAAAATCTGAAAACAATTTAGGTGAAATTTTGACAAAAAATGAAAAAATGTCGCAACACTGAATTTTCTTCACAGGAACAAAAGCATTTCCTGACGAGTTCTACCCACACAGCTCAAGCTGTAGTTGACACTGACAATCTCCGATCCTGCTTTCCATCCCCACTTTGCCGAAACCAACCAGAACCTGGAGACCTATTTGCTATTCTTACCCTTCTCATTCCACTTGACATGATCAGTCACTTCCATCTAGAAACCATCCACTTCCTCGACTTTAAAGACTGTGGCACTTCCCAATATTCTTCTTTGATCACTTCCTCAGCATTTTCACAGGCTCCAAACCTTGGTGTCATCTTCATCTCTCCTCCCACATGGATTCTATAAGTAAATGCTACCAGGCTTAGGTCGACAGCATCTCAGACAGGGGCATCAAGCACCCGGTCTGTGGGATGGATCCAGGCTGTTTCACATATTTATGGGGCCTCCAAGACAAATTCTGATTGTGCAAAATCTAGCATAACCTTCCTGCCAGGTGTCAACAGCAGTACCAGAACTGGGCTCAGCCTGCCCAGGCATGCTTTTCAAAACTAAAACAAACACTGATTTGGGTATCCACCTATAGCCAATGTCCTCAATTCTGGCTTTGGGAAATTAAATACTGTATCTATCTGAATCCAAGATGACATTGAATTTAAGAGGACCCCCAATAATTAGAATCCATACATGGTAAATGTATACATTTTAAAAATAATTTCCACATATAGAATCGAATTATTTAGAGGGTCATCTTAAATTGGTCTCCCCCACTGCAAGTGGTCTGACCCCCTGCCTCTTGCCTCAACCCCCCCAAACTTGTTCCCCCTGCCTGCCCCTCTGCCTGCATACCCTGGCACCTTCTCAATCTGTAGTGCCTGCAACCCCTGCTGCCTCTGCCTCCCACCTGGTTTTGCTCAGCTCCAGCTACTGCCACTGTTGCATGGCCAGACTTGGGTTGGAGCTACCATGTGCTGTGCTCTGTTCCTGGGTCCAGAACAAGGCCAGAGCCACAACTGATGATAGGTAGTTGGGGTACAGTCTGTGGAGGGCAGGTGGGGGTGGCAGAGGCAGGGGGCAGGTGAAGGTAGAGAAGAGGTGGTAGGTAGAGCATGGCAGGCAGCTGTTGTGGCTTTGACTCCAGCCCTGACCCAGGCTCAGGGCTGGAGTTGGAGCTGCAGCAGCTGCCTACCCCATCTCTTCCTTGTGCTTAAATCCAAAATGAGGGTCTTTTTTCCACATGTTGAATGGAGGAAAAAACCTTACTTTGGATTCAGATAAATACAGTATAACCTCTGCATTATCTTTACTGGATGAATGCCCACTCAAAGATAGTCAGGCATCTTTGGGAACATGGAACCCAACATAACCTTTACTTGAGAGGAAAACAGAGAGAAGTATGATAACCCTCATGTTATAATACATGTATGTGTGTGATACATTCAGTAAGAGGAGCAAAAGCTGATCAGTATATCAAGACTTTAGCCAGCCCCATCTTTCCAACGTAGTAATTGCCTTTCTTGTTGAGATCCAGAACTCTTAGTCACATAGCAATGCACACCCACCTAAAACCAAAAACAAGTCTAATTAGTCTCCATTGTATTCAGAGACACAAACAGGTAGTTTTTTTCATTCTTTGGTGTGCTGTAATACAGAAAGTCCTAGCTCTGCACTGCTCTTATAGCTATCTGCAAACAAAGGACTGAGTTATGGGTGGTCCTAAAATTGGCATGCACAAAGCTACCCAACAGAATGTAGACATAGCTTTAGGAGCTGAAAGTTTAGGCCAAAGTTTTCAAACCTGTGTTACAAAAAGCCTATGTTTAGGCACCTAACCAAGCAGCTTGATTTACAGCAGCACTCAGCACCCTGTGAAATTTGTTAGAGCTGTTGGGCATTCAAAGGTCTTAGAAAAATCTTTTCTAGGTGCCTAGAGTCTAAGGAGCCTAAGCTGTGGTACCCATTTGTCAGTGATTACACAGTGTTGAATCGTTATGTGGACTTCCCATTCTCCCCAGCTAGACATCTGCTGTGACTCAAGAGTTTAACTAAGCCCTGTCTTTGTAGACCCAGATGACAGCTCTTCTTGAGAAGGCAATTCAGTCCTCCCTGCAGAATGAACTGGACACTCCTGCCCTTTTCTCTGCCCTTACTTTTCAAAACCAGGCATGACCATCCTGCACCTTGTCTGATGCAACTGCCTCCTCTCCCCTGTCTTTCTGCAATTCTCAAGGTCTTTATAAACTTAGTGCTTTTATGCCCTTAAAATAAACAATCATTAATGGAATTAAAGTCAATGTACTTCAAACAAGAAATTAGCAAACATGTTTTTGCTTCTCTGTTCGTTTTTGGTCCCCCATAATGATTCTGGCTAAAAGTCTAATCTAAAGGCCATTGAAGACCATGGAAAACACTCCCAGAGACGTCACAGCACTTTGGCTCAGGACTGAGAGCTTCATTTCAGGAACACAATATGTGCTTAACATGGCCTAACTTCTTAAGTGATCCCATTTTCACACTGCCCTTTCCCTTCTCTTTCCTTTCTATTCATCCCTGTGCTCTTGGCTCTTCCTGTTGTTCTAATCCTAAATTAATTACTATTTGTATAGCAGTATCACCCAGGGGCCCTAATCAGAATAGAAAGCTCTCCAGGGCAAGGAGCCATCTTATATGCCTTCATCACACTGTGCAAGCAATAAATAATAAGCAGAGTAGAAAAGGTGCTTTGATTACTAGAAGCCCAATAGCTAGTGACCAGGCACTGCTGTAGAGGAAGTTCATGGTACCAGAGAGTGAGAATTGGACTGACAGGACTGCAGCATGAGGGACTGCAGAGTAGGATAGCCTCCAAGAACCGTAGCAGGCACTGCTGTGAAGAAGCTCACAGAGCTCAAATCCCAATCAACATTGGCAGGGCACTGCTGAAGGGAAGCTCACAGACCTGCTAGCAGTGACCGAGCATGGCTGTGTGGGTAGCTCTTGGGGCAAATCCAGCACAATCCCAATCTGCTTCTGAGATTCTCTCACAGGAGCTAAGGCTGTAAGAAGAGAAAGACCGGGGGGAGGAGAGGGATGAGGGCTGAGGTGTTTGGAGCTGAGCTCCATCTTTATGAAACACTTAACATTTTCTTCTACCCCATCTGTCTCCTCAGAGCCAACTGAATGTTTGTATAAGCCAATTTTTCTTTTGACCTACTTGAGATAAAACATCAAGAAGCCCTGTTGTACACACAGGGTGCCCTGAGTCAAATAAAAAAAAATCCATAATAAAACTGTCAAGGGGAAAAAAAAGAGACACTAGAAACGACTGCCAGGCCACGTAATTAAGTTAGGAAGTTAACAGTGACGTCCTTTCCAAACCACTTGATATAAACTGTCTCCTTAATTCTCCCGTTAGAGTAGTGGTTCAGAGAGTGGTGTGTTCAGCTTGTCTGAGCCAGAATGAAAGCAGCTGGCAATGTCAGTGCAGAGAAGATGGTCTCCTGTGAGCTCTGGGGCTGAGGAGGAAGCTCTGGGAGCAAGAACAGTGCCTTTGGATCTGACTTCTAGTTCCATGAGATGCAAACCATAGATTTCATAGCTGGATGTCATAGATTTCTAGGGTTGGAAGGGACCTATTAGATCATCAGGTCTGACCCCCTGCTTTGGGCAGGAAAGAGTGCTGGGGTCAAGTAACCCCAGCAAGGTGTTTGTCTAATCTCCTTTTGAACACCTCCAAGGTAGGGGAAAGCACCACCTCCCTTGGAAGCCCATTCCAGGTATTGGCAACCCTCACCATAAAGAATTTCTTCCTGATGTCCAATCTAAATCTGCTCTTCTTCAGTTTGTGGTCGTTGTTTCTAGTAACCCCAAGGGGCACGTTAGTAAGCAGAATATCCACTATTCTCTGCTGACTCCCATGATGAGTTTGTAGACAGCCACAAGATCACCTCTCAGCCTTCTCTTGCAGAAGTTGAAGAGATTCAGGTCCCTCAGTCTATCTTCATAGGATCTTACCTGCAGGCCCTCAACCATACATGTAGCCCTCATCTGAACCCTTTCCAGGTTATCCACATTTTTTGAAGTGCAGCGCCCAAAACTGGATGAAGTACTCCAGCTGCAGCCGCATACTCACCAATGCCACGTGAAGGGGAAACAGCACATGCCAAACAGCACAGACATCCATGGCTGTCTTCTCCATTGGGGTTCCCCTAGAGTTCATTCCCCCAAAGATCTCCAGATTCAGATCCTGCATACCCATCTTTACAGCAATACCTACAACTAACTCAAGGGATATGGCTTCAGGATAACGCCAGGCACTTACCCTACATGGAGAACTAGACTCTTGGCAGTCAGTGAGGGTTCACCTAGAACGAAGCAATTGTAGGATTGAAACCTAAGATTGTCATTAGTACTTACCAATGACCCTTGCATACCTTTATGTATGCCGTGAAGACTTGGTCTGATAAGACCATACTCTGGCTGCTTGGCTTGCATGTGGTAGCCCTTTTCTTATCCTCTTTGATGTTTTTGACGGGCTGTTCCCCCCCTCCCCCCCAAGTTTGAAAGCTTCTAGTGTGGCATGGACATGCTAGGAAACAAATAGTAAATCATAATTAATGTTCATTCATAAAGAACATCAACAGGGCACAGAAATCCAGTGCCAGTTCTCTCCTCCCCACAGCCTGCACTGGGAAGCTACTCCAGATGGACTTCAAAAGCCGAAAAAGATCCATTCCAGGGTGCAGAGATCCAGTTCCAGATCTTCACTTAGAGTCCATGGCAGCTGGTCACAGGAATCCAGTTTAATTTTTTTCTCTTCTCTTGAGGTTGGAGCCAGAGTTCATTTCAAGGGACAAAGAGGTTAATTCAGGTTGATTATTTTACTTCCTAACTGCAAGTAATTTAAGAAGCTCTATATAGACCTGGTAGGAAAAACTGCCTCTCTGGCTCAGCATATTGAGCTGAATGATGTTGGCTTGAAATGGAACCTACCTTCTCACAGGCCCAGTGGTGAAAACTAAGATATAATATGACCAGTAGGTAAACCCAGGTCTTTTGAAAAAAAAATCATGAAATGTTTAAATGCACATGCATGCATGCCCACCCCCTGATCCTCTGGGAAAGATACACATTAGCAGGGAGGAAGAGAAAGTGAGAGAGAGAGAGAGAAAGAGAGAGAGAGAAAGGAACAAAAACTAAGATATGCAATAAATTAACCCAAACCCAAATCAGTACCACAGCTGAAGGTCTAACAAAAAATTACAGGCCTCAATTAGTCATAGGTTAAATCGGTAACAGAGGTCAGCCATATGTAAGTGTTATACTGGGTCACAAGCTGTGTCTGAAAGACAAATAGTGTGCGGCTGGCGTTATGCAGCTACCTCACAAATATTTAAAGTTAGTTTGACTTTCTAAAGCATAATCTTTTTATATTTTCAACACACCAAGTGCTACGTAAGTTTTTTGGCTGCCATAGCAACATGGTACATTTGTTCCCGGGTGTCATGTTCCATCACAATTGGATTTTCAGAACTTTGCCTGACTTCAAAACTTTGGTTGCCGAGGTAACAACATTTTGTTTCCCATGGAAGTGATTGGCTGGGTGTATTTGTGCAAAGATGAGGTTTGCTCTCTGAAGGAGTGCACTAACTGATGGAGTGAAATGTCAGGAATGTAATATAGCAGTGGAAGGGTGGGAGAAAGGGACTCTAACAAGAAGCAGTGCTGGAGTAGCAGCTGGCACAATGCAAGAGAAGAGAGAGCAGGATTGTGGGGATGGCACCAAGGTTAGACCATGCAAAAATTGTAATATATTATACCATAATGTTTTATAGGATTAAATAGCCCTTTGCCCTCCTCATCACTTTTTTAACCACAGGTCTTAACACATCTTGCAAGCCTTAGTTCTCATAACACCTCTGCAACATAGGGAGTTGTCCCTGTTTTACAGATGCAACAAGTGCAGCACAGAGAGGTCAAATGACTTGCCTCAGGTCACATCATGAATAAGCAGCAGAAGGGAGAAACAGAACTCGGAGTGGCTCTGGTTTATCCACAAGATCATGCTTCCTCTCCTCTTCAACATATAGCATCATAAGAATGTAGGCTGAAAGGGACCTTGTAAAATCATCTAGTCCAGTCCTCTGGCTCAAGGCAGGATTACCCCTGATTAGACAGGCACTTGGCTGGGATGCTTTAACCTGCTCTTGAAAATTTCCAGGGATGGGGATTCCACAGCTTCTCTAGGTAGCCTGTTTCAGTGCTTGACTAGCTTTATATTTAGAAAGTTCCTCCTAATCTCCAACCTGCATTTCCTCTGCTGTAGTTTGAGGCCCTTGCTCCTAGTGCTATCCCCTACAGCAGCGGTTCCTATCCTTGGGGCGTGACCCAAATGAGGGTCATGGGGGCAATGCTGGCAGCACTGCATACAAAAGACCAGCTGCACTGCATACCAGGAGCTCCCCTGCCTCCAGGCTGCTGCCACTGCCCTCCGCTCCCAGCAGTGGGTCACGGCAAAAAAAGGTTGGGAACCACTGCCCTACAGCTATAGAGAAAAGGCTCTCTCCATCATCTTTATAATCACCCTTCAGGTATTCGTATGCTTAAAGGCAAACCTGTTTACCTTCCTGCAGTTCCCTATGCCTCACTTTCTGTAATTAACATATTATAGCCCTTTCTTCTACTCTTTGTCAGTACACATTCAGGCTGTAAGCTTTTGGTAGTAGGAGCTGTCTACTTCTCTGTGTCCATGCAGTGATTTGACAGATGGCCCTGTCAGGGCCCTGACCTTGGTTGTTCCTTAGGTCTTACTGTAAATAAAGATGACAATGATGATTAATAATAATAACAAATCTATTGGTCTCTAAGACTAGGGACAGGCTTTCAAAAAGCCTGACCTTGAATTGATTCAATCATTGCAATGATTTCAATATTAGTCCAAACTGGCCAGGCTAAACTGGTTTGTAACCACACAGACATGCCTTCTGGACTGAAAAAAATACAGGCACATGCCTGCAGTGGCTCAGGCTAGAAGCTGGGGTGGTACTAGAGCAGCCCTCCTTTCCCTTCCACAATGCTGAGCTGATGGGTGTGAGGCCAGGCCCTGGCAAGACACTCTGATGCTTCCCCCCACTCTCCTGAGCAGCCCAGCAGGGAATGTTTATCACCCCTAACTCAGCATTCATCAACCCATTGAGCAAACAAAGCCTTTCTCCATTAGTTCAAGCCCTTCTTAAATAGCTTTTCCAAGGAAGGACACTAGAAGTTACCTGTTGATTAGCTCCAAAAAGCCTGTCTGCCTTTGTTGTCTCCCACAGCATGGACTGTAGCCAGCATGTGGTCTGCTAGCTAATGCTGAGAGGTATAAGGCAGAGGGGCTTAGCAGGGAGAAGCCAGGCAGATTCCTGCACTTTCTGCCAGAGCTCCAGCCAGGGAGCAGAGGGGAGGGGATAGTCAAGCTGTGGAGCAGAGAGCCCCGCCTAGCCCAGAAAGCATGCTGGGATACTGGGGGAGTCTGGTTTATCTTAAACCAGGAAGTGGTCTGGGTAGGGTGACCATCATAGAGGACAGTCCAGTTGTCCTCTGTCCTCTATTGATATGAAACTGAACATATTTATGCCCTCTATATTTCTCTTCTTCAATAGAGGACAGAGTAGCAGAAAACCACAATGTCCTCTATGATGGCCGCCCTAGGTCTGGGACAGGCACTGCATAAACTGGTTCGAGCTCAATCAGTTAAGTCTGATACTACTTTCAACCAGGTTTATCTCAAACTGGTTTCAGCCATTTTCAGACTGGTTTATGTGCACTGAATGTCTGTTCTGTTAAAGGTTTAAACTAGTTTATGTGTAATGTCTGTCCCTAGCCTAAAAGTATTCCAAGACCCCTCTCCACTTTATTGGGTTGAACAATGAAATTATACTTCCAAGTCCAACTTAATACAGCTACCTCAATGCCAGCAGTCTGTGCTGTCACAAACATGTAATAATACCTTCAGTATAGGGTCTGGCAAAAGAGATAATGGGCTGGGAGGGGAATCTTCTTTAAACAGGGTCTTAATAGAGTCTGAGGGAGGTTTAAGAAGAGAATCTAAAAAGTCGGAGAAACAGCATTAGATAAAACCTGATAAAACTGATCAATGGCCTTGGAAGTGGATAAAGAACATCACAGATTACTATTAGGTAAGGGATGGCAGGTGCACAGATGCCATGGGAGTGAGCACGGTATGAGGCTGCTGTAGCAGGGGTGCAGAAAGTAGAACCAGAGAAGTCAGTGCTGAAAAGCATAATTGTTTGCAAATCAATATTAATGACTATAGTTGTAGAAGCCACTTTCATCTAATTAAATCTGCTAAGATGTAATTAAAGGAGCAGCAAATTTACAATAGCCATCTGGAGACATTCAAAGGGGCTTACTTACTGTGTAACTAGGCCATCACACAGCTGAGGTGTTCACCACAAGGATGCACTTGCCTCTCTTTGCAGAGTAGATTCTGAGTTGGAAAGAAAATGCAAAAACTGAATAAACAGTGGGGGGAGCACACAATTGCATGAATTTCTCTGCATGTCAGAGAGAGGCAGAGTTCAGAAAGGTTTAGGGGAGAGGAAACTGTGATTGAATTTGGTGTTTGTAAAAAGAAGCTGGCATACTAGAAACACCACTTGCCTGGGTCTGCTGATTAGATCCAAAAAGCCTGTCTGCCTTTGTTGTCTCCCACAGCATGGACTGTAGCCAGCATGTGGTCCGCTAGCTAATGCTGAGAGGTATAAGGCAGAGGGGCTTAGCAGGAAGAAGCCAGGCTCAATCAGTTGGGGTTCAAAATCCTTCTGCAGAATCCTTGTTTCTAGTCATCTAGCTATTCTGGACCTCTTTGACATGGGCACATCAGTATTTTTTTACCTCACAGGGGTAGGTTTGCAGATACAGAGGTGAAAGGCTATGAGGTGCTTGCATACCATAGCAATGGAGCCAGGTAAGAGCTTTAGGCCAAAAGGTACAAACGAGAACACCGTATCAGAAGCAAGCACTGCAGTGCACAAGCTCTCCTTTTCCAGCTCTGTGAAATTTCTCTCCTTCTTGCTGCCTCCTGTATTATTTCAGAAGAATGATTAATAGACTCTAAATCAGGGCTGGCTACTGGCTTTGTGTATGATGCAGTCAATTCATTTGGGTTGCTAGATACATTTCCATTTGACAATCTATATTCTGGTGTCCTAGTTCCAGGTTGATGAGGATTTCAGTGGCATATGTCACTGGGGCTCCTGCTTTAGTTTCTGTTCCATCGCAGAAATTCACACTCAAATGTATAAGCAGCTTAAGATACAAACCTGGCCTTCAGAATACACCCCTCGCTTCTTAATTTGGGTCAGTGTGGCATTTAGACAAAGACATGGCAATGATGGGGAAAAAAATCCAACCAAATGCAGCCCCTTTCAGGCAAAACAGAGAAAGGAAATATTAACAAGTGGCGCCTTCATTTGACAAGCAAGACACAGAGGTGTATGAGGCAGTAGGACCTCCCACACAAAATTATCCTTAATTCATTGTTCCCATGCAGTTGCATATTTTCACTTATCTCTCAATTATTCCACAGAAATGGGGTGGTCACTAACCCCTAGGGAAGGATAAAAGTATCTCTGAGGCTCAGTTTCTTCCACCCTAAATCTGGACTCTGCGTACCCTAAAGTATAGGAATGGGTATTTGTATGTAATTGTAAGTAGCTAAACTGAGGGGGGATAATTGGGGCAGCAGCCCCAGGCACTAGGGCTGTGCAAGGCTTCAGACAGAACTTCAGATCCAGAGAAGCTTCAGATGCTTCAGCATCTGAAGCAGCATGTCTGGATTGAAGCACTGGCTCCTTTAGGCTTTCCGAAGCACTTGAGAAAAGCTTTGGAGCTGCCTTGGAGATAAGGCCATAGAGTATAATGGGGAAACAATTAAATATCTATAACTTGTTGTTTTTGTCTGATTTGGATGAAATTTGCAGAGATTATAATCTCTGCTGAGAGGATGAAGCCTGCCAAGTTTCAAGGAGATCAGTGCAGGGACTTGGGGGGAATTGCACCCCAAATTCTTGAAACCAAAACTGATGTCTCATGTTACATCACGGGGGGGTCAAAACTGCAGAGGTGGTGGCCCTTAGTGAGGCCATGAAGCCTGCCAAGTTTCAAGAAGATCAGTGCAGGGGTCTGGGGGGAACTGCACCTGAAGCTCCGAACGAGCAAAACTCGCAACATGAGTGACAGTGTGTGTTAAGGTGCAGCAGGGTTAAAGCTGCAGGGGTAGTAGCCCCTGCTGCAGCCACAATGCCTGCTAGCTGTCGAGGAGATTGGTGCAGGGCTTCTGGACTCTGGGGCTGACAGGCAAAACTTGTGACATGGGTGCTTGTGCAACTGTGTCTGGCTTGGTGCATGGGAGACACTACTGCAGGCCTGGCTGCTAAGCTGCTGTGTTACCAGTTACCAATCAATCATGACTGGTGGTGGATGGGTCATTTTCAGCTTGGAGGGATGTGGACAGTGGGGTTCCGCAGGGCTCGGTCCTTGGGCCTGCACTGTTCAACATCTTCATCAGTGACTTGGACGAGGGGGTAAAAAGCACCCTGTTCAAAT
>NW_017728931.1:49887061-49937073 GCF_001723895.1 Crocodylus porosus | reverse complement strand
ACCTGAACCTGTTCAGCCTCCACAAGAGAAGGCTGAGGGGGGATCTAGTGGCCTGTTACAAACTAGTCAGAGGGGACCAGCAGGCACTGGGGAAGTCCCTGTTCCCCTGAGCACTACCAGGAGCATCAGAGGGTAGATTTAGGCTAGATATCAGGAGGCGCTACTTCACACTGTCAGGGCGGCTAGGATCTGGAACCAATTTCCAAGCGAAGTGGTGCTGGCTCCTACCCTGGGGGTCTTTAAGAGGAGGCTAGATGTACACCGTGCTGGGGTCATTTGACGGCAGTACTCTTTGCTGCCATGGCAGGGGAGTGAACTAGATGATCTACTTAGGTCCCTTCTGACCCTAGAAACTATGAAACTATGATTCACTCAGGAACCTGCTCAATACACAGTACCTAGCTAATGCAGCCAGTTAATTACCATCAATTAACACCTACAAAACCACAGACTAAGGAGAGGAAAGAATCAATGCAGACAATCAACCGCTCCAAGACAGAGACAGTCAGTCCCACAAGCACCCATCGCGTGAGTTTTGCTTGTCTACAGCTTGAGGTGCAGTTCCCCCCAAACCCCTGCGCCGATATTCTTGAAACTTGGCAGGCTTTTTGGCCTCACCAGGAGCAACCTGCAGTTTTGACCCCCCTGTGTTGTAACACATAGATGTGACAGGAGTTTTGCTTTCAAGTATTTGTGGTAAAATTCCCCCCAAACCCCTGCACTGATCTTCTTGAAACTTGGCAGGCTTCATGGTCTCACTAGGGGCCACCACCCCTGCAGTTTTGACCCCCCCTGTGTTGTAACACATACACATGACATGAGTTTTGCTTTCAAGAATTTGGAGCACGGTTACCCCCAAGCCCCTACACCGATCTTCTTGAAACTTGTCAGGCTTCATGCTCTCAGATTGTCAGACTACAATCTCAAAAAATGTCATCCATATCAGACAAAAACCAACAGATTTATAGATATTTTGTTGATTCCTCATGGCCGGATTTCCGAGGCAGCTCTGAAGCTTTGGAGTTGCTTCAGCTGGATCGAAGCAGAAACCCAGTCCAGAGCTCTGGATTGGATCCCTGGTATCCAAAGTGGTCAGATCTGAAGCTGGATCAGATCACTGCCAACTCGCATAGGCCTGCTAGGCACCACCTTTGCTGGGGGGAAAGTAAAAATTCAACTATTGCTGCAGTGGTGACTGATCACGCCTATGCAATTGGCACAGCAGGAGCTGGTGCTACACAGCTACCCAGGCATGGAGCTACACTACTACAACTCTGCCTGTGGGTGTGTGAATGACTTCTGCGTGGCCTCTAAGCTGAACTAGGTGGAAGGCATTTTGATGAGTGATGCAGCAGTCTAGAGGCTGCCCTCTACCTTCCATTCTGTTGCTAATGGTCCAAGGATCTACAGCTACTCCTGAGAACAGGTGGAGCGAAGTGGCTAGCCACAGCTCCTCCCACTCTTAGTCAAAATACCAAATCCTCCCTTGTGGCTATATGGCTGGCTACACCAGTAGGGAGACACTCTATATCAGGAAATACCCTGGGTCTAGGTCACAGGGCAATAATGAATTGGGTCCCTGACTACTGCAAGGGTGATAGCTGAGGATGTCCAGGGTAGCTCCCCACTTTCTGGTTCTTTCTTGCATAGGTACCAACTGCAGGGTGGTTTGTTTTCCAGTGCTCCAAGCTTCCCTTTTCCTTAAGACAACAGAGCAGCATTACCAGAAATGATCTTTGTCTTGGCTATTATGCCTGGGCCCTCTTCAGGACACAGTGTAAGTAAAGTAGAAGCTCCCCTGGAGCCTTTCATATTGTGAAAGACCATTGCACGAGGTTCAGAAGGGGAAGAAAGCTTTTTAGCTGCTGCCACTGCTTTATTAAATAAAGGCCTCAACAGATTCAGTCCAAAAAGGCTGCATCTTCTCTGGAAAAGCCCCTTATATTGCAGGTGATCACAGTGGGGAGAGAGAGAGAGAGCGCGGTAGTTCATAGGTCTGTGCGAAGCAGCTAGTATTCGCTTTCGATTTGGCCGATTCGGGGGACAGTGATTAGATCTGGTGACTCGAATCACTGTCCCGAATTGATTTGGCCAAATCTGATTCAGAGATTTGGCTTCTGCCAAATCAGCTGAATATCCAGATCACGTGGGCCCATCCCGTCCACTCTCCCAGCCCTGCCTGCCCCAGCTACCAGCTCTTTGAAAAGAAAAAAAAAGCCCACTCACCAGCTGCTGCCAGGCTGGGGAGCAATCCCTGCTGTGGCATACCATGTGGGGGCCTCTGCCACAAACACCCCCCCCAATGGCTGCCCCACATCCCAACTCTAGGTCCTTTAAAAAAAACCACCAAAAAACCTGAGACTCACAGATTCCTGCCTGGTGGCCGGGTGGGGGGATCCCCGTTGCCTCCCACTGCCCCACACTGCATGGGGGGGGCTCTTCCATGAGCCCCCAGGAGCCCCGAGGCCACTGCAGCAGCTGGTGAGTGCAGGGTTTTTGGGGCTTTTTTTTTAAAGCACTGGGAGCTGGGGCAGGCAGGGCAGCCCTGAGTGGGGGCTGGGGGAGTGGGCAGGGGTCAGGGGGCTGGGGCAGCAGGCAGGGGGTGGGGCCTGGCAGGGGACCCCCCATGGCTCCCTCCCCTGCCCCTTACTTACTAGCTCAGAGTCTGGGTCCAGCTCCCTGCTGCAGCAGGCTGGGACTGCCCAAATCACTGAAGCTCTATGCATCTTTTCTGAACCGATTCAGAGAGCTTTGAATTGATTTGGACCTTTTAATTGGTCTCCTGATTCAATTCAGATTCGGAGATTTGGCTGTTGCTGGGCCAAATCTCTTCTGAATCAAATCAGCACATGAAGCTTCGCACAGCCCTAGTTCGCTATGTTAGCCTTATGTCAGGAAAAAGGAAGGGCAGGATGGCACCTTACATACTGACTCATCCACGGAGGCATATATTTTCAAGGTAGATGGTTTGTAAGATGCTTTGAATGGACTTGCAGATAGGAGGGGTACTAAACAGGAAGAAATAAAGTAATTTAAATGAGAGAGTAAATCCTCTGCAGACCAAGAGCTGCCTGGGAGTTCTTGCATTCCCAAAGGTATAGTTTCCACATGTGCGGAAAGCCCAGGAGAACAAACAAAAAGACTTTGGACAACAACTCTGGGTGGCAGCTCTTGCAGTCACATGAGCCCTGTTTTCCCTTCTGAACATAGCAGCTACCCCCAGAATAAACAGGAAGCTGCTCTATCCTCTGAGGAGCAAGGAGGTGAAGGGATCAATTCTTGTTGCGTATTCAGGGTCAGGACATGCAGCAAAAGCTGTGAACAACTAGGTTTTCCTCTCTTTCTCATAAATCGGGGACCCAAATGCGAGGCTTCTATCTGTGGGCCTGTTTTCTGCCCTGAGATGACCA
This sequence comes from Crocodylus porosus, assembly GCF_001723895.1. NCBI lineage: Eukaryota > Metazoa > Chordata > Crocodylia > Crocodylidae > Crocodylus > Crocodylus porosus. The sequence goes on along the minus strand of NW_017728931.1, from coordinate 49,933,663 downwards.
ATTTCCAGAGCGAAGACAGTGCAACACTTGGTTTCTCTGGCAAGATTTCAGAACTGACATAGAGTCACTGCAGGAAGAAAACAAAATAACCTGGCAACAGGAAGAGCTGTTGCAGTATGGCTGCCTTTCTAATGGGTCCATGTGGAATCCAGACACGTGTCTCTCCCATCTGGTGCTATGTGCCCATCCATGTTCGTTTTGTGTGCGTTGTGCTTGCACCCTGGTGGGAACATAATTTCATCTGGAGCCACTACTTTCTGGTGGTCAGCCAGGAAAAGTCTCCAAAGTGGTTTGGCTCCCATTTTTTGCGTTCCCAAAAGATTTTTTTTTCTTGACTGGAGAGGAGAAAAAATGGTTTAAACCATTTCTCTCAATTTGTTTTCTACCTTTTTGAAATGCAAATCAAGGTGATTCTATGAAAAGAAAGAAAGAATAAAATGAGTGCAGTGTTAAATCTAAGAAGCTTCACACACATGAGTCAGAAGCATTCAGAAATTGTTGGGGTAGACACAGGAATTGCTTTGGGAAATGCTGGGTGCATCTATACGTGATGCTACCTTGCCATAGCAACATGCTACGGCAGCGTAGTGTCTACGGGTGTCTACACATGACCAGCAGCAACTTTGCTGTAGTGGTGTGCTCCCCCCGCCATTATAACACACACCTACAGTGAAGTAGCTGCTAAAAATAACTGTGTACCATGTGTACGGTGCAGTACAGGGGGTTACTGCACCATGCTTTAGTACTTCCAGAAGGAAGCACTTAAGCATGGTGCAGGAACAACATCGCCATAGGGGAACATGCAGATGTGCCTGCTGAGTCCTGTATTATGCTGAGAACAGAGGATCAGAATGGCCCTTACTGCCCTTAATGTTTATGAATAAGTGACAGTTCAGCCATAGCTTGGGGTGGTGGCACCTTGTGTACATGTCGCATTTGTCCGATTGTATATACTGTTGCATTTGTACCTGACTGCAGTACAGTAGGATGACGTAGGTGCACTGTGGCAGCATTAATGTTGCTGTGGAAACCATGGTATTTTAATTGTCTGACTCCACAGAAGTCAGGCAAATCAAACATTATGGTTCCCACAGCAACACTTAACTCTACTACATGGTTCCTTGGACTGGGAATCAGGAGACTTGGGCTCTATCCCTCGCTCTGCTTCTGACCTGCTGGGTGGTCTTGGCCAAGTCATTATGCCACCCATTGCCTCTCTGCTCTATTTTGGTTTTACAATATTTGAGATGGTGATATTCTTTTACTCCACGTACGGACAATGCCTAGCACAGGGGTGGGCAATTATTTTGGCTGGAGGGCCACTTAACAAGTTTTGGTGAGCTGTTGAGGGCTGGACACAGAAAAAAGCTTTCAGAAGATATCATTTGAACAAATTATAAATAAAAAGAAACCAGATTTTAAAAATCAAGTATCTTTTGTAACATATTTTAATTTTATTTAAAAAAATATTTTTGTCCTAATTTGTGGGGTTTTTTAGTAGTGTATATAGAGATAATTGCATAACAGCTCAAACTAAAGTCGTACTTTTGGGGGGAGAGAGAGCGAGAGAGCGAGTGTGTGTGTGTGTGGTGGTATGTGGAAACTAACCTTCCAGAGGGTGAATGGAAACAGAGCTCTTGTTTCTGGAACCAGGGCATAATGTCACTGCTGTCTTAGGCTTTTTTTGGGCTAGAATAACTATTTATTCTGCAGTACCATTAGTGTTTTGTTCCCAGAGGACCCTCTAATCCAGTTTCCATTCTCTAGCACTCTATGGAAGAGGAATGAAAGTTTGTTTCCAGCTTTGAGGGACCTGCTGATCTCCTACTGCTTGTTATGGTGAGGGCTGGAGAAGACCCCTTGATGTGCTGGCATGAAGCATTTATCTTACCAGGAGACATAGACTCCTCCACTGAGATCAGTGTCTTACAATGCCAAGTGTTCTGCAAACACTGTATGGGACAGGGCCTGTTTCAAAGAACTTAAGACACCTATACCCGGGCAGTGAGGATGCTCTGACACACAGTAATTACAGTGCGTCAGAGCAGACTCAATTAATCAAGTCTTGGACTGTGGTAATTACTGCACTCTAGCAGACTTCAGTGTCATGTGTATCAGCGTCCCTGCACTGAGAAAATGACAGCAGAGGCGCGTTAACTAAAGTTTATTCAATGAGCTTTAGTTAAAGTGCCTCCACTGCCATTTTCCAGTGCTGGGACACTGATACATGTGATACTCTGGGCACTATCATTAGAGTGGCTCTAGAAGCCACTCTAATTAAAGTGCTGCCCCCCCGCTTCCTCCCAGATCATATGTATAAAGGCTCATAATGTCTAAACCAGTGATTCTAAACATTTTTAGACTCAAGGCACCCCTCATCAGACTCAAAGCAACCCTCAGAAAATGTCAACACTTAGCTTTCACTCATTTTTGATGAAAATGTAATAGAGTAATTCTGCTGCTACAACGAACTAGACAACACTACACCGGGTCAGAATGTTTCTTACACTAAAGATTCCTATTTGACATCTCTGGATTGATCTCAAGAATCACATGTAGATGTTTGCACGTTTAACAGTCCTAATATTGTGCGGCACCCTGCAGCAGCCTTAAAAAAAAAATCTCATTGAATTTTGGTTGAGAATCACTGTTCTGAAGAGAGAGGACAGATGAGGAGGGGGAATGGAAAGAAGAAGACAGAGAGATGAAGAGACGTGTTCTGGGTCACTCAGTAGGTCCACAGCAGAGGTAGGGATAAAACCCATGTCCTAGGCCGTTGTCTGAGCCACCAGGTCACGCTGCCATCTGAGTCACCATCAGAAACATTTTCTGTTTTCCAGAGTTTCTCCCACATTTTGCAGCAAGAGCTCTCAGGATTCTCAGTTTTTATTTTCTTTTAACTAAACAAGAGTTAAGATGCATCCAGAGGTTACATCACCACGTTGCAACATCTCGCATCCTGCCTACAGAAGGGATAAAGCTGAATGATGCAAATGTGATGACTCAGCCCAAATCTCTTCTCAGTTCTGCGGTTTTATAGCCATATAACGCTACTCATATGTCCTTAGTGAGACTCCTGATTTATCCTACTGCTCAGGGGTGGTGAAACAAGCCCAGCATATGTTGTCTTAGAAAGAATGGCCCACAGTGAAGGTTTTGGCTATGATCCCTCCCTCCTTCTTTGATATAGCAATGTGGCTCCCAGGGCTGACAGGTCTCTGCATATGGTGTGCCATGCTGATCTCAACAGACTGATGTGGCATTAAAGGTTGTGTGCTATAGCATCCAAAAGCTACACCTCTGTTACAGATAAAAGCACAGCTAATGCACAGATCAGGTGCAGCCCAAAAGCTCCCAGTGAGTTGCCAGCCTGGTCTCATCATGACAAAGGAGGGTGCTTCTATCAGAGTATAGACCTGGAAAGGAGGTCTCTGGAGAGGAGGACAGCTCTCAAGTGCCAGCTTGTTCCCTCTGTCTTGGGGCTGTCCTACCAAATGATTATCCTGGTGCAGTGCTGTCCAACTGGTGACCTGCGAGGGGTTACATTGTGAGCCCTAGGCTCCCACCCAGCCACCACTCCCCCCTCCGCTCCCACTGTATCTGCAGTTGTGGGCTCCAGGCTCCTCCTTCCTTTGCCCCAGCCTCAGGAACTGGGTAGTGCAGTGTGCTGGGGACCACGGCCTGTAGCCAGGGGTGCCTGAGTGACAGTGCGCTGGGGGAGCTTACAGCCAGGAAGCCCAGGGTAAGTCTGGGTGCCAGTGGGGAGGTGCAGGGAGCAGAAGTGGAGTGGGGTGTGCAGTACAACAGGGGGGCACCGAGAGTTGTAGTGGAACAGGGGTGTGGAGAGGCACAGTGGGGGGTTGTGAGGAGCAGCAGGGGGGGCACCCAGGCACATGGTTCAGCAGGGGATGGAGAGATCAGCAGCAAAGGGGCTCCATGGAGCACAGCCCAGCAGGGAGGTGGCCTAGAGTGGCGGCAGTGCCAGGGTACAGCAGGGCAGAGCAGTGTGTGTGTGTGTGTGGGGGGGAACAATGGGACACCTGGGCACATTGTAGAGTGGAGGGGGGGCATGTCACCCCCACAGCCTATGGCTCCTGCTGTATGCTACTATGGCCAGAGCAGCATGAAGCTCCTGGACATTTAGAAGTTGGACAGTCCTATTCTGGAAGACCAAAACAGGGTAGCTATCAGGAGGCAGTACTCCATTGTCAGGGCGGCTAGGATCTGGAACCAACTTCCCAGGGAAGTGATCCTCACCCCTACCTTGGGCAAATTCAAGAGGAGGTTGGATGATCACCTGTCTCGGGTCTTGTGAACTCAGCATTCATTCCTGCCTGTGGCAGGGGGTCAGGCTAGATGATCTGTTCAGGTCCTTCCTGACCCTAGCTATGAAACTATGAAAACCTGTCATCTCTGAAGATCTCCTCTCAGCTGCATCACCCCAGCACAATGGTCTATTAAATCCTTCTATTAAAACCACCAGAGCTGTCATTCTGCTGCAAAATGTAGCACCCAGGAACTTCAGGGAGGAGAGGCCCGGCCATGAGCAACACCCACCTGTTATGGCATTAAGTTTTGCACCCACAGGCTTAGGCATGACACTCCAATAGCACTTTTGACTGATGTGAGATATTAGACTCTGATCTACCTCAGGCAGCATTGTGGCCCTCATTGTACCAGTACTTCACAATCTTAAACCCATCTTTAAGGTAAGCCAATGCTGTTATCCCTATTTTATTGTTGGAGAAACTGTAGCTTGTCCCAGGTCGCATAGAAAGACTGTGGGAGAGAAAGGACTTGAACTTAGGTCTACCTACATTTTAGAAGAGTAGCCTATTCATTGCTCTCTCCATCTGCTCTTTATACCATTACAGTACTACTCAATAATTATCATAACTCCCCCACAAACCCCCAGTTCCATTTTGCTCCCTGAAGGTTACCAAAAAACCCACATTACTCAAAATAATTATTAATTATAGAATTGCATGTAGGTGAGAGTGTTGCGGTAACGTTACCCACCGTTACTTGTTACAACAGAACCGCATACAAGCCCTACTAGGCAATATATTTAACTTAAACGTTCTGTGTGCACTTTCATAATCAAACACCATATAATCAGCCCATTTCATAACACAAAGAGATCAATCATACCAGTTCTAATCATAGAAATAGTTGTCTTCTCCGTAGCACACCTGTCGAAGCTTGGTACAGCCTGATGGGTCCTGGGACTATGCCCCTTCCAAAATCTGTACTGCACATTCAATAAGTCTGCAGTGTAAATCCAAGAGTGCATTTCCATTACAGCCCAGAGAACATGGGGCAATAGAAAGGCTGCATGGAAAGTGCCTCATAGATGGGAGACAGTGAGTGATGGAGGATTACATGGTGGTAGGGAACTAACTGGACCCCTTAATGGTTTGTTTCCCAACTTAAGGTCTTATTGAAGGAGTGGGATGGCATCTAGAATACCCAGTTTTCACATTGATAGCTAGATTCCAGCAGCCTGAACCCTCTAGCAGCATGCCTTGTAGGGGAATGCATTTATCACTGCCACCCCCAAAAGCAATGGAAGGAGAGGGACCCAGCAGAAGTGCATTGCCTCTCTACTCAGTCAGCAATCAATAGATCTCCCCAACAAGGCTGAGCCAAAGCTCACTGAGGCCAGTGGAAATCAGGAACCTTGGATAAGGTCTAGAGAAAGGAGGGACATTTATCTTTCTGCTCAGTTTCTAGTGTAATTGCTGCTGGACACTGATCCAGACACTGATTCCTCAGGTTCCCACTTTTTAGTTCCCCTCTCTAAGGAGCTGCCACTTATATCACCCCAGAGGACGGAGAACCCTGTGGGAAGAGTGCTCCTTCGTCAGGGAAAGGCAAGGAGCTCCGTCTCGGGTGTTAGATGGACGTGGCCCTGCCCTGTCCCTGCCTTCATTGCCTGCTAGCCCCAAGGATCACTGGGGCCCAGGGGAAGCATGATGGGGTTTCCACATGCTGTCAGCACCATGTCAGGGGTGAGGAGGCACACAGTGAGCTGGCTGTGATCCTCACTTTGCTTGCTATATCGTGTAAGGTTGTTGCCACAGCAGTTGGCTGTCAGGGACTTTCAGCAGAAACAAAACAAGGAAACAAATTCAAACTGCTCCAGCTTCTCTGGCTGGGTGCCCTTTGCAAAGTGGGGAAGCGTGCGTGGCTTAACACAAACATTGAGTATAATCCCGTTGACGGCAGACTCACCTCCCTCACACAGCCCCCTGAGAAATGCCCATAGCTGGCAAACCACTTGGTGTCACGCGTCAGATTCCTGCAGGAGCAGCCAGCATTGCTGTGCTGGCCAGATAACTCCATGGGATCTTTTCCCTCTAGCTATGCTGTCCCATGCCCTGTATTTATATATTTACGGTCCCAAACCTAGCTTCTTCCCATCTCACTTTCTCACTCCTACATCCAGTCGCATGACCTCCATCCCTGCTGAACCCAGCTGTCTAAGCTATGTCATGAAAGCGGAGGGACTTGAAAGCACCCAGGCCCAAAACAAACGGCTCAGAGGTTGCAGCAATGCCCGGCTCTCTGCAAGAACAGGAGGGCATGGGTACAGCCACGAAGGTGACTGCCAGGAGTTCCGCTGTGCCCCAAACATGCCACCAGGCATGGGCTGCGCTGTCCGGCACTCCCTGCTTGCTGATTGCACAGTTCAAGCCCATTGATCTCACTCCTTCCACCCCAAAAAGAGAGGAGTGCTCTTTCCTCCTGCTGCCTTTGAACATTATTTGTTGACTGCTGAGTGGTTAAATGGTTGTGGCAAGTGTGCAGCACTCTGCCTGCACCTCCACTGAGAGACACCCAGGAGCATGGCTTGCCATGAGGCTAAGGGTGCTCTGAGGAGGGGCTATATGAATCTTCAATTCCAGCTGGCAGAGACTAGGAGCACCTTGCCTTGTGATTCAGAGAAGCGTGATGCTACACACGTGTATGCACACACTCTTTAACACATGCACCAGTCCCACTGTGTTGTGGGGGCTCTTGCTCTCAGGCCCTGCAGTACCTTTGCAGTTAATTCGCTCACATGAACTATAGGGGGTGAATGCATCCAAAACTAGGGGCTCTTGAGAAGGGTGCAGCCAGTCTGACCTCCCCTTTGCCCCAGTGCGGGGCCAGAAAGGGAGGTGCAAAGGCTCTGGACTTGCATCCCTTATGCAGCCTCCTTGTGAAGGTCAGGCCAATTAGCTGCGTCTCTTTCCCCTTCAGAGCACCAGGGAGCGAGGCTGCCATTTGGGAAAGGTCAGCAAGGCACAGCACATGTAATTGGGCACAGCAGTGCACGTGCCGGCTCAAGCATTTAAGTTGAGTGCTCTTGTCTGCTCCTGTGGGGGAATACAGAATACCACATGGCATGCGAGATGTGCCAGACAGCTTGTTTCTAAGCCTCTTCCTTAATCCCTCTCTGGCTTCAGCTCTTGAGGTATTGTCCACATTACTTGAGCCATTGAAGGGGGGCAAGGAAACACCCTGAAAAAAACCCATCTCAGAGAGCTAAGAAAGTCGCTTTAAAGCAGCACAAAGCACCCAGCCCTAACATGCCTGAGGTACCCTGTCTCAGGCACGCTTACTGGCTTCCATGTAGCACAGCTCCACAGCAGTTTTATAACCCCCTCACCAGGGCTTGGTGCACCTGGAGCAGGAGGACACTAGTAGGAAACCCTCCATGACAACACTCAGGACAAAGCCTAGGGACAGCATAGACACAATCTGGGTTTCTAGGATGGTGCTACTCAATCTGGACCAGCTACACTGGTGCAGAGTCTGGCCTGCCCTTTGTGCATTTGTACCTCCCCTTCACTAAGCAGCTTGGCTTGCCAATGGATGTCTACACATTGAAGCCAAACGGTTGTGAGCACTTGCTGTAGCTGTCACTGCCAGCATGAACAAACAGTGGAGAAGGAAGAGCCTGTGATCACCAAAAGTGGGAGATTGGTGCATGGCGGGTGTTTAATGCAACAGGAACCATTAGGGTGGTGGCACCTCCACTTTGGAAACCCTGTCCAACTACTAGACTCTTCTTCCCCAAGTCCACAAGGGAGCATCCCATGTTACCTATCAGGAGAGTGGAGACCAACCTTTTTGGCAAGTGCGCCACAAATTAGCCCCACACCCTCCCCAAGTGCTATTCTGATTTCCTTCTCTTGCCTGATCTGCTGCTCTTTCTGCTCCCAACTGTGTTCCTAGCCCAATTTTCTACTTCCTTCCTCGTATTCCCTGCCCAATTTGCTGCTTTGCTTTCTGCTTCCTGCTTTATCTGCCACTGTGCTACCTGTTCCCTCCCCAGTCTGCCGTGGGGCACACATAGACTGTCTAGTTTGGCCACCTGAGTTAGGAGACCGGTTTGCCTCCCAGCACTTAAGTCCTTTTCTACCTCAAGCACCTTCGCAGCATCCTTCACTGAAGAGTTTTGTAGCTACAACTACATGAGGATGCCACGGCCAAAGCACACGGCTCTGTGTTTTTGCCTGCATATGCAAACCTTTCCTCAAGACAATTTACATTGATTCTTTGTAGAAGCCTTTTTCCTGCAGTCTGCCTTAAATTTGGTTGGACAATGACCTTAAATTCCAAACACTCCCCACCCAAAACTGGAGAACACTTCCTTAGCCAAGCAGTACCAAGGCTTATCACCACAGAGGCTATGACTAGCAACTACGCAGGTGTCAAAGCTGATTTACTTTTTCCTATTGCTTAGAGAGCACACATCTTTAGTTATGACACAGAGGTATAACTAGCTTGTGGCAAATGTAGTATTATTGCTGAGTGTCTAGTGCCCCCTACTGACTAAGTATGTATTATTAGTGAATTATGTATTACATAATTAGGAATTAACTATGTATTACTGGCTAAGTATGCATTACATCCTGCTTACCACAAAACAACTTAGAGGCAAACAGACTATTCCAACTTTTTGCCAAGCCTAATCTGCATAGAAAATGAACTGTTCCAAACAGGAGATTCTACCACACCTTCAACTCTCCTGTGAAATATAAACTTTCGTTTCTACCCGAGAACTTTTACAATCTTTTCTCTGATGCTTGATGAGGGGTGTTTGTGCCCTAAAGCTTGCAATTTAATTTTTTCTTGCAAAAATCTAATTGGTCTAACAAAAGATATCACCTCTACCACAAGTCCTGATTGCTTATTACTAGTGAAGTCATTTTATAATTCACCTGAGTTTTTCTTTTTTGTCTGCAGATCACTTTCTAGAACAGTGAGAAGCAAGCTTTTTGGCAGGTATGCCACAAATTAAGTCCCATGCCCTCCCAAATGCCACGCTGATCCCCCTTACTGGTCTGCTGCTCTAGTTTCTGCTTCCTGCTCTGTGCTGCCTGTCCCTTCCCTCATCTTCCACATGCCACGCAGAGGCTGTCCATGCTGCAGATGGCCACCCGGTCTAAAACATGGCTTAACTTCCATTGAACTCACATGGGCTTCATTGCTTTGAAAAGGCTTGAAGCATGAAGGACTTCAAGTCCCTCACTCAGGAGTTTCACAAAGTATGGATGGATTTGTAGGCAGGGGGGATTCATTCTGCAAACATCTATCACTGTATTTGTGTCGTCATGCTACCTTGGGCCCTTAAACATAAAAACCCCGAACAGCAAGCCAATGGGATACACTCATGAGTAAGGAGAAAGCAGGAAGTTCCTGCCACTGAGGGGAGGAAGCCCTATGTACACAAAGGCTGCAGCAGGAAAACAAAATGCTTGCCTTGGTGTAAGAGCTAATGCTTGCAGGATAACTGTACACATTCAGTCTCCGAAAGAAGATCAAAACTGCTCTCTGTATGAAGTGACATACTCCCTTTCTGCTGCAAAGCGGTGGGAGAGACCATAGAATGCTGGGCTTTACTGCCTAATAATGCAGGCTGGATAATGTCTGCACTAACAGGGTTTGCATCTGAAAGGAAAGATCAAGACCTTGGGGAAAACCTCTTCTCAGCTTTATATGTAGGGCACCAACCAGCAGGCCCACCTTAAGAAAGGAAGCGTTAAGCTGAGCTACTAGGGAGGTAAGAATGTACTGCCATATGGAACAGAAGAGACAGCCATATTGGGGAAAATCCTGTAGGTACTAAGGCAGCGGCAGGCAATTATTTTGGGTGGAGGGCCACTTACTGAGTTTTGGTGAACTGTTAGGGGCCCCGTGGTAGCCCCACCCCTTAGCAGTTGCCCCACTGCCAGTTGCCATATTGGGACAAGAAGTCCTGCCCCCAAACCCTGACCTTTGCCGCCAGAAGTCTCACCCCTTGCTGCAGAAGTACTTTTTGGAAACGAGGGTGCTGCAATATTGAAACTGAAAAATGCCCAAACCATACACAAAAACATGAAACATCTACTATAACTTACTTTAATTTTGATTTAAAAGTATATCTGTACTGATTTACGTGTTTGCGAAGTGTATCTAGAGGTATGTGTGTGTGGGGGGGGTATGGGTATTGTGGGGTTATGGTGGGTGGGGGGGGGAGAGAGAGACTGGGCCAGGCCGCCAGTTGCATCGCGTGTGGCTCTCGTGGACTGCATACAAGCCTCACACGATGTAGCCAGGCAGACCCCGCATCCAGGCTCCACGCTTTTGCCACCCCACCCTGGGTTCCTGCTGGCCCTAGGGTACCAGCACAGCCTTTGTGCTCCTGCCTACCACCACCACTCCCTTGCCTTCTCCCTGCTTTCCCTCCCACATGCCTGCCAGCCACCACTACACCTCCCCCTGCTGCCACTTCCAGTGCCCCAGCCGCCATTTCCCTGCTTTCCCTCCCATACACCCGCCAGCCACTGGTGCCACTCTCCCCTCTGCTGCTGCTTTCCATGGCCCCTCTGCTGCTGCCACTCCCCCACCATTTCCCTGCTTTGCCTCCCACATGCCTGCCAGTCACTTTTCACACCTCACCCGCCGCTCTCCATGCCACTGTAACTTCCTCCTCTGGTTGCAGCCTTGCCCAGCAAACACCACGTGGTTTGCAGCAGTTTCCCCTGATCTGCCTTTCCACTTGGGCAGGAGGTGGGGAACAGCTCTACGGTCACCAGGCCAGAAGTCGCAAAGGCTTCCAGTTGGGGGCAGGGGGCAGGAGGGGAGGAGGGTCTGAGGGCAGATGCAGCTGGATGGGTTTTGCTGCTCAGCCACTGGCTACCCCTGGGTCCTGTTGCCCCTGGCATCTGTCATCTTTGACAGGCAGCCAGGGGCAGATAAAAATTAAAATTTTCTAAAATGTTTAGAGGTCCTGCAGGCTAGACAGAATGGCCTGGCAGGCTGGATCTGCCCCGCGGGTCATACTTTGCCCACCCCTGCACTAAGGGGACCTGAGAGAAACTTCCCTCTCCATCTGCAACTCCACTACATCCAGCAGTACCACCATATATTTTATTTTATACAAACTGAAAGCCTTCTGATAGCCTAGGAAACATCAAGAAGATATTTACTAGAGCATCTGAAATGCAAAGTATGGTCTTTTCCTGCCATGAACTCTAGTAAAAAAAAAGGGAGGATCCCTCCTGTTTAACCCCCAAACTGGAAGTTCCCTCCATGAACAGGAGGTTAATACACAGCAGGGTCATTAGTTTTTTCTAGAAGGCCTTGCTCGAGCTCTGATAGAAGCATCCTCAGCAATAGCAGCAGCCACCAGCATGGATTCCCTTAGGATGGTTTCAGCCAGGAGCAAGAAGGTAGGGAAGCGAAGTTACTTGATGCGATAGAGGACTTTGCGTTGCAGGCGGTGCTGGATCTCGCCACGGCGCATCATGAGCTGCAGCACCTTGTAGATGGCATGCTCAGGGTATTTCTGGAAGAATGGTAGAGGAGAATGACACAGCCCTCTGAACCTGCTGAGTTCATGCAATGCTTCCCTATCACAGCCAGCTGCTATGGCAGCTGAGCCAGGAAAGCTCATCATAATCCAGTGAAAAATCTTCACGTTAAAAGTCATGTAAGACTGCTGGATGTGCACCTGCCACTGAGAAGGGGTCTTGTAGTACAGGAGAAAATCTTCTCAGTTCATCCTATTGTAATTCTGACTTTTCTGGTTGGAATGGAAGGTACAGGAGGACCCAGACCTGTGTTCAGGTATTCTGGGTTCCTAAGACCCATCAAGAAGCACCACATACAGTATTCAAGAGTGGAGAATACCTACTCCCCTCTTTCCCAGAATGCCAACCCGACCCTGCCTCTGGTTTCACACAAGCATCAGAAGGGCCCTATTCACATTTCAGAAAAGGAGCCTGCACACTCTTAAGTTGCACACTCTTAAGTAGTCTTGCAGTCAGCCACTTGTTCTCATAGCCCTTTGGACTGCCCCAAGGAGAGTCCCTGTCCAGTGGACCCACCTGTTTCACAAAATCCTGGACTATACTGTGTTCTGACACCTGAGAGCCAATGGCAAAGCGGCGCTTGAGCTGTTTTTCAATTCGGGACAGCAACTCTTGGTCTTCTTGGGTTGTGAAACCCTCCGCTCCTATGGAAAAAAGGCACTCGATGAGATCCTTGAAAATTTTACTCTCCATGTGACCTCCAGGCCAGCCCCACCCACACCAAATGAAAGAGGCAGAGTACAATCCCACAGGTGAGAAAACTTCAATAGTTACTGAGCTCTACTTCCACATTCAAGTTAAAGCCTCATCATTACAGCTTTAAAAAAAGAGAGTCAGACCCCTCTGCAAATCCTAATAGGTAACAAACAGTACTTTCAACAGTAACAGCATGCTCAAAAGGAAAAGTTACACAAATCCAGGCTTCACTGGGGAATCTGGCCTTTACAATCCACCATCCTGGACTTACTTTTCCAAGCTAGATAACATCCAGGCTTTGCCATTTCCTTTTCCAGGGCACTTGAGTCTAAGCTCCCTCCCCAATTACATAAGTGCATTTGTCACTGCCTAACCCTTCCTCTGGACTATGACCATGCAACTAGGCATGCCTCAAAATAAATGAGGAGCCCTGGCTGCCAGACGCATCATCCTGCGTCTCCTGAAGAGCATTCATGGCCACCCAGCACTGTCAGGAGAGAGGGGTTAGGGTCACCATCAGGCCTCCCCCCTCTCCTCCCACACAGCACCATACTGGAGAGGTGGCATTTGTTTGTTTTCCCAGAAGACCTCACCACAGAAGCCTCTGTGTGAGAATGGAGGTTGCACCCATTCCTGGTCTGCCTCACCTGACAGGCTGCCCGACATGGCCGCATCAAGAGTGGACACTTGGAAGAGCCGCAAGGCTTCTTCAATGTCTGCCTCGGTGGCAAAAGGCTGCAGCTTCATCTTGCCGAGGGACTCTGCAATCCGCACAATGGCCTCCAGCTGCCTGCCGCCCAAAGAGAGAAACCCTTTAAATGAGGTTATTGTGGGTCCTCTACTCGCTTGCGCTTCTGTTCATCAGTCAGGGAATTCTTCAAGCCACAAAGTGCTCACTGCAGGCATCCCTGAAGCAGTGCTAGGGTGGTCAGTGATCCTTTCAGGAAGAGGGCATCACATCCCCCACACACTCACCCCTACAAAAGGGAATGCTACCATTATACAAGAGCTTCCAGAGCCCAGGCCTGTCACTGCTGACTCCTAGTGTCTCCAAGATCTTCCCAAGCACTGGATAGTGGAGCAAAGCTAGCATTAAGCAGACACAGTGATAGTTCAGACCACCATTATATACTAGGGATAGAATAGGAAAAGCAATTCTAACCAGAGGCAGCCTTCTCTGCTTGCCAGAGAATAGGGTCCAAACTGCAGTCTAGACCATCTCTGAATCACTGACGAATACATAGTTGGGGCTGTTCCCTGTAAAGCTCTTCGTGGTGGTAAATAAAAGGACATCAATTGCATGACCCTTAGGCTGGAAAAAATAACCTTAAGGACAGTCAGGTTGGCAGAGGTGGGAACAAAGGAGAGAAGCTGCTGTCTACTGGAGTTAAGCTCTTAGAAGACTGAGCTCAGGTGGCTTTAGCAGGGTTTAACTCAGTGCAGGCCTGGACATCAGTCTGAGCCTCCTCCATCCTCCAGGTGATTGTATGGCACTGGGACAAAAGCCATTTTCCTTTTGCAGCATTATTCAAAGCTCCTGGGATTCACATTCCTTTTGCTTCCCACCCTGAACCCAGGTAGACTTTGCCCTCACCGGACTGTAATGGGGATACTGGATCGGCGTTCACTCTCTCGCTCATACTGCCGGGCACCAGTGCGCATCAGGACATAGCGGTTTTTCAGTTTCTCAGCAGCCTCTGCTGATAGCCGAGGGCCGCATTTCCTGTGAGAAGGAAAGGGCAAGCTCTATGAACCAGCGAGTTCTGGGGCCAAAGCACCAGGTTAGCCCCCTGCCCACAGTGTAAGACGGTGCTGGGGGGGGGGCTCCCCCTCTTCCACAGCAAACCAGAACAGATATGTGAAAATCCAGCCTAGTTTAATCTCAACTCCACTGGGGAAAAAAAAATAAAGCTTCATTTGGGTGACAATTTCAAACAGAGATTAGGGGTGACCATTTATCACTGGGATCACAGGCTAGAAAAGGACTGATCTTTTTAGGGCAGTGGTAGCCAGGCATTTCCCCATTGTGACCCCACTTTTAGTCAGATAATACGGTGCAACCCCAACATGCAGTTACTGATGCTCACATATGCACACCTAACAATGAGTGGGATTTGCTGAACCTCAGCTGCTCTGTGGTAACTGTCCCTGCGTGAGAACTACACCAGAGCAGCTTACACCCAAGTGAAAAAGAGCTTAGTTGCCCCAGTATAGCTTTCACCTATTTTAGGGGCAACTGCAGGCACAGCAGCAGTTACTGCAGAGCAGCTGTGATATGTGGTAAATCCCTGTATCATTATTCATGGAGTAACTATGGGGCTGGAAAGCTTAAAATAGGTTCACAATTCCACTTCCCCACTGCTGCACCTCTGCTTGGGGTTGTGATCCCCAGTCAGCGACCTGGTGTGCTGAGGGCTTACTGGAGAGCTGGAATTCTGCCAGCCCCATTACAGAACTGGGTCAGCCTGAGGCCAAGATCAGTGAAGTCAAATGAAGGGACCAGGGTCCAGAAATGCTGGGAGCAACCCGAAGTCCCAACTGAAAGCACATTAGCATGGCACCACCAAGCAGGTCATGCTGTGTAACCTGCCAACAGTTCTGCTGCTCTGACGCAGCATCGCAAAGCTACCACACACTTACGTGCGACAGTAAGAGATGAACTTCTTCAGCTTGTTCAGGTCAATTTCACCCTCCACAGCCTGGGTCTGTGTCAGGGCACTCACGTGTAGTGACATCACGTGCTTGGCCAGTATCTAGGAGCAGAGTAGCCGAGATGGTTGAACAATGAAAACTGTCTCACTCACGGTATGATTCAGACATTCACCCCAGGGTAAGGCAGAACAAGCCAGTCAGGGCAGCACATGGGCACTGCTATTCTCAACCTCCACCTCAAGTCTTTGGGTCCTACCACTTTTATGGCAGGAAGCAGCAGCATCTCTGTGGGCAGAACTAGGCACCACAGAAGACACCTTTGGCAGACCCTGGAAGACATAATTCAACTACTTTTCCTCTCCCCAGCTCTTGGGCTATACTATGTGGTGCTTGGCTTGCTAAAGCAGGGCAACAGGTCCCAGCTTAGAAGTCAGAGACTGAGGCATCTTGGGTCAAATAACTGCTTGACACCAGGCACACCAGGCAGGAAGGCAGACCCTTGCCTTCCCCCCTGTCCTTGTCACATGTTCAGTTGGGAAACTCCTAGGTGGTCAGCCTGCTGGTCTTCTTGTCCCTCCACCTCCCTCCACTGAGAAAGACCAGTTCTGGCCCTCACCATGTCTCTCTCCTCATTGTGCTCATCCTTGACAATGAAGATCATGTCGAACCGGGACAGGATGGTGGGCATGAAGTCGATGTTTTCCTCCCCTTTAGTCTCATCCCAGCGTCCAAAGACCGAGTTGGCAGCTGCGAGTACTGAGCAGCGAGAATTCAAAGTGGTAGTAATACCAGCCTGAGGGGGCAGAACCAAGAGCTTAAATCAACACAACCACCATGCTGTTAGCAGAAGATACTGGGGTTACCAGCAGCTTCCTGGGATGGATGATAGGGCAGGGGAAGGACATTTCACCATCTCCTCTACCCTACAGGCAAGGGCCTAGGTTGGTTCATAGGATTCCTACTTTCACCCTTACAGACGCCAGCCTTTAAATAAGGCCATATGTTTTCCAACTGGCTAAGCAGGTTCAATATTGGAAAAAGTTTCCAAGGTTAACAACATGAGGGAGGGATTATTCAGTTACATAAGCCTCATGGAGCTTTCCTTGACCAAGGTTACCCAAAGCTTGAGCCATAATTAATATACAGTGCCCTCAGAGCAGTAGGTGCTATATGAGCAGGTAGAGACAAATCTCCTGCCCTGAAGTGTCTACCATGTAAGCCAACTACCTGCAGGTTAGGGAATGAGAACCAAGCAGCACACGATGGCCAGGCAGCGGGTACTGCTTCGTCCAGGTGTCTTGTACTATTTGGATAGCTGCAGCTACTTTTTACGGCTTGGCTTCTCTTGGGGAAAAGTGAGTTCTCAGAAGAGACAAGGAGAAGACAGGGGGAAAGTGCAAGAAAAGAATATATGTTTGAGGCTTAAGAGAACTCAGGGAAAGAGGTCTGAAGGATACAAAAGGGGAAGCCAGTCACACGTTTGACAAACCCAAAAGATGAACTGAGGCAGGCTGGGCAGCAAAGGAGAAGAGCAGAAATTAGATTCACTTTGCAAGGGCAAGCCAGACAATGGAAGTCAAGAGGGGCAGATGTAGTGCAAGTACAGGAAGAACTGTGTTCATCATGGTGTTTTGTGAGGACTCAAGAGGTAAACAGTGAGTCAGAGATGCCCAGGATGAGGAGGAATGCTATGACAAAGGGCTGAATGATGAAGAGAAAGAGAATAGATGCAGCCTGGAGATTATGCAACATGGAGAAGAAAAATGATCTGAACAACAGAATCAAGGTTTAGAGCAGAAGGAGGAACAGGGGTGGGGAGGAAGAAGCAGAGCATAGACCTGCTAATGGTAACAGAGCTGAGGGGAGGCAAAGGAAGATGGCCAGTGTGCATTTGTATGACAGTCTGAATGTAAGTCTCAAGATTAGTAGGATCAAAACACTGTCAGAGAGCAAAGCTTGATCTCGGATCAGACCAGCCAGTAACCCACCCATGCCTAAACATGAGCAGGGAACCCAGCTACTTTCTGAGGGATGGCCACCTTCTGGCAAGGGCCCACAACTGCAGAGCTGGTCACCCTGCTTGTGGAGGGACTCAGCTCTTTTCACCTCTTCCACTTCCTATCCCAGCTAGCAGCTCACCTTGGCAATGGAGATGGTCTGTTGCTCCATAGCCTCATGGATGGCCACTCTGTCATCCTCCCGCATCTTGGTAAAGTTTGGGGAAGGAAAAAAAAGGTAGAATGGTACACCTTTCATGCGACTTAACCTCACAACAGAATTGGGATTAAATGCCAAGAAAGTCTCGGATCACACACAGCCATGTGCATCCAACACTCCCTTCTTCCTCCAGGATACTAATTTTGAGTACATTAAAAATAAAAGAAAGACTCAAAAGTTATCCCAGAAGCGCATTCCCTGGCACCCCTTTTGATGCCCTGTCCCTCCAGTAGATAGGCCTCCATCCAAAAGAAAAGATTACCCCTTCCCCCATTGCCTTCTGGCATTATTCCTTTCCTTGCCACAGCAGAACAATATGGCAGTCAACCTTCCCTTCCTTTCCTCCTCCAAGTCAACATTATGAAACTTCTGCATGCTGTGTCTCTACCTTGTCAAACTCATCGATGCACACCACTCCCCCATCTGCCAGGACCATGGCTCCTCCCTCCATAAAGAAGCTCCGGGAAGAGGGGTCTCGGATCACTGAGGCTGTCAAGCCAGCTGCACTGCTGCCTTTCCCAGAGGTGTATACCTGAAGGGAGGCACAAAAAGAGAAGGCATCCTTGATCCTGTGCGTCTCAACAAGGGAATAAAAGAACCACAGCATCAGGTTGCTGCCTTGAGGCAGAGCTCGGCATCCACAGTTCAGCACAGCATCAGCCATAGTCTACTGGGAGCTCCATGGCTACTGCTTCCTCAGATTACACCGAAGCCAGGGACTGACATTCTTCAGAGCAAGGTACTTTTGTGCAACTAGGCTTCGGGCTAAGTATTTGCAAAGCACTAGATGGCAGCTTGTAGGCAGAGAGTGCATTAAATCTAGAGCATAGTGTATCTGCTTGTTTTAGCAGGCTGCAGTAGGGTGTTTGTTTTACTCTGAGGATGCAAGGTGCTCAGGTGTCGTGCTAGTGGAGACTATAGACAAACATGGATGAAAACAATTTCATGCTTGGTCTCTGTTTAGAGCTCAGTGCCTGACAACTGCAGTCTAAGCTACTGCACCTAACCTTCTAGCTTCTCTGCTAATTCAGTTTGTTACATGCAGCTCAACACAGCTTGAACAATACCTTAGGATAGAAAGAAGTTCAGGACTTCAGACTTTCAGTGAAACATTCTGACAAAATGACAGCTATGCTCTGAAGAATGACCCAGCAAGAATGTCCCATGGGTTGTTCTCAGATTTGCCTACTCCGTACAAGTCTCTCTTGCTTAGCAGAAAAAGTCTGCATATCCACCAACTCCACCCCACATACCAGGTACTGGTGTGGAGGTTCAAGATGGTTTTTGTTCTGCACCATGAACCATCTCCAGTATTTCCAGTTGGTTCCTGTTCTCAGTGCCACATGAGAAAAAGTGAGCTGTTTCAACATGCAATCAGTATCAAAAAGGAACTCCAGTCACCCATGACACTTACCCCAATGGGTGAACACCTCTCTACAAACTTCAACAGCTGGGACTTGGCTGTGCCAGGGTCTCCCAACATCAGCAAGTTAATGTCCCCCCGGCGGGTTAACCCATCTGGGAGCCTGCAAAGAAGACAAGAGAGGGAAATCAGCTCTTGTTCTGGCAGCGCACAAATAAAACAAAATTGCCAACAGGAAACATACAGCTGTTTGGAGCCATAAAACCCCTAAAAGGGTTGTGTGCCTCAAATACCCTTCTATCTACTTCTGCCCCACTGTGCCCTGCCCAATATGTTCCCCTGACCTCTTGCGGGAGCCTCCAAACAGCAAGCAGGCAATTGCTTTCTTGATGTCAGTGCTGCCATAAATAGAGGGTGCAATGCTCTTGGCAACAGTCTCATAGATGTTGGGCATGGAGGCAAGTCGGCGAAGTTCCTCCTCTTCTTGGGGAGTCACAGAGCCAGCGAAAGTATGGCCTAACAGACGTGATGAAGAAAAAACTGAATGAAGTGTCATTACGAAACAAACAGACTACACCTGAATGGCTGCTTCATCCTTCTCCAAAACGCAATTCCCTCACAGTGTCTGGATCTTTAGCCATGATACTTTAATAGGACTATAAGCAAGGTCACAAGGAAAAGGAGCATTAATTAACTAGACACAAGAGGGAAAAAAATTTGTCACAAGCAGCTGAGTGTGCTCCTCTGAATGAGGAAACTGCATGCCTTTGCTCTGTTTCAAAATAAAGAGACAACAGCGCTGGCCCAGCTGATGGCAAATGGCCTCTGAAAAATGTGACCAAAGTGAGAAGAAAGAGAAAGGAGCTCTGCGTCTAATGTGGGAAGATGGCTCATGCTGGAGGGACAAAGAGAGGTTCTTGCCTAGGAAGTCATGCTTTTGGGGGTGAGGGGAAGAACTGACAGCTGAACAAAAAATGAGGGCACCTTTATGTACTCTGATGGATTTTAGCAGTTCCCTACTTAATAGAGCAGTAGTTCAACCTTTTTCATACCAGGATCCATTTGCAAAGATCACCGTCTTGTCCCAACCCACATGCCCTTGGCCCTGCCAGCCCGAGCCACAGTCCCCTGCTCCGCCACATATATAGATAGACAGATATCTCTCTCTCTCGATATATATATATAATCGAGAGAGAGAGAGAGAGAGAGAGAGAGAGAGAAAATTTGTGCCTTATAAACCAGGCAAAGTGCGTATATCTGAGGTGCAAATCCATGCTGCCTTCAGCTTGACTTCAGACTAACAAGGCAAGGACAACTCTGACTTCAGCCTCACCAGGCAAATGGCTTGTGGTCCTCAACCCTTCTGGACTCCCATGTCTTCCTCACTGGACTTGAGGCTACAGGGCTCCATAACTACAGATGCCAGCACCTAACTGCTTGCAGAGGGGCCCAGCTCTGGGGATAGCAGACTACCCAGGCTGGGAGAAGCCAGAGCCTGTGCTTTTTGACTTAGTTGATCTGCTCATTTATCCCCTAACACCCAAGGGTGTCCCTGGCTGGGACTCATTGCTCTAGGCTGCCGGAGACACACTCAGGGCCTCAGCTAGTAGCACAAAGTGGCTAGTGGCATGGGCCGGGCCCTGCTGTCACAGAACCAGAGCTGCTGCTGCTGCTGCTGCCAGGGGAAGGGAGTGAGCGGGCCCCTGCGGCAAAACCTGGGTTGGGCATTACCGAGTGCTAACTGTAGCTAGCCGGGGAGCGAGAGTCAGGGTTCTGCAATGAGCTGCCTGCCCAAGCTGATCTCTGCACAGCCAGCGGGAGTGAGGCAGCATCTGCACAGACGGGCAACCAAGCCCTCTTCTCCATGGAGAGTGCTGAGGCTGCGCAGCCTGTAAGGGGAACGCTGTCAGCCAGCACGGTGAAACCTGTGCTTTCTTGCATTTTTTTGCCACTTGCTCGCAACCCTTTGAAATATTTTTACGACCCACAGGTTGAGAAATGCTGTAATAGAGCACAAGCCACCCAGAACTGCACACATGGAGCACCTGCCACTAAGGTTCTCTCTTCCATCCAGCCTAGCCTGTGATATTTATTACAAGAACTGTATGGATACATGCATACTGTGGTTGGTCAGAAAAGTAGTTTTAGCTGGAGATCCCAGGTGAATTTTGCTCACAATAGTCTCCTAATACCTTGCTAAACTGTGAACCAGGGAGGGCCAAAGCAAGTTTTTACCTGAGCCATCAGTGTCAATCTGGATCCCCACCACACGGATATAAGCATTTCGGATCCCCACACCCACGTTGTCTCTGCCTTTGTTCTTGGTCTGGCCAGATTTCTTGATAGAGTAAATACCCATGATGGTAACTTTGTTCCCAGGGACAACTCTGTCACACAGATACCTTAGAGGAAAAACAGGAGGGCAAAGGAAGGTGATTTTTATGTAATAAAATGCTGGGAGCATCCCCTTCATCTCTTTTTCTCCCTGCCCAACCAAAATAAAGGCCTGGATATAGAACATGTTAAAGACCGTCACAAAGTGACAATGATTTCGTACAATCTACAACTGGTTTCATAAACTTATGACTTATAACTGGTGTCTGAAGCATGCAGGAAGCACTATTACAGTACCTTGTCACTAGGGCTAAGTACACACATTCAAAAAGCCTGAGCCTGAATTGATTCAGTCGTTGCAAGTTAGTCTAACCTATTCAGACTGAACCAATTTGCAAGTGAATAGTAGGGATACACTGATAGAGATTTTTTGGGCTGATACTGACAGCCGATTTTTAACAAGCCATATTGGATAATACCAATCCGATTCCGATATGCAGCCCAGCAGTGTGGACAGACTGGCTGGTAAGTCTGTTGTGGGGGAAGGGAGGGAAGGGGCATGCAGGGGTATAGATCAAGGTCCCCACGGTGAGAGAAGGAGTGGGGCTGGCGCTGGGACAGGGGCAGGTGCTGCACAGCCAAGACAGAATACAGGAGGGAAGGCGGCTCCTTACGCTGCGCGCACACTGGGAGGGCACGGAAGGGGGCGCGTGCTTCCAGATCTGTGCACGGGGCAGGGAAGGCTACTGCTATGGGCTGGGGCCAGGGTGGTGCCAAGCTCTTCCTGGTGGAGGGCTGGGCTGGGCTGTGCTCAGGTCTATGGTGAATTTTGGGGTGGCTCTAGCACACCCAGACCACCCCTCCAGCACTGCTGCTGCCGACCCTGATTGGAGCATGGCTCAGCCCCTGTTGGGAACAGCCTGGCACTCCCTAGCCCCAGCCTGCAGCAGCAGCCCACCCTTGCCCTGTGTGCAGATCTGGGGGTGCATGCCCCCTCTGTGCCCTCCTGGGGTGCGCACAGTGGCAGAAGCCCAGCAGCCTCAGGTGAAGGGGGGCAGGGAGAGGGATTAATCTTCCATCTCAGGCACAGATCCAGGGACCCCAGCCAGGGTCTGCCTGGCTTTCTGCTCTACTGGCCACTCGCGTGATGAGGGATGTGACCAAAGCCAGCTGCCGTGGCCCCGCCATCTGCCCACCTCAACTGGGACTGCAGAGTTAAACCAGGCCAGCCCACAGGCACTGATGAGGGTGGATGTTTGGGCTGGGCCACAGGAGCAGGTTCTTTTTAGCTGGCTGTGGCTGTGGGAGCTGCGTGCCCAGATTTCTTCCAGCTCCCTGCACCCAGGCCAGGCTGGACTGTCATGGAGCCGCAGCCAGCTGGGAAGGGGCATGCCCTTGCGGTCAGCCCAGCCTTTCTGCACCCACCCTCGGCAGTGTCTGCAGCTGGCCCCACTCAACCCCAGGTGAGGAGGGCAGATAGTGGGGCCAGCCTGGGCTGGGCTGGGCCAGGCCGTGGGGTCAGGGCTCTTCCCAGCCAGCTGGGACTCCATGACAGCCTGGCTCTGCATGGCACGCATGGGCAGCAGCTGGCTGGGCTATGGTGTGGAAGCAACGCTGCTGCAGCTGTGGGTGAGCACCCTGGCAGCTGGACTAGCTGCACAGGATGAGTCTTTTATGCCCACGACTGCCTGGGCTGGCTTGGAGGTGCAGGTGGGCCCAAAGCCCAGCAGCCACCCATTACAGGGGCTTGTGTGCCTGCAGCCATGGTCGCACCCCCCGCACGGTGCCTGCGACAAGAACACACCTCAAGGTGCCTCTGCAAGGTAGCTATACAAATATGGATCAATAAAAGATCCCAAATCCCTGTCCCCTCTCCAGAAGCTGGGTACTAAACCCATCTTCTATGATGGCCACATTTTCTACTGCCCCTCCCTGAAATGACCCTTGAGAAAGGAGAGGGAGATGGGCTGCAGGATTACCTGTCACAATAGAGCTGCATGTGCCTGGGCATCTCCCCATGAGGCACAGCATCGGGAGATTCCTGGAGCTTCAGGACCTGGAAGTCCACGCACTTGCATTTATCTGGCATGATGAAGTATGGATCCAGGGGACACCTCGGGCGGCCTGCTTGTTCCCTGAGCAGAGGGAGACAGTTAAGGAAATCAGTCCCAGAAGCTAGTTAAGAGTCATTAGAACTCAGGGGACACCGCCAGCAAGTGGTCTTTAGCTTTGCTGCATGCAACGTGTATTGACTAAGGAATCTGTTCTCGTTTATTCCAGCTTAATTAATCTTAGCTAGGCAAGCAGCAATGTATAACTCAGGGTCCTATACCCCTTTCTAAAAGGGTCTCTTAATTGTGACTTCCAAAAGCAAGCAGATTTGTAACTGAAGATGTCAACATGCTGTGAGACCAAGTCTGATCTAGTGGCAAGAAGGGCACATGGAAGCCCCTATCTGTATCGCAGAAGTGCCTATAGGCCCCACAGGGCATGTCTATTCATGCCCCTGACTGTGCAGTTGGTACTGTGCAGTCCTGGCAGTGCATGAGCCATTTCTGACGCTACTGCGCAGTAGTAGCAGCATCATGGTTAGCGCCTGCCGACACTACGTGCAGTGACATAGCATCTTGTGTAGACATGCCCACAGAGACCAGTGCCGCATTGTATAAGCAGCACATGTACAGGTAGTGAGAGGGTCTGTTCCCCAAAGAGTCTGCAGCATAAGCCAGAGATCAAGGGAAGGAGAAAGAGAAACATAATAGAAGTCCGAGAAAGAGATGCCATGAGTCTGGACTTGCTGACACTTAAGGTTCCTTCCAACGCAATGATTTCTACCTGAAGGGGGCTGATACGGGAAAGCTTGCCAAAGAAGCCTACATATGTTTAATCTGGTTAAACAATAGTTAAGCAGAGACAGAAGTGTACGAGGCTACAACACATATGAGAGAAGGTGCTCTTCATACTTCAAGAAAACAGTCTGTCTTTTTCTTAAGGGAAAATACAAGTGAGATATTAGAATGAGAAAGGGTATTGCAATATGACACACTGTAAAGGAAAAATCCTGCACTGATGGGAGACAGGGGAAGGTAATTTATTAGTTAAGTTATTTAACCATGAATTTTATTTACATTCTCTTATACAACCTGCAAGCAACAAAAGGGGTCTGGAGTCAAAGTGATCAGAAATACTGGCAGTCCTAGCACCACTTTCTTGGTCCTCTGACACACCTAAATTTAGATGTCTTGTCCTTTTAAACTACAAGTGCTCACAAAGATGGTCTATTTTACTTTAAACATTGGGCCATGCCAGGCTCTTGGCTGGGTGACACAGAGTTCCTGATACCACATGTGAAACAAGCAAGAAAGCTTTCTGAGACATTGACTTGCTGAAGGAAGAAAGCCTGTGGGCAAATGTCCCATTTTAAGGCTGAACAAGAGTAATGACTATTCTTTAAGGTGGCTACTATATCACCAAAGCACCTCAATACCCTAGTCATGGGTGAGGACCCTGCTAGGCAAGACAGTGTACGAACACAGACCAAAGAGGCGGGCCCCTGTCCCAAAGATCTTACAGGCTACATATAAGCCAAGACACATCAGGTAGCACAGACAAACAGGGAACACAAGTATTTTGCCAGTTTGCCTTTGGAAAGAACTGGTAAGATCCTGTGGAGAGACCTGGAGATAGGAATGAGCCTAGGTGGTGAACAAGTGGCTGGGTTTGTGGTGTAAGATTCAATTACACTGGACAAAATCGAGCTGCTTACACCAAGCAGATGGCAGACCTGAAACAGAGAACACATGTATGTAGTGCACTAAGTCTTTCTAGTCATAGGATTTCTACCAGGAAGTCTGCCGAGGACTTCCCCTTTACAGTGCAGGTAGGGAGTGTAGGAAAGGGAGGCTGGAGTGAGATGGGCCTGGGGGCTAGTAGGGTGGACCCCAGGGACAGAAAGACAGAAGAAAAGAAACAGAGAAGATCAACACACATAAGGCAATGAGGCGAGGCTTGAGAGAAGAAGCAGAGTCACCAGCATTGATGGAATGGAAATCATGGATAGCATGA
This sequence comes from Crocodylus porosus, assembly GCF_001723895.1. Taxonomy (NCBI): domain Eukaryota; kingdom Metazoa; phylum Chordata; order Crocodylia; family Crocodylidae; genus Crocodylus; species Crocodylus porosus. Next base: position 49,908,490 of record NW_017728931.1, on the reverse strand, counting down.
TAGGTAAAAGGCAAATGAAATTAGGTGATTGTCAGAGAAGGTATGTAACTCTAGCAATTACACTTTTGTTTCAACCCACGCATTCAGCTCCGGTTTATAAATCAGCTGGGTTAGTCAGAGTCCTCAGACCCCCTACATGATGGCAGTTCTTCTGTGATCAAGACTGGGGTCTCATTAGACCCCAGCACAGTGCATTATTCATGAAGCATTCATTGCTACCCAGGGAAACTCAAAGATAGGTGGAGGGTGGACCACTGGGTTTCTAACAAGTCCCCTCCTTCTCCTCTCCTCCTGTACTCCAGAAAGGATCCCCCACGCACTCCTTGCCTCCCTCCAGTCCTTACGTATTGCACTTTCTGGGCAGGGCATAGCCTTCTAGCCCAGGCCGCACGGTGATGCTGTTGATGGTGTTATGGCAACTGCGGCACTGGATGGAAATCTTGGTGGCCTTGGCTCTCACGGGAGTTGATGCTATTATGATCCCAGGAATCTTCACCAGACGGGACATCTGGTCAGACTGAAGCAGAAAGACAGGGAGAGGAAGGTGAGAAATGTCTGGGAAGGAAACCCCACCCCAGCACAGTGAGGAAGAGGAACGAGCTGCAGACTTGACATGTGAGGAGTCAAGGATTATAGGCAGGTTGCTGTATGGGCAATACGGAGACAGCTACTCATTTCAGGGAGCTGAGGGATGCTGCCTTCCCATACCCACAAGAGGCAGTAACTCAGAACTACCTGCTGCTTTTAATAAGAGGACACCATTCAGAGTGGTTCTCTCTGAGGTTCCATTTACAAAGGAAAGTTAAGATAGCTGGACCTCAGCGTACACCACAAGTGTCATTCTAACAATTGTGCTCTACAGTGCCCTGCCTTCCCTCTCCCACCCCATTTTTAATATACTAGGGCTCAAAGCTGTGGCCTACATCTCAGGGAAGCAGCCATTTTCACTGTGCAAAAGAGACAGGTGGCTTTGCCCAACCATACACCAAAAAAGTAACTGAACTGCATCTTAAAAGAGAAGCTTTCAAGCGATAGCCCAGTCTCTTCCTACTGTACCAGACACTGCACTGATAAAGACAGTGATGAAGAAAGACATATAATTATCTCCAACAAATGAGTGCCTGCATTAGAATACCATCAATTGATGCTCCTCTGTCACCAGAGCTACTTAGAGCTGGTGTATATGCACTCTTTGTATTATTTAACTACTTAAGTTAGGGGTGCAATACTTTACTGAAAGTCACACTCGTGCAGGGGTGCTCAACCTCTGGCCTGCAGTGCTCTTTACAGGTCAGGAAATTTGGCAGTAGGGGAGCAGTGGCAACAAAGACCGCCACCCTTCTCCACTGCCAAGTTCCCAAACATTAAGGTCTGCACAATGGCCTGAATCACACCCCTTTGCCCCATAGTTGGATCAGGGCTGGACCACTCCCCCTCCCCCACTCCCTCCTCCTCCCCCTATGGGACTGGGTTAAGTCCCCTTCTCTTCCCACAGGGCCAAATTGAGGCACAGCTGGATGGAACCCTGCTGCAACTGTGCTGGACACTGTATCAGGACCACTGGCTGGATCCAGCCCAGGAAAGAAGCAGGCACTGCCCACCCAGCCCACCAGCCAAAAAGACTGAGCACCACTGTACTAGTGCAACCTCTAGCAAGCATGCAACTATAATTGTGTAATGATGTTTATGCATTGATAAAACTCATTAAAGTTAGAGGAATAAACTATACCACTGTAAGCAACTTTCTGGTGGGTTAATTCTGTTCACATGAAGGGGTTGTACTGCTTTAGCTAGATAGGTTTCACAGCAATATAGTAAAAGCAGCACAAAAACCACTCTTGGGGTAACCCTAACACTAACAAGTCCCATCAATCATAGTAAGTCGCAACTTGCAGTCACATCTGGTGCAGTTCTGCCTGGATGGACAGAGATGAACTTAACCTTGATTAGGCCAGCAAGAACTAACAGCTCTCTCAGCACACACATGCTTTGGACAAGTTCTGTCCTTAGTCTTCTACCCACCTCACCATAGTGGGTGGATTTAACTCACCTTCAGGCTACGGATATTGGCAGCATGGGCATCTGACTTCAGCATGACCTGGATGTCTTGGAGGGTCTCCTCCCCTGATGGACGAGGACGGGTGACCTCATCGGCCACTTCTTTTGCTGCTTCTTCCAGCTGTTTAAGAAATAGTACAGCTTATACTGACTCACCACTCTGGTTAGCTAAATGGCTCGTGGCACACCAGCTCTTAGCTCTACATAAAACAGTCATTGGTGTGCTCCCTTCCATGGTATTCCCCATCCTTACCAGCTGTAGGTACTCTGCAGGCTGCTTATACAGGTAGTCTGCCAGGTCCTCATCAAAGCTGGCCAGGTCTTCCATCTCCACCTCAATCCAGTACTGACCCAGGTTGTAATGTCGTTTGAGCTCATCCCTGCAAGATGAGGTAGGAGTAAGGATTTGCAGGCAAAAAAGCACCAAGAAAATTTTCTTAAAGGCCTGCAACTCAGCAAGCCCAGAGCTAGGGAACTGTAACAGAAGAGAAACTATCACACACAAAGTATTCAAAGTGGCCCTCCAGCTATGTAGAAAGCAGATGCAAAATGCTCTAAAGCAAGGGTGTCAAACATGTAGTCCTGAAGCTGCTGGGAGAGGCACTGCATGAAGTGTGGCCGCTGATCTGGACCCAGTGGCCTCCATTGCACACGGTGCCTCTTCTGGCTGCTCTGGGATTTCGAGCATGCACAGCCTAGGAACCAGACTGTGTGGAACAGCTGCTGGACCAGTATGCTGGGGAAAGGGAAGGGAAGGGGGACCCATGGGCCTTTCTGGCCTGTGTGTAGGTCTGTGCCACTCATGTGGCCTGCGGGGCCGGATAAGTTTGACATCCCTGCTCTACAGGTAGTCTTTTATGGCAGGAAAAGTAACGAGCCCTCTATGTTGGAAGCAAAAGGAATGGAAACTGCTGGACAGAGGTAACATCCATGTTAATACTTTTTCAATATGCACAAATGGCACTGGACAAGGGGCAGCTGGGGCCACAGTGGTTATCAGAGTTTAACATTAATGTGTACCAGCATCACATGGACCACAGCCAGGCAGTTTAGGTATGAACTACAGTATAACCTCATAAACCTGGATAGCAAAAATCCAGAATTTTAAATCCGGCACTTTTTAAAACTCCTCTCCATCAGAGAGTAGCAGCGGTCGGTCCCAGAGCAGCAGAGGGGGAAGCTTGCACGTGGCAGCTGCCACCACCATCCACAATCCTGTGTCACCACTCCGCATGCGGCCGCTGCTCTGGGACTGCCGGTTCGCAGATCCCAAAAGGCTTGGGCTGGAAGCCCACGACTGATTTATACTAGAGACAGAATTGAACAGGTCTGAAACATGGCATTCAGATCTAGACCTGATTTTGTAGGGCGGGCCCTCGGGAAACAGCATAACCCAGAGGATGGGGTACCAGCCAGGTTTATTTGCTATGCCAAGGGAAATGTGGCCCAAGGCCCACAAGGCAACTGTAAGCCTCCCTTAATCAGGAAGGCCACTAGAGGCAATTGATCGCATGGGACAACTAAAGGCACAGGAGCATGGGTCCCAGGTCTGTAAGGAGCGTCCCAAGGGGGGAAGCGGAACCACAGGGGAAGAGCCGGGCTCTATCTCTGGCTCTGCCACTAGCTCCACACCTGGTTCCTGGCAAAGTGCTGGGCCTCTCCAGGCTTCAGCTTCCGCCTGGGTCCCAAGAGTGATAAAAGTATTCGGTCTCCTGCGAAGAAGCTTTTTAGAAGGGGTGGACGAGAGGGCTCCCGAAACGCTAGCCGTGGCCCATGCGAGCGCGCAGCAGGACAAAAGCAAAGAGCGGCAGAGCGCGAACGGGCCGGAGGAGGTGGGGGCCGCCCGCACCTGTACTTGAAGGTGAAGCCGGTGCGGTCAGTGCCCACGCGGTACTGCCGCAGGAACTCCTTGAAGCGCTTCTGGAGCTGGGACTTGCGGACCTGCCCCTCGTCCGCCGCCGGGTCGCCCCCAAAGCTGTCGCTGTAGTAGATGCCGGGGTCGTCGAAGCCGGACATGGTGGAGGCTGCTCCTGAGAGCCGGGCGGAGAGAGGGGACCATTAGCCTGGCATCCCGCGGTGCCTGCCCTCCGCCCCCCTCCGCGCCGGGCCCCGCAAGCAGCCCCGCTAGCAGCCCCGCTGTCCCGGGTTAAGGAGGACGGGGCCCCTATCCCGGACCAGCCCCCCCGAAGCGGCGTCCGCCCGCACCTCCGCTTGCCTCCAGGAACCGAACCGCGGCGAGCACCGAGTTTTCGCGGCAAAACCGAAGAGACGTCACAATTGGACGTTCTACGGCCCAAGCCCCTATTGGCCAGAAACTCGCCCGCCCTCTCTGATTGGCCCAGCCAGGTTCCTTCCATCCCTTTCCGCGCGAGAAGCGCACGGCTGGGTTGCCATGGTGGTGAGAGCGGATTGGTGGAGACGGCGAGGTCCCGCCCCTCTTCCCTCCCTTAGCTGGGGCCTGGAGCAGTTTGGCGCGAAAGGTTCGAGTGGGAGGGGGAGAACATGGGCTCAAGATGGCGGCTGGACGAAACCATTCTGAATGGGCATATGGGGGGAGGAGGGAGGCAATCGCCTGGACGGAACTATTTTGGCCGGGGCTGGGGGGGAGAAGGAGAGAGGCAACGAGCTCTGTGGCAGTGCCCAGAGAGGCAGTTTGTGACTGGCGGGTGTGGCTGTCTTACCTACTCCTTGCTGGGGACTCCCCAGTCCGTACTGGGCCACTATGGCCCATTCTTACACATCACAGTTAAGTTACTCAGACCTGCCTCCTCAGCAATGAGTGGGGTCACACCAAAAAAGAAACCCCTGAGCTGGGGGCATGCCAGACAAGCAGGCTCCGGCTCAGCCCCACCTCCCCTCCACATCTCCCTTTCAGGCCCCTTTCATCCCCAAACTATATTATTATTATTATTATTTATTTATTTATTTATTTTTGTTGCCAACTTGGGTATGTAACCTACAAGACAAAATGAGGAGTTAAATAAACCCTCAGAAGGAGTCTTAAGTTGCAGCAAGGGAGGTTTAGGTTAGCTGGTAGGAAAACCTCTCTCTCCAGGCGGGTAGTAAGGCACTGGAGCAGGTTACCCAGAGAGGTGGTGGGCTCTCCATCCTTGGAGGTTGTTAAGACCCGGCTGGACAAAGCCTTGGCTGGGATGATCTAGTTGGGGCTGGTCCTGCTGTGAGCAGGGGGTTGGACTACCTACCCCCCGAGGTCCCTTCCTACCCTCATATTCTATGACTCAAAGTGTCACTGTCCGACTGGCTAAATGTCTCCCCTGGAAGCCAGCAACTCCTGAGTCCCAAGTGGTTGCAGCATCGTTTTGACGTGAGAGCTTAGAAGGTCATTCAGCTTCTGCATGGGACTAATTCAAAATCTGAGATGTTAGTGCTCAGCCTGACCTTGCCTAATTCATGGGGCTTTGGGTTAAGCCTTCTGTCTGTAACATGAGGATCACCATAGAAAAGATGTTGTCTCCTTTCTGGGGGGAAATGCACATCTTTCTGCAGCTGCTTCTTTGTTTGCTGTATTTAGTGTCTTCCGGATCCGGATGCAGGGCACTTATCAACAATGCACCATTTTCTGTACTTAGCCATGACTGCAGCTTGAGTTTTTATGCTCTCTGCATCTGTGAAGGCTGGCTGCTTAGCCACTTGAGCCAATCCAGAGCCTATTTGGCAGAGCCCACATACAGCACAAGAGTTGAAAACAGGTGGATGAGCAAGAGGGTTGATGACAGCCAACTATTTTGTTATCACTGATGAAAACCGTTCTTCCTAGTGTGATTCCGGATATATATGCTGGAAGTACCGAGGGCATCTTGATAACAGTTGAGCAGGGCCTATCACAGGGGGGCCCGGAGGGCCATGTGGCCCGGGCCTCTCACTCACAGAGGGCCTCAAATTTAGACTTTTGACATTATCTCCAAATGAGGTTATACATACAGACACAGAGATACACTGACAGGATTGAAAGAAGAAGACGTTCATCATACAGCTTTAAACTTGTGTCCCATTACTGGGCCACACCACGTGTAGTACACCATGAATTAATTTTTTTTAATACACCGGGAGCCTCAAAAAATGGAAGTGGCCCAGGCTTCTCTCAACCTCTGAGAGGGGCTGCAGGTGAGCTGTAGGTGGACTGAAGAGATCAGTACAATAGCTATTTGGTGTTGGCACAGATCTTTTCTACCAGCTCCAGAACAGATTGCTTATGACAATCGCGGGGTGGTGCTGTGTTGCTAAGTACTGGCGGCTGTGATGGACACATGGGCCCCCAGGGATGTGAAACAACACAGTCATGTGCACTTGGATATCAACACTGTAAAAATAAAACAGCACCGAGCTGGAATCTTGTGTTCTGTGGCTGAATAGCAGATGGCAAATGTGAACATCTAAAAGGTGTATGTACTAACTGCCCACGTTAAGCCATTTGTCAAAAAGATTATTATTTGTCCTGATATTGTTTTTAAATTTTTAATATTTATCCTGATGTTTTTAAATATTTCTGAAAACTCAGAGGCCAGTCCAGGGTCACACACTTATACACTAGATATGACTTAAGTTTCAGGTATTATCCATTAAGTAGCATGCTAGGTTCGTGGGTGGCAGGAGCACAATGAAGATGGAATATACACCTCACTATTTTGGTTGCCCTTAATTGAAAACACCACCCACTACAATATTTATGATGCAGATTGGCCAGGTCAACACTCAGCATCTAGGTCAGCAAATGACTACGCTTCAATTCTGAAGCAGGTATTGTCTTCATAAATAACCTTTTGTAAGTGGATGTACATTGATATGGAGATTAAACAATGTGGATGAAAGCCCAGAGCTGCATGGTTCGCCACTTTTTTTTTTCATGTATTTGTCTTGTTCCTTGGGTGCCCTCTAAACTGCCTCTCATGAAGGACCAGTTCAGTAATGTCAACCACTTGCTGCAGAAGAACTCTGGCATCTTGACCAAGACACCAGTGTGTCCTTTGTCCCGGAGTGAAGGAATGGGAGATGGGGTAGAATATGTTGTTTACTTAGGGAGACTAGGGTGGCTAGTTAGTGGAAGCATTCTGTTTGTCGAGTTGAATTCATATAGCAATTTATTGTACTTAGAGGGAAGTTGTTAGGATTTTTGGACTGAGAGGCATGAAAACTGGAATGCAAATGAATTGTGAATGACTAAATACCAGTTTGGTCAGACAGCAACTCTACATTTCCTGCTTTTCAGACTTTAGGGAAATAAGCAATTTTCAGTAACAAGTTTTTTCCAAAATTTGTTCAGTTCCAAGTAGGCTGTGCTGGTCTGGATATCAAGGAGAGACGTGGGGAGGCAGGATAGGTTAGAGCTTTAGCTTGGAGCCAGTCATCAGCATACGGCTCTCCCCAGTATTGCTCCCCGTAAGACCTCCCTTCTGTGATAGCTGTTGGCATTTGACAAGATCAGGAGCCAGCAATTACCAGACAGGTCGGCTATGAATACTTGTCTATAGGAACTAAGGAGGCATCTGGAAAAGGCAACCTCAGGAGGACGGGAGAGGTGATCAAGTAGGAAGGGACCTGAGGTAGGAAGAAGACCTTGCCAACAGCTCTGCTTTGACATATCTGAAAGAGCATCCTCCACAATCACTTGTTTATAAAATTAATCTGAAGAGATTATAGCCTGCAGCCAGAGTAGCAGCTGACCACCCAGTCAGGCATCCAGGTTTCAGCTGGGGAAAGGGAATCCTTTTCATACTTGCTTCTCTAGCAAAATTGGTTACTGGTGTTGTCCACAGCTACCCACACTAGGTACCAAATCTTGTCACTGGACAAGATCATGTCATTAATAATCGGTGTTGGCTTCCATGGTAAGTAGGGTGGGTCATATGGTTGCATGGTGTTTTTGTTCTGTTGTTCATGTTCTTCTGTTGTTTTGCCATGTTGTTCTGTATTACACAATCAGTTCCTAGTTTGGTGTTAGCATGAGTTTAACCTTTGTCTTTAATGATGTATTTCTAATCAAGTGAAGTTCTTAGCGAGGCACTTTTAAGAGCTTAATGGGGCTAGGATCTCAGTGACTGCATCAGAAGGAGCAATGCTAGTTTGTAGCAGCTTAGGATCTGGCCTGCACAGTGCTGAGGGAGTTTGGCTCACCGCCTATCTCTCTTTCATGGAAAAAAGCCATGTACCTAGCTTTAGAGTTTTCTCTTCTTAGACTTCAAATGCTTTACATGGTTCTTAAATTATCTCCATTTTATATATGGAGAAACCATGGTGTAGGACAGTGGCTCTCAACCCTTTTGAGATGCAAGACTCCCCTCAGAAAGTGCCAGCTCTTAGCTTTCACCTTTTTTTTAACTACAAAAATAATAGAACCTGTTGCAAAGAACTTAGACTACAACAGGTCAGAATGTTTTTTGACACTATCTAAAATCTCTGGGTTTATCTTGTGAATTGTATATAGATGTATGCACATCTAACAATACTAATATTGCTGCTACAACCTTGAGAATCACTAGCATAGAGGGTCAAGTTAGTGTCACAGCTGGGAACAGAGCCCAGCTCTGCTAACTCCCATTTCTGCGTTTCATCAGGTGAGTTGAGTCAACCCCTCTCAAAAACTTATTTAATAGAACAAGAAAAAAGGCACTTTCTTCCTTCCTCAGGTAAGTCATTAGCACAAGGAAACAAAGCAGTCATTTTTCATGGAGGTTTATTGTATGAATAAATTATACAGACAAAACACAAGGACATGGACAACACAATACCTTCAACAACTGCATTCTGCTGTTTAAAAACCAAAGTGATCTGTGATTCATGGTTGTAAAAAAAATCCAAATAAACAAAGAGTCATGATTGTAAAAAACCCCCAAACAAATATATGCCAAAGAGCTGACAGAGTCACATGAAACAGCCTATAATTCTAGGGGAGCCTTATTAATTCACAGAAGCAATTGTAACAGCAGCGGCCAGCATTACAAAAGATCAAACAAAAGCTCCAGTTGACTTTATTTCTTGGGTGCCAGGGAACATGCCAACACATGCTTTACCTAGAACTCTTTGCAGGAACAGTTTGAAGCAGTGGCAGATCCTGGCCAATGCCTCTTTGGTGAGGAGTTCAGCATCTCAATGCAGAAATACTCTCAGCACACACAGGAGAGATTTCAAGCAGACCCCTTCAAGTTCTCTGAGTCTTTTGGGAGAGTAGTCTGAAGTTAGTGGCACAGCCAAGATCACAGTGTTCAGAGAGGGGAGAGTTGAGGGGAATTTCTCTTATAAACTGCATAGGACATGTTGTTTTGTGGTATTAGGGGGGCAGCCAGAAGTGGGGGGTCTAGAGTGCCATCTATTCACATGGCAAAGAAGCCCATAGCCACCGTTGTCACTATGAAGCTAAGGGCAATAATCCACCGTGCAAGAGGAGTGCTGGGCAGCAGGTCCATGTGCCTCATCTTTGCCTTTCCATCATCTTTCACAGGAGCTGAATCTAAAAATCAACAGAAATTTAATTGGTAAGAGTAGGACCCAGACCTGGAAGGGTTTGTTTGACTATGTTAGCTCTATCTCCATTTCTAGTGGTGCATTGATCCTGACATAGTAAAAAAGTGGAGGCTGACACAAGATAAACACCCCAGATGCAGGGCTGATGACACACGTGGCCACTGGTGAGGTATCTTCAACCTATTTAGGCTTGTGCCATAAATCCTCAAGTTCCTCCAAGGTAGGTAGTATAACAACATTATTGCTATCCAGAGGTGCTAGTGAATCTCTCCTTCTTGCAAGGTGCAGAGAGTAACCTCCTTAGTTATAACTTAATGCCTCTCTGTTCCCTTTGCTTTTTTTAAAGCACCCATTTAATAAAATGGCAGGCACACAGTGCTCCCTATGAGATATTGTGTAGAGAAAAATCTTAACTGAGAACCAAACCAGGCTTCCTCAGCTAGTTGTGCAAAGATTGACACATCCTGGCCACTGCTGGTTTCCACCTGAGTTCTAGTTGGAGAAAACATTGTATGGCAGTGGCTGGCAACCTGTGTCTTATGGAGCCACTGGATCCAGCCTGCAGGGATAGGGCCTTGACAGCACCTGACAGATGTGCTTTCCCTGAATCATAGCTGAGACAAGTGGCAGCAGCAGCTGGGTCTGAATACCTGCTCTGGAATGGGTCATTCTGATCCACGGCCAGAAAAGGTTGCTTACCCTTCTTCTATATGACCTCAGCCTGACTCCCTGGCCTTGTATTAGCTCTCACTCACCAGATGGTTCTTGTCTGAGATCCCTTTTACACAGGCCTCAGTCTACTCTTTTCTCTCTACATCTCCATGAGGACAGCCCCACTTTTCAGCTGAAGAAGGCTGGCTGACACAGGACTCCTTCCCAGCCAGCCTTAGTTGATCAGCCACCTGCCAAAGTGCCTTGCATATCTGCTGGGAGCCTCTCACTCTTCCCTGGCTACCTTCTTGTTTCAGATGTCCCCAGGTACAAGAACTTAATTATTTCAATTCCTTGCTGTCAAACAGCATCACTTTTCTCACGTGAAAATGTGGATGCAACCTTACCTATGGAGCCTGATTTAAAAAAAAGCAAACCCCCAAAACAAGGGATTGATTTACACTGACTGGATTACATTTGAACCTCCCTGTACTGTTTCAGCAATAGCAGCCTTTTGACAGAAGATGGAGCCATTTCAGTTCTACAAAAATGTTACCGAGGTTTATCCAGTCATAAAAAAGGCAGCTTGTGCAAAGCTGAGAAATCAGACTTCTGAGGACTCAGAAGGCAGCTACAAGATTTCAAGTAGTAGTGATAACCGAGTAGGAGCCATATGAAAGCTCAGCATGACTTGTGTAGTGTCTTCCCAACACTTACAGCAAGAAAACAATACATTTCTCATACTCTCCAGAAAGATTTCCTGACCACAAGCACAAGAAGTTTCAATCCAAAAAAAATGGATATTGGACCAGTCTACAAACCCAGAAATGGAAGCTTATAATGAAAATGCATTCTAAGTCTGGACGGTAGCATCACTACCATGATAAATTAGACCTTAATCCCTGTCTTTGCTTGTAGAAGTGGTCTAAGTGGGCTTAATTATACAAGTTGGGCCACTGGAGTTATACTGGTGTAAGACCTGAGAGAGTCAGGCCAATTAATTATAAGCCTTCATAACAGTCACTATTTCTGCAGTCTACAACCCCAAAGGTTTTGAGCCACCTTTGATGTTTCTAGGAATAGTTTTTCTCACACTCACTGCTAATCAATGCTGATGAAGTGGACAAAAAAGATATTGTGGCAAATTCCTGTTTCTCACCTCTCAGTGATTTTGACAGTCCAGAAAAGGTTAAGGAAAGGAGGGGAAAGAGTAGCTACAAATTGAATTTGGAAATGTGCTTACTGTGCTCATGTGTTCTGTTCGTGTTCCTTGTGCGAAGCTCTGGCTTCTGTTGTGCAGGGGGATTGTTCTCGTGGCCCTGAGACACCATCTTCTGCAGCTCCTGAAACAACTGGGAACAAGAAACAGCCTTGTCATTAGGCAGCGGGGCTTTCTTCTCCCCTCACTGAACCCCTTCTGACTGCATGAGATATTTCAGGACATTGAGAAAAAGCCATCTTGCTCAGATTGGCACTTGCTGAGCCTTCAGCTTTGGTTTTACCAGAAAACATTTTACCTAGTAGTGGTGAGGTATTTCCCTTTAACCAGTTTATCCTGCTGGCTTGTTTAATAGAGACATGCTATGAAGTTGGTGAAGTGCTCCTTTAGGACAACTCGAGAAAAGGTTGATTCCCACTGTTCCTCCAGATCAGAAAGAAAGCGGGGTGTTTGTTTGTCTGTTTGGGTTGGTGTCTACACAGGAGTTGAAGAGAGGGAAATAGCAGGGTGATGAGGCAGATGGTCTCTGATTCTCACTCATAAAATAAACCCTCATTCAAGCCCTGTAGAAGCTCCATTACCCAAAAGGTAGAGGGGAAAAGTCTTTTGGAAACCATTCTTTTATCAGGCTTATAAAAGCAATTTCCCTGTGAAATAAACTTCACACAAGTCTTATTAGCTCCCAGTAAGACATGGCTGGCTGGTTTGGTTACTCACTTGTATATTTAGCAGGAATGTGTTCTTGGCTTCCTCCAAGACTTTGTCTTTGGTGGCTGGGTCCATCTCGATGGAATTCATCCGGGACCGGTAGAGCTGCTTAAACTTTGTGGCACTGGACACACCATCAAAAGTGAAAAAAGCTAGGCCCTCTCCAGTAACAGGTAACTGAAGAGCTTTCTGGGCTATCTTCTTTAGCACCTGCCCACCAGACAGATCTCCCAAATATCTTGTATAGGCATGGGCTACCAGGGTCTCAGGTTCATGCTGACCCACATAGTGGATCCTCTCCACATATTTCTGAGTGGCCTGGGAACAAGGGATCTCTTCCCTCCATGTAGGGCCATAGAAATACTCCAAGTCTTGTGCCAGGGCATCTTTGCGGTGAAGCTCAGCTGGGAAATAAACGGGGGCATAGCCTGGGTGCTCCTTGTTACGCTCAATCTCCTCCTCCAGAGCAGAGTAGATGTGGTACAATGAAGCTGTAACCAGCTGAGACAAAAGGGAAGGAACAAATCAGCCACAACATGTCCTTCCTTCTAGCTTGATATGCACATAACTTTAATGTAATAGGATGTACCTATATGTATACAGTGTGGGTGTCATTCACACTGGTTATTGATAAATCGATATTCCCAGTGTTGTCACGTTACAATCTGGCACAGGGAAGTCACAGACACTAAAGCCACAATATGTCATATCTAGTCTATTCCTTTTGTCCCCCAGTCAATACATGTGTTATTCCCAAAGCTAGATTTTTGGTGTGCTTTCCAGTTCTGGAGCATGGTTTCTATCCCTCCCCAACACCACAAAAGACTTTTAACTCTGCTATCTATTCATTCAGTGGGCAGGTCTGCCCAGGCACTGGAACTGCAGCCTCAGTCCGCTGCTTTTGGAACTTTATATAGGGTACTTGTTTGCTTTCACTTTGATCACCTGGAAGCTGGATAGCAATGTCTTTTCTCTGATAGTTGACTGCTGGTGTAAAAAAGGGGCCAAAAGCATGTTTCCATCTCTGAAACATGATTTTCTGAAAATATTGGTATGAGCTGTGTGCTTGTTTCTTTATTTGAAACTGGGTTTCTTTTCATCCCATGCATTGTCACCAGTAAGAAAAGATGCATATGTTTACATAAGCACCATATTCAAATGTTGTCCTTACTCAGTCTTGAAAGGCCTTAGTGGAGACAAAGCAGCACAGATGGCTCAAGCTTGTTTACAAATTCTATGCCAGTGTACAAACCAGAAAAGAAACTTGTTCATTTTCATGGATTGGCATTGCGTCTGCAGGACTGACAGCACTAAAAAGCAGCACATCTACTTTTGCAACCAGTCAACAGATAGGACTCTGAATGCACACACTTGAAAGCAACTTGGATGAGGAAGAAAGTGGTCTTTCTACATAGCCATTTTTCAGAGTAAATCTGTAAATTACAAGAAATGTAATATAGAAATATGAGCCCGTTAAACTCTAATCCTGTTCATCAGCTACTTGGAAAAGTCTGACAACAGTATAGATAAGATACAGAAACAGTGCTTGAAGGAGCCTTAACTAGGTTAATCGATATTTTCCAAGCCAACTAAGACATCAGTGCAAATTGTGTGGCTTTTGGTTGGGGTTGAAAAATTCAACCGGTGAGGTCTGTATTTAAGAGCCCACTGTTACATCTGATTCTCTCAGACAGCATGTGAGTATTTTAGAAACGGATCCTATCTTCTGGTCTTTGCAGGGCCTGACCTTCTGTGTTCCTATGAACACCTTTTGTATTTCACTAGGCTATGCTGGATCCCTAGTGGCAGGAGTTCAGCACCTAGGATTATCTTCAGAAACCCATGGATAATTGACTTAGCCTAGCTATTTCCAGCACATCACCAGTATTCGCCTTTCCCATGCACCTGTACTCATAACAGAGACCAGCTCAACAACAAAGCACTTCCAGCTCAACAATAAAGCATTTACACACTGGATCACCTACACACCCACAACTTGACAATCCGTGTGTCACTTCCTGTTGTTTAACAGGGCTTTCCAGCTTAGGTGGCTTCCCTATTTTTTATGGCTTTGGCATGTGGCTTAGGATTATTTATCCCAGGTTTGGTTTACATAGTATCCAGAACTTGTTCTTCTGGACCTGAACAAAAATAGTGTTCTCCTGGGTGTTTGCAACAGATAGAGTCCACTCAAATTCATGGGTGAGCTGAGCAGTTGCGCCCTCACCTTCAGTACAGGACCACATTATAGTTCTTATATTGAAGGACAAAGTGCCAGAAACTATTTCACAACTTGACAGACCTTGCTTTTAAGAATAATTTTCAATAACCAAGTCAAGCTGTCCTGGTCTCATTAACCCTTATTACTTCTAATTTATACCCACTTAGGCTGTTCTAATGCAATGGTGCTCAACCTTCTAGCCCCATGGGCCGGATGCGTGGATCAGGGCCAGTCTGCATGCTGGATAAGGGCCTCACTGTGTGCGGGTGCAGCCTAGCACACTGGGCCACATCATCCTGCCTGTGGAGCTGTCCACAGGTCCAGAAAATTGGCAGCATGGGAGTTGCAATTAACGCTACCACCACTCTACCACTGCCATCTTTTTTGGATATATGGGGAAACCCCCTGGCTGGGTGACATGGCCTCCAGGGGTTGATCTGACTGGTTGGCTGGAGGTTGAGCACCATCATGATTGTAATGAGTTCTTCACCTTCACTGGTGTTGTAACCTTTCGTATGTTTGTACACAATTATACCGCCATTAGACATCACTTAACCATAGTAAAACCCCTGGCATCCAGTTGCTTGAGTACTTCTTTGTAAAGCATTCCTTTGAGTTCTTTTATCTTCTTTATGCAGCCTTGGCAAGGTAAGGCTTATATTATGCCCCTCAGCCAATGCATCCTTGTATAGATGCCCCTCAGCCTAGCCTTCCAAGGCTTATATGATGCCCCCCTTTGCCATCCATCAAGACATGTACAACTTTACAACACCATTGGCAAGAGGGGCTGGTAAGACACTTACACAGCCCTCGAGTTGCTTTGGGCCAAATGGTCATCTTATAAGTGACATGATATTATGTGGTTGGGATACAAAGACTTTTGTCCTTAAGGAGAAAGGAGGGCAAATGATACTCTTGGTACAGCCAGTCTGAATAAGCTATAGATAAATATTCCCAAAGTGCATGCCCTGCATCACCCAACCGTTTCCTTCACAGCCCCAAACAATGCTACCAGGAGTACCTTAAATTCCTGGAGTGACACCTGCGCCTTCTGAAACTTCTTCATGAACTCTGTGTTCTCTGCCTGTTCATGCACCTCCTTGGTGGCTTCCTTTATGGCTTCCGACAGGTCTCTGGTTGTGCTGGGAAAATGGACAGAAAAAGGTGTCAGTGTCCAAGGTACCTCACTGTCCCCTGCGCAATGAGAATTAGCTCTCTGGGAGCAAGTAAGGGGTGGAGGCTGGGAGGAGAAAGCAGTACCCCACCCCAGGAGGGCATGAGTGGCGGAGGTTCATCAGCATTTCAGCTTCTGTCCGAACAGGGCAGGGGAGAGGGTGAAAACTGTCAAACCCTAGGTGAAGGGGAGTATCCCAGTGGAGAAGAGGTAGAAATGGGACCCCAAATCCTATCTCAAGGAACATGGGGAGATCAAAGCTGTTCCTTTCTCTGGATAATTTCCCTCTGGTTCTAGTCCCTTCACTCACTTTTCAGGGCTGGCCATCCTGGATGTTTCCATTTCTCTTTGCTTTCCTTTCTTCTCTTCTTTGCTCCTCTACAGCCTTCGTATGATCTTTCCCTCTTCTCTGTTCTCTCTCTCGTCTCTCGACTCTTGGAAGCTGCCGAGCTGAGCTGTCCGTTCCCTGCACCCTGCTTTATACTTCGTCAGATCATGTGAGCAGCCCAGAAAACAGCTGGCCTCCATTCAAGTTTAAACTTATTGTGACATATTTACTTTGCTACCAGGAGAGGGCTGAGAGACTTCTAGGCAGCTTGCCCAGGCTTATTAACCCCTTTTCTGCCCTGACAATGTGAACCAGATAATCCAGAACAATAAATGGTCCAAGCTTCTTGTACATACGCTGACTTTCAAAAAAAAAAAAGGAGGGGGAGGCATTTAAAGGAGGACTAAATGCAAACGAGGAATGTGGGCAAGGTCATTAGCTATCGTGTTCCACAGTAGGCGCAGCAAGTTGCAGTGAATTATGCGAGGACAGGGAATTGTCCCCTGCCCCATACAGAAGGCTGAATTATCCAAGTACATGTTAAGGACTTTAAAAATGACGTGCCAGGTCTGGGCCTGAGGTGGAGCTGGAGGTTTGCAAATAGTTCAAGTGATCTGGGTCTCGGGGCAAGAGTGACTAGATGGCTCATTAATTGTCTGGCCTGTATCTGCGACTGGCTTGTGTCTGTCAACTAACTTATCTGGGGAAATTAATAACTGGAAGTCAGAGGGCCCACGTGCGGTGCTTATCTCCAAATTTCAGAAGCTTGGCCTGTGACAATGAAAAATGGATCCACTGGCTTTACTTTGGGGATTACAGTTAAAATGGGACTGCAGTTCTGCCAGGGAAACAGGGCATGAGCTGCTTGACTCAGACTCCTAGCCTGTAGGGTACATGGCACTGATAACAGACTGCTCCAGTACTCTGGTGTGAAATTAGGCCCTCAAGAATTGTATGCCTTCATTTGTTTTTGCATCAAGTGGAGTTAGTTGGCTGCTCAGGAAATATGACACAGCGTTTTTACAGTTGACTCAGCAGGGCCATTGTCCAACTACCCCTTTCTCTTAAAGCAACAGGAGCCTTCCAGAAAACTCTTGTAAAGCCCTCGACTTCCTTTCTCACTCCCATATCTTTGCATTCTTCCTGCTGCTATTTTTCTGCATTGACCGTGCAGGATAAAATAAATATAGCACACGTATGCAGGTATACCATGTGTCTCTACTGAGATGCTGCATCCTTCACAAAGCCGGGAATATGCTTTTGATTTTGGACGCCCTGTGCAGTGATCAGAGGCTGGAAATGGAGAATCTGGAGAGACTCTATGTCAGTAAAGGTGGCGGCCATGAAGTGACTAGTCTCCTCTTGCATTATTTTCCTCCGGGACACAGAAATTCAGCTCTCTTCAGCAAGCCCCTGTAGAATGTGGGAAACTCAAATATATGCAATATTATTGATAGAGTACATTTGACTGGTATGAAAAAAACTCCTCCCTTTATTTTTTTTTTTGAAGTCTGTGATATTTGAAGGCATGTTGAAGAGCTGGCCTCTGCAACACTTCCTTATGGTCTGCCCTAGCACTATTTGCCCTGCCTCAATTTCCCAAGGAATTTTTAGTCACCTTTTTATCTAGACTCTTCCCTGGAGGATCTGACATACAGCAATATTGGTGCTACAGTTACAGGAAAAGTGCCAAGAGGCTGGACACCGCAAAACTAACTTAAGTGATATGAACTAAAAATGAACTTTTATGAAATGAAATGATGGTCCTGAGGGGAAAACAGACTACGTCCTAGGCCTTTTCCCCAAGAGTTATGATCCTCCAGGCTTTTACCTTGAAGCACTTTAC
Organism: Crocodylus porosus; assembly: GCF_001723895.1. Classification (NCBI taxonomy): domain Eukaryota; kingdom Metazoa; phylum Chordata; order Crocodylia; family Crocodylidae; genus Crocodylus; species Crocodylus porosus. The sequence goes on along the minus strand of NW_017728931.1, from coordinate 49,890,806 downwards.
AAAAAACCTCAGTGCTGTCTGTCGGCTTGGGGTCTGTCCCTCCTTGGGGCCTGCTATGAAGACCCTTTGGAGGAGGACCCTTTCACAGTCTCACTTCTCCATTTCCCTTCTCCAGCCATGGTGTGCAAGCCCAGAGGGTAGGCAAAGCAGAGAATACAGCATTCTCTAAAAACTACCATGTGACAAACAAGGGGTATTTGCCAGACCGGGGCACAGCTGAATGTAGGCTCTTGGTGTGAGAGGGAAAGGTTGACTCAGTAATTTTAGCCTGTAATGGAACAGAGAGAAAGCAGCTTGAATCCCTCATTAAAAGAGACACAGTAGAGGTGGCAACAGCTTCATGGAGTTTAAAAATCATTCCCCTAAGAACAGAAGCAAGACTCACTGGGGAAAAGTGTGATAGCAACCCCAGCCTGCAATGGGCAATGGCATCGAGAGGATGTTAACAGTGCACAGACTCATTTTTTATTACCTACAGCAATATGGCCCAGCCTAGTTACCACAGATACAGTGCAGCTGTTAAGAGTCATTTAACAATTTCAGTTTAGAGATCAAAGGTGCGGTCTGAGTTGCAGAGCAGTGGTCAGAGTAGGAACTCTGAAAATACATGCTCCTAACATGTCAAGTATGCCTATCTAGAGGTGGATCCCAAAAGCTGTGTACTTCTAGAGACATGGGAACAGAGTGCGGAGGGGTTCCTCAGTTAGTCACTCTGAGTAATGGGTTTACATAGCATGGACAAATTTCAAGGAAAAAGTGTTGACAAGGTGAGAGGCAAAACAAGGGGAGTTTGCAGAAAAAATACTCCAAGCTGATGGCTATGTAGTCCAGACAGCGTATCCAGTGTGCCCCTAGGAGTCCTAGTCAAGGAAGGGCTTCAAATGCAAGGAGAACTCCTAGCATTGGCAACCAGCCTGAACTTATGGTAACACCCATGCCAAGGGCTGCAGTAGGAAATGCTCCATAGGACACATGCTGTGTATTAAACAAGCGGCCCTGGAAACCAGTGGGCTCCCCAGGGCACTTGGATGGCACACAAGGAGGTTACGTTAATTCTGCTGGTAGTGTGGTGGGAGTACACAGGCACCAACAAGCTCTGTGGGCGCATACAGTCCCACTCGACTCTGGTAGGGCACACAGATCAGGAGAACATTAACAAATCCTGCAGCACACTCACTGTACCGTCAAAGTCCCCCCTGTCTGTGGCCGTGTCTCTTCACTGGTCTCTGTCGCTCTGCAAACACACCAGGGGAAAAAACCCCACGGGCAGTAAGAAGACAAGAAGACAGGACCAAAAGGAAAATTACGTATGAAATAGCAAAATAAGCCCTGCTTCTATAAACACTCCCACCTGCCCTTAGCCTTTTGCTGGTGTGTAATCATTTTGAAGTCAAAAGTAGGTGATTCCCATATGCAAGATGAAGAACACGCATAAGGGTTTTCACTACTGGGGGTCCGCATCCTTTGACAGCTTCACTAACAGGGACATTTTTCTGGAAGACTGTGTCTTTCTCAGACTGAGGGAATCAGCAGGAGTTAGAAATAAAGTTCTGCTTTACCACAGCTCCCAACATCACAAAAGGCTATTGACCATCCCATTCCAGTTCCTTCCAGTCACCTTTGTTAGCTCTAAGGGGACAAGTAACTCGTGCCTCCTTCCCTGTATAGTACCTGCCTAGATTTAAGACAAAAGAAACCAGCTTGCATGGGATAACTTCCAGAGAATTCTGAGGTCTGATTGTGTCCAGAATGGGACTGGAACCAAGTCAAACAGCTGCAATCTCAGCCCAGGAAGCCACGCGATTGACACACAGGCTCACGAGTGCCTGGCCTGCCGTGACTCAGCAAAAATGCCCTGCCCAGATGGAAACAGTTGCTCAGCATTCCAGGGTGTACACTTAGGCTGCCGTGACTCAGCAAAATGAGGAGGCAAGCATGCACTCTTTGAGGCTGTTGAAAGGGTTTCTCAGGATAATCAATAGGCTTGTCTCCTCCTCTGCTGTGTAAGCTTTAGGATTCGGCATGCTGTAGCCTGGGAGTCTGCAAAACAGCTGGAAATCCTGCTAGAGACCTGCAGTTCGAAAGCTGCCAGTGTCTCTAGTCCCAGATAAGCTAAATAAAGTGACTATTTATTGTACCCACCTAAATAGGGCATGCCCCAATGAGTGTGCACAAGCGGGCACGCATTTCCTGCTGGACAAATAGCAGTGGAACATATTTGTGCTGCTGCTGGTTGACCCTGGGCAGGCCCTGCATGCACGCTCTGGGGTGCAGCAAATAGACCCGGGTGGGGTAGGGAGGCGGCTTGGTCTGGGGGCCTCCTCAGGCTCTGTTTCTGGTGATGTACACTGCTACCACATGCGCTACACTGCTTTTTTTAGTGGTGGGTTTTTTTGACACCAGGATCTGTCAGTGTCAAAAAAACCTGTCGTGCTGCTAATCAGCAGCATGGTGAATAGGTACACATATGCCACATGCGGTTTGTGGCACTTCAGACGGGTTTGAAGTGCTGCAAAATGCATGTGCACGCTCCTCAAGATAAATCCTTGCCTCTCATGTTTCCTAGACCATTATGGGGGCAACATTACCCCAACCCTATTGTAAAATGTAAGGGTTTGTACAATTGGATGGATTAAGTGCAAAAAGGTACCTTTGGCAGCCTACAAACAAGGGCAAGTTCTGGCAGGTTGTGTCTTCTGAGGACCGAAGGAGTTAGCAGGATTTAAAAATCAAGCTGCCCTTTTCCAAAGCTGCTAGCAACACAAAAACTTGTTGAACGTTTTAGTTTCTTCTTGTTGGCCTTGTTAGCTGTAAGGGGACATGTGACTCACATCCCTTTTTCTGTGTCGTGGTTGACTGGATTTATGTCACCAGGAGCCAGCTTGCTTAGAAATATTTCCAGAGTATTTTGAGGTCAACCGTGTCCAAAATGCAACTGCAGCTGACTGGCCTAGGTTACCATGACTCTACAAAAAAGGCCCGCTCAAACTTTTGATCACAGTCTGGAAGGGTATGTGTTTGCTGCTGTGACTCAGCAAAATGGGGAGACGTGTGCTTTAGGCAGCCGCTGAAAGTGTTACTCAGCACAGTCCAGATGCCTGCCTCCTCCTCTGCTATGTACATTTTAGGATCTGGCATGCCATGCATAGAGAGTCTGCAGAGCTCCAGTTACACCAGTGTTTCAAAGACAGGACAAGCTAAATACAGTGCTGTCATGCTCACCTTCATAAAGGGCAGGGGATATGAAAAAGGGATGACTGGATATTTCCCTCCCCTTTCCCAGGAAAAGAAAACCCACAACCTGAAAGCTATATGATCTTTCAGAATAAATATCTACATAACCTCAGCTTCTCCGCTAACTGCCTTCCCCCTGCCCTTCACCAATTTATCTGCATAAGCTGTAAATTACTGTGCTTGGGAAGAGCTGAATTCATACCTAAGAACATAAGCAGCAGCATACTGGGTCAGACCAATGGCTGCCCATCAGCCCAATATCCTTTCTCCAACAGTAGTATAAGTGGATGCTATACGGGGTCTGTCTCTACTGTGCAGTAGCGTCATAGAATCACAGAATCATAGAAGTTGGGTCAGAAGGGATCTTGCAGATCTTCAAGTCTGATCCCCTGACTGGGCAGATGAAAAACTGGGCTCAAATGACTCCAGCCAGGTAGGCATCAAGCCTCTTCTTAAAGACCCCCAGGGTAGGAGCCAGCACCACTTCCCTTGGAAGTTGGTTCCAGATCCT
>NW_017728931.1:49874200-49886021 GCF_001723895.1 Crocodylus porosus | reverse complement strand
CCCTGCCCAAGAAAACGGAGGTGAAGAATTGGTTAAAGAGGTCTGCTTTCTCCTCTGGCGCAACCACCAGATTGCCCAGAGAACTGCATGGCAGGAAGCATGATGCAATGCTACTGCGCAGTAGTCATGAGCTACCACAGTCAGCACCACAAAAAAGCCATTCCTTGGCACAACTGCGTACTAAGGCAGATTGCTGCACAGTCACTTAGTACTTTTTTATAAAAGTACTAAATGACTGCGCAGTCAGCGTCTCGTGTAGATGTGGCCAGGGAAAGCACCAAACTGGATATGGTGAATGATCGCTTCCCTGTTCAATACCCTCCCTAGCTTCTATCTTTTGTTGGTTTAGAGATGCCAAAGGAAACAGCTCCAACCATTCTGTTTAAAAGCCATTAATAGATCTATCATTCATGAATGTATCTAGTCTCTTTTTGAATCTGGCTATGCTGTCTGCCTCTACCACCTCCTGTGGCCTTTTACCTCTACTTCAGTATCAAAAAGAAAGCAAGGCTACTTGCCTGAACAAAGTTACTGACATTCTGCAGTATCTGCAGCATCACACCAGTTGTCCCTGAAGCCCAAGTATCAGCCAAATAATCACAGCCTACGTGGTGTGACTATTTGACAAAATGAAGCCATGGGTTAATTAATGAGTTTCTGCAAAAGTTACCAAACCAGAAACAAGAGTTTCTCCAATGTGCTTTTTCTCCCTATTCACTAGTTATAAGGAAGAATTATTGTTATTAGTGTGACAACAGCTCTGAAATGCTCCAAACAGGGTCAGAGACCCATCACAATTGCATATCCGAGTACTAGGGAGCCTTTGACTCTTATTCTGTCTCTCCCACTGGCTGTTAGGTGCCCTTGGGAAGACACTTCCCTTCCCTGTGTCTCACTTTCCCTTTTGTGAAGCACTTTGAGATCTACTGATGAACAGGGCAAGAAAAGAAGTGGGTGTGGCCAACACGGTAGTGCCTGGTGCTGTCTGAACAGAGCATCTGGATTTGAGATGGAGAAAGGAGGACAGCTAATGTTAAGTAACTTGCCCAAGGCCACTCAGCAAATATGTGGCAGAAGCTGGCATTTGCTCATTGGCTAGTGCATAAAAAATGCATGAGCAAGTAAGCAGATATACTGTAGCCAGGCTGAGATAACATTGTGGTAGTGGTTTGCTAATTAACAGTGCTAGGTCTGTTAAGCACAGAGTTTTATAAAGAAACAACATTATTGCACCCCCCGAGAAGCAGGGGAGAAGCAATACCGGCAGGCATTCACCCTGTGGTGCAGTGAGCAGGCAGGGTAAGTCTTAGGGAAACCAGGCTTTGAGTTTGCTGCAGACCCTCCAAAAGACGTTTACAGAGGGTCTGTCACTGTTATACAGCATTCAAAGCTGGGGAAATTCCAGGCAGAGTAGTGCCTGATACAACGGTGATCAACATAGTAGACAACTCTAAGCTCATGAAATCTTCTCTCTCTGACAGACAAGGTCCCCTCACTCTTTTCCTGCCATGACAGGAGGGTCAATATCTACAGGATCCTCCACATGCTGAAGGCAGCTCACTGGAGTGCACTAAGGGGAACCAGGAGCTATAAGAGGTGACTCAGATGGAAGGGTCAGTAGAGATAAACCTAAGTGGGCTGACTTGAGGGGATGAAATGATAAACAGTGTATACTTGCTTGCTGGCTCTTAATTCTGATGAATCATTTTAATTTTTATTTAGGTGGCAGATGGAATTTTTAACAGGCAGATAATATTAAGAAAAGGAAAATGGAAACAGATTGGGGGAAAAAACATTCAGGAGAGTAGGAGTGTCTTAGGCTGAGAAGAGTCTCTGGAGGAAAGGCCCCTTCCTCTGGGCTCCTAAAACTAATATAAAGCACATGTTGTAAGGAATGATCCTGCATTGGACTAATTTAAAGTTTCTGGTGCCACTGGAAGGGCAAGTACATGGGCAAGGCTGTGAATCGCCAGCTTGTGTCACTTGGTCATGCATGTAGAGATCAGCACACCTGCAGAGTGCAATTTCTATGCTGTTCGGAAATGAAGCTCAGGGCCTTAGCAGGACTGTATTACCAGAGGGTGTGTGGCCACTAGGGTTTGAAATATGGGAAGGCTTGGTGGGGGGGACGGGACACTGAGCCCTCTCATATGAGACAAGAGCCCACCCCCCATAAGAGACGAGAGCCCCCAATAAGAGACAAAACACCCTGGCCCATGCTGTGCCTTTCTAAGCAGCTCAGGCAGTGGCAGCAGCGGCAGCTCCTTCTGGCTAGCTCTGCCACAGACCCCCTCAAGAATTGGACTGTAATTCAAACCCTGGTGACCACTAATTTGTACATAAAGGAGACATGAGGCCCTTGGAGCTACAGGAGCATGTGAGCTGGAGTAGCTAAAGCTCTTCCTCTCCTGCCAACCCTACAATGACCTGAAGATCTTCTCTAGGAACAGAAAACCTGGCAAGGAGGTGCATGAGCAGCAGGATGAGGTTGCACGAAGGTCTCTAATGTTTTAGCAGCATCCTGGGAGAAAAGGCAGATTCATGCCTTGGTGAAGCTGACTTTTCTGATCCCCAGCTGAGCAAGGTCAGTTTAAGGAAGGGGGAATACCTGACTCCCTGCAGCTGAGGCTGAGCCCACCTCCTTAGATACACCCTGAACCAGGATAGAACCAAGTGAACAATGCTTCTCTCTGGTTCACTCCTAGAGCAAGACATGAATGCCCATGGCAGTAGTTGTGGGTGCTGACCTAGAGGTGGTGTCCAGGTCCCCTCTGCCTGGTGCCATGCAGCTGGCTTTGGGGTGTGACCCTGATCTGTACCTCTCTGCACCACCAGTCACTCATTAGCTGTGTTAGGCTGAATCCAGGCCAAAGGTAGGGTAGGGTGGCACCTTAGAGATTAACTGCTCCAGAGTAGACAATAGCCTCCTTCATTAGAGATGACATTGTTTGCTGGTAAGGGTGTAAAAGGTACACAGGTATTGAACATGCCAAAGTGCTGATAGATATGGTCAAATAGCTCCTTTCTTCCTAGTCAGCACCTGTTTCTGAAGTCAGCCTCCAGGTAGGGCATGATCATAGGCAGGAAGCAATATCATTGGCTGGAAGGTGACAAGGAGGTGTCTGTTTTGAACAGCAAGGGTGACTGGCCACTGGAACAACCTAGAGCCATAGTGGATTTTCCACCACTTGACATCTTTTTTCATTAAAGACAGGGTGCCTTTCTAAACATGATGTTTTTGCTTAACCGCAAGATACTGTGCAAGACGTGAGGATTGCTTCTGAGTTCTGTTGGGTGGACTACATCGGTGGTCAAATGAGATGTTTGGAAGAGTCTCTAGCCCAACAGATAGGTCAAGGTTTCAAGCAAAACAAACAAACAAAAAAATCAAGTGTTTCTTCCACTGACAACCAGCTTGCATTATTGGTCAGTGAATGGTTTGGAGAAGGGGGCATTGTCTCTTTTATGGGCTTACTGTACTGACAAAAGAGGGTGAATTTCAGTGACAGCACAAGAAATCCAATCACCTAAACCTCTGTGAGAAAAATCTGTCCCTGACTCCAGGTGAAGTCACCAATGCCACAAGCTGGGATAGGAAGAGAATACAGTGTTCAATGAAACCTACTCCTTTTGGGACAAATAAAGGGTATTTGTTACAGTAGGGCACAGCTGGAAGCAGTCTTGTGGTGGGGAAGAGAAAGGCTGACTCAGTAAAATCATTTCCTGTACTTGCACGGAAAGGAAACTGCTTGACTACCTTGTTGACAATGATCCTGTAGATGTGGCAATGGTTTATGGCATCTCCTAGCATTCCTTTAAGAACAGAAACAGGCTCATTAGGGAGAAGTGTTTTGCCAACCCCAATCTGCCGCTGCCAATGACAGTGCTGAGAGGATGTGATTGGTGCATGGACTCCTTTGTTGTTTCCAAGGCAGCATGGCCCTGCCTACAGTTTCCATGGTGCAGGCATTACTGCTGCTATTTAACAATTTAAATCCAGACCAAGTACAGCCTGACCTGTGGGCAAGTGCCAGAGCCTACGCTACTGGGAACTCTGAGCACACATGCTTCTAACATGTCAGCTGCGCTCATCTATGGCTGAGTCCCAAAAGATACGACGTACTAGCAACACGGGCACCCAGCGGGCAGAGGGAGTCCTCAGCTAGTCACTTTAAGAAATGGGTTCATATAGCAGAGATGACTTTCTCAAATTCTGTAAAGGCAAAGGGGAGCAAGGGGTGTTCACAGAACAACTGCACCAGCATGATGGCCGTGCCCAGTCTAGACGGTGTACCTCCCTAGGAGCCTGAGTCACCGAAGGGCTCAAGATATGAGAAATGCTAGTACTGGCAACTGGGTTGGATTTAAGGTAATACCCATGCTGAGAGCTGTGAGGAGATGTGCTCCATGGGACTCATGCTATGCGTTAATGAGCTCTGCAGGGAACAAGGGTGGCGCAGAGACCTGAGTAATTCTGCTGATGGTGTGGTGGGAGCACAAATGAGTTTCTTGAGGCACATGCAGTCCCACTGGGTTGTGTGGGGCGCACCGTTCAGGGCCTACACTAACAGACCCTGCAGCACACTCCCCTTGCTGACAAACTGTGGTTGTGTATGTTCACCAATCTCTATTTCTGTACAAACACAAACACACCAGGCAAAAATCCATGTGTTGGTGGGGAAGGGGGAGAAGACAGCTGTAAGGACAGGAAACTCACCTTTTCAATGGCAAAATAAGCCCTGCTTCTGCAAACTCATCTTAGCTTTCCTTTGAAGTCAAGGAAGCTCCTCATGTGAAAAATGATGCTGATACATAAGGGTTTGTGACTGGGGGACACCGTGTATAAAGGCATATATGTCAGCTTCACTAACAGGGACATTTTTTGGCAGCTTATGTTTGTTTTTCAGAATAAGGGAGCTTTTCAGCCTACAAACTAAATGACATTTTTGAATAAATATTAAAAAGACACCAGCTAACTGCCTTCCCCCTGCTCACCCCCAGTGTACCTCAAGAAGCTGATTATTGTGCCTTGAAACAACAGAATTTAGAACTCCACCTTCAGTATAAAAAATCAGAGCATTTTTATACTAACCTGAGTAAAGTAACTCACCTTTTAGAGTGTCTACAGCATCACACCACTTGTCCCTGAAGCCTTAGTATCCACCAGAAGATCACATGCTACAAAGTGTGAATATTTGACACACCGAGGGTATGGGTTAGTTAATGAGTTCCTGCCAAAGTTACCAGCACTGGAACAAGACTCCTTCCTTGTCATTTTCTTTCTGGATCGCTGATGATGATGAAGAATTATTATTATTTCTATGATATCAGCTCTAAAGGGTCTCAAACAGGGTCAGAGGCCTATCACAGTTGCAGGTCTGAGTGGGCAGAGCCCTAGCTGAGGACTAGGGAGCCCTTGGCTCTCATCCTCTCTCTCCTGCTGGCCTATTAGGTGCCCTTGGGAAGACACTTCTCCCTGTGGCTCACTTTCCCCTCTGTAAGGCACTTTGAGATCTGCTGATGAACAGAGGGAGCAAAAGACTTGGCTTGGCTACCATGCTGTGCTTGTTGCTGTCTGAACAGAGCGTCTGCATCCTGCAAACAAAGGGTGTGAGAAAGGAAGCTTTGCATTTGAGATGGAGAATGGAGGGATGCTAACAGGAAGCAACTTGCCCAAGGCCACACAGGACGTCTGTGGCAATCTGGCATTTGCTTGTTGGCTTGTGCCTAAAAAAATTGTACAAGAGCAAGTAGGCAAATGTGCGGTGGCCAGAATTAGGTAACGCTGCTGTAAAAGGATTGCCAAGTTTGCTTAAATCTATTCCGAGAGGTTTCTGGAATGCCAATGTTCCCACGACACATGAAGCGAATGTGCCCGTGTGCTTGTGTACATCAGTTACAGATTATGGTTCATAGACTTCATGTCAGGAAGACAAATGCACATTGTTATTAAATTTTCAAAACCCACTGGACTACTATATAAATTGGATTCAACACTTAATATTTATTTTAATGAATGCCTTATCATTTATCTCCCAGGTGAATCTCAGTGGAGATTTATATTTAATTCCTGGAGACTCCAGGGCAATCCTAGAGGGCTGGAGGGTCTGTCACTGTTACACAAGGTTCAAAGCTGGGGACATTTCAGACAAAGTACTGTTCAAATCAACAATGATTGATGCAGACAGCCCCAATTTTGTGAAGCCTCCATTCTGTTATTGGCAAGGCCTCCTCACTGGTTTCCAGCATCCCTAGGAGATCAGTCTCTGTAGGACTCTTGACAAACTGAAGAAGGAGTACGTCAGAATTAATTGGGAGCTGACTCAGACAGAAGACTGAATACAGATAAGCGTGACTCACTTGGCTTGGTGCTGGTTTGAGAAGAAGGTATGAGATGATAAACAGTTAATAATTGCTTGCTGTTCATTTTTCCTCAGGTTGATTTAATTTTTATTTAGGTGATAGATAGAATGCCGAAAAGAAATGGATAAAATTACAAAAAGGAAAATAGAAACAGATTCAGGGGAAAATAGAAATGGGGTGGGGGAAGAATGATCCTGGAGAGTGGGAGTAAAAACGCCCCTTCCACTGATCACCTAAAACTAGACTGGAAAAAGCACTAGAACATTTTTGTAAGGAATGATCCTGTAATCTCTGTAGGAGACTGTTTCTCCCATGCTGCTTACTTGGTAGTGTAAAGAAGGGACAATGTGCCAAGGTGCTGGCAAAGGTGGGAGAATAGCTCCTTTCTTCCTAATCAGCAACAACCTCTGAATTCAGTCTCCATGTAGGGTATAAGCATGGGTAGGAAATAGTGCCACAGGCTGGAAGTTGATGAGAAAGTGCCCATTTGGAACAGGAAGGGCAACTGGCCACTGAAACAACCTACCAAGGGATGTCGTGCATGTCCTGTCACTTGAAATCTTTCAGTGGACAAAGAATGCATTTCAAAACACAGTGCTTTTTCTCAACCACAAGCTACTTTTCTGAATGCAGGAATTGCTTGCAAGTTCCTTTGGCTGGATGACACAGGAGGTCAGACAAGACCCCCAAGATAGTCACTTCTCATCTTAAAAATGGGTGACCCCTCACAGCTCAGCAGATGGGCCAGGACAAAAAGTCAGATGATTAATTAACCGCCGATGTTCAGCTCGAATTACTGAGTGTGAATGGGCTGAAAGGCAGAGTATTAGCTCTTTTGTAGGCTTAACAACAAATTCTGAAAATAAAATATGACCATTTTCAGTTACAGCACATGAAATTCAAATCTCCCATGCCTCAATGACTAGACCTATCTGGGACTCTTGCTACAGCAAGCCATGCCAGAACCAAGGACAGGAAGAGAATACAGTATTCACTAAAACTTACTCTTTTGTGACAAACAAGGGGTAGTTGCCAGATTGTGACCCGACTGAATACAGTCTTGTGGTGTGGAAAGGAAAGGCTGACTCAGTTATCTTTGCCTGCATTAGAACAGAAAGGAAGCAGCTGAATATCTGGTTATACACATTAAAGATGGCAACAGCTTCTCAGGGTCTAAAAGCATTTCATTAAGAACAGAAACAAGACTCGCTGGTGAGAAGCGTTATGACAACCCCAGGCTGCAGCTGGCAACGGCGATGCTGAGAGGGTGCTATCAGTTGTGGACCGATAACTGTTTACCAATGGCAGCCTGGCCCTGCTTACAGTCACCACAGGTATGGTGCAGCCATTGAGAGTCATTTAACAATTTCAGTCTAAATCAAAGGTGCAATCTGAACAGGCCGGTGGTCAGGGTGCACATCGGGTCGGGTAGGCTTGCAGACCCAATAGATGCACTTTGTCAGGGACATTGGCACACAGAGTGTGGAGCCATCCTGCAGTTGGAGTAATGGGTGCACACAACAGAGAGGACTTTCAAGAAGAAATGAGAGGTGAACAAGAGGCATTCACAGGACACCTGCACTGTGTACAGTCCTGACAATATATCTTACCACCTCTTGGAGCCCTTGTCATGGAAGGGTTCCAAATGTAACCCTGGCAAATGGGCTAAGACAATAACAATATCTGTGCCAAGGGCTGGGAGGAGAAATGCTTCTCAGGACACATGCTGTGTACCCAGCAGGTCTTAATGAACTCCCCAGGGTACAAGAAGTAATTCTGCTGGTAGCGTAGTGGGAGCAGCCAGGCATGAATGAGTTCCTTGAGGCACATATAGTCTCACTGGGCTCTGTGGCACACAGTCCAGGATGAACACTGAGAAATTCAGGCATTGCGCTGACAAACTTCTTGGGCAGAGATTGTGAATGCTCACTAGCCCCTATTCCTACACAAACATACTGGGCAAAAAAATCCATGTGTTGCAGGTGGCAGTGGAAGCAGAGGAATCTCACCTAGTCAAGAGTACAATAAAACCTGCTCCTATAAAACCTTCCACCTACGTTTAGCATTGTGTTGGTGGGGAGTCTTTTTGAAGTCCAGGAGACTACTCACATATGAAAACTGAAGCAGACGCATAAGGGCTTGCATGATTGGGGGATTCTTTATGTAAGGGTGTATTGGAAAGCCTCACAAACAAGATCCTTTCTGGCAGGTTGTGTCTCTTTCTTGGACTAAGGGAATCAGCAGGAATTAGAAATTCAGTTCCACTTTACCAAAGCTGCCTGGATCATAAAAACCTACCGGCAGTCCCAATTCCTTCTAGAAGACTTTGTTATACTTAAGGCAGTGCTTCCCAAACTATTAATACCTAAAGCAGACTTTTTGTGGGGGATAAAAATTAGGGGCATGCTTCCCTCTTACACACAAAAAAAAAGACCAGGGAAAAGCAGTGATATGAATGCAATTTGCAGATGTCCAGTCTCAATATTTCATAGATTTCATAGACATTAGGGCTGGAAGGTACCTCGAAAGATCAGAGTCCATCCCCCTGCCCCAGGGGCAGGAAGTCAGCTGGAGTCACAGGATGCCAGCAAGATAAACATCCAATTTACTCTTGAAGGCATTCAGAGTAAGTGCTTGAACCTCGGTGGCAGGCTGTTCCAGACCTTGGGGGCTAATGGTCTTGCAGGAGTTTATAACAGTTTGACCTTGTCATCCCTTAGGGGGCTCTGGTAAACAATCGTTCCCCCAGATCCTGGTGGTCACCCCTGATAAACTTATAGGTGGCCATCAGATCACCCCGAGCCTGCACTTTTCCAGGCTGAAGAGTCCCATAGCTCTCAGCCTCTCATCATAAGGTCTGTTTTCCTGACCTCTGATCATGCGCATGGCTCTTTTCTGGACTCTCTCAAGCTTCTCCACATCCTTTTTGAATTGAGGAGCCAAAAACTGGATGCGGTACTCCAGCTGCGGCCTCACCAAGGCCGAGTACAAGGGGAGAATGACGTCCTGAGATTTGCTTGAGAAGCATCTGTGGATGCACGCCAGCATTTTGGTCGCTTTACTAGCTGCAGCATTGCATTGCAGGCTCATGTTCATCTTGTGGTCAGTGATGACCCCCAAGTCCCTTTCATCCATAGTGCTAGCCAGCGTAGCACTGCCGAGCCTATAAGGATGCTGCGGATTTTTCTTCCCAAGGTGGAGAACATTGCATTTTTCGGTGTTAAACACCATCATGTTCTCATCCGCCAATTTTCTGAGCCTGTCAAGGTCAGCCTGGATCACCCTCCTGTCCTCAGGTGTGGATGCTTTACCTCAGAGTTTGGTGTCATTGGGAACTTGGCCAGTCCACTTCTGACTCCAATGTCCACATCATTAATGAAGATGTTGAACAATATGGGCCCAAGGACAGAGCCTTGAGGGACCCCACTGGTCACAGCGCACCATGACGATTGACTTCCGTCAACCACCACCCTCTGGGTCCGACCACGGAGCCAATTCCCCAGCCAGCGGATCATGGTGGACCCGAGACTGCAGTTGGCCAGTTTTGCCAAGAGGTGATCATGGGACCAGATCGAAGGCTTTTTTGAAGGCAAGATGACATCAATCTCCTCTCCCTTGTCCAGGTGATAGGTCACCTGGTCATAAAAGGAAATAAGATTGGTCAAGCAAGACCTACCCGCAACAAACCCATGCTGGCTATCCCTCGGGATGTTGCCATCGGCCAGTCTGTTGAAAATGGCCTCTTTAATAATCTTTTCTAAGACCTTCCCCGGGATAGAAGTCAGGCTGATGGGCCTGTAGTTTGCCAGATCCACTTTCCTCCCTTTCTTGAAGATAGGCACCACATTGGCCTTCTTCCAATCATCGGGCACTTCACCAGAGTGGCAGGAGCTCTTGAAGATCTGTGCCGGGACTGGGCTATGATGCTCACCAGCTCCTCGAGTACCCTGGGGTGTAAGCTGTCAGGGCCGGCTGACTTGAAGGTGTCCAGCCTCTCAAGGTGTTCCTTCACGAGGTCAGCATTGATGGAGGGCAGGGACGTCCCATAGGATTGATGAAAGACCGACGCAAAGTACCCATTTAATAGGTTGGCTTTTTCCTGGGCATCGGTCATCAGTTCTCCCTTCTGGTTTACCAGGGATCCAATGTGGCCCTTGCTTTTCCTCCAGCTCTCCACATATCTAAAAAGGACTCTTTATTGTCCTTGATACTTATAGCTAGTTGGGGTTCTGTCACAGCCTTGGCTTTCCTTGTTTGCTCCCTGCAGGTCCAGACCAGTGCAGAATATCCTCCTTGGAGGTGGATCCTGTCCTCCGTCCTTTGTAGGTCTTTCTTTTTAGCTGCAGGAGGTCTGCTAGTTCCCTGGAGAGCCAAGGGGGCTGCTGTGCCCTTTTGCTGCCTTTCCTCTGAGATAGAATAGCATTAGCTTGTGCATCGAGGCTTGCTCCCTGGAGGAGCAACCACTCTTCCTGAACTCCCCTCCCTTTGGGTCATGGTCCCTTAGGGCCTCACCAACAAGCCTCCTGAGCTTGTCGAAGTTGGCTTTCCTGAAGTCGAGGACTTCAGTGTTGCTGACTGACTTGTCAGCTTTATGGCGGATGGTGAAGGTGATCAGCTCATGGTCGCTGTCACCCAGCTTCCCATCGATCACTAGGTCATCCCTGGTTGCCAGTCCCAGGTTGAGCAGCATTTTACCTTTCATTGGCCCGTAGACTTCTTGTGTCAGATAGAGGTCATCCACGCACGAGAGGAAGCTTTGCAACTGCTCGGATTTAGCTGAGCGCTCTTCCCATGAGGTGTCTGGGTAGTTGAAGTCTCCCATGACAGCCATGGACCAGGAGCGCGTGGCCTCAGCCAATTCCCTGGCGAACTCCTGGTCAGGCTTCTGACTTTGGGTGGGAGGTATGTAATAGACTGCCACCATTGTGTCCCCCATGCCGTATTCCCCACAGATTCTAACCCAGAGGGCCTCCGTATCACAGCAACTTCTTCCCCCCACCCTTCACACTCCCTGGCTGTGGGGCACATATATACCATCCAGCATCTGGGGAGCTGTGCCGGACCAGACATCTCCAGACTGCTGCTGCCGCACCCTTCCTGCAGCCCAGGGACACAGCTGCACTGTGCTCTGCTGCATCCTGTTCTGCGTCCTGCTCTGCACATACACCGTGCCCTTCCCCAGCTTAAAATAGAAAAGAAAAGAAAGAGAAGTATGCTTTTTTTGCAGCATACATCTGCTGCTCTGGTGCCACCCTCTTTGGGAATCTCTGCTCTGAGGTGCACCTGGGGAGGAACAACCGGCTCCATACCTACAGGTTGGGAACTCCCTTCTTGTCAGTATAAAGACAGAAAAGGATCTTGGAGTCATCACTGATGCCAAGATGAACATGGGCCGGCAGTGTGGGGATGCGGTTAGGAAGGCCAACCACACCTTGTCATGCATCCACAGATGCATCTC